>NC_087218.1:26891826-26894326 GCF_015104395.2 Macrobrachium nipponense | reverse complement strand
TATTATTATTATTATTATTATTATTATTATTATTATTATTATTATTATCATTTAGACAAATCTCATAATAGCATGAGTTACTAAAATGGTGAAGACGTATACATATATTTATATTTATAATATATATATATATATATATATAGATATATATATATATATATATATATATATATGTCATATCACATTTCCGTGATTCATATACATATATCGAGCTACAATGTCCTTTAATATCTAATTCGCTCTACCCTCTGGAATTAATATATTTTCATATATGCTTAACCGAAGGGGATTTTTTTTTTTTTTTTTTTTCTCGATAATAGACTTGCCTGGACCAGGACCCGAACCCATGGATCCTTTCAAATCCAGGAACGTCAGTGAAGCTTTACTTACTACACCACCGCGAGAGGCACTCGCGGTGGTGTTAGCAGGTAAAGCTTCACTGACGTTCCTGGATTTGAAAGGATCCATGGGTTCGCGCCCTGGTCCAGGCAAGTCCATTATCGAAAAAAAAAAAAAATCCCCTTCGGTTAAGCATGTATGAAAATATATTAATTCCGAGGTAGAGCGAATTAGATATGAAAGGACATTGTAGCTCGATCTATATATATATATATATATATATATATATATATATATATATATATATATATATATATATATATATATATATATATACATCAACACCATTATAGATTTATTCACCATTATTATTATTATTATTATTATTATTATTATTATTATTATTATTAGAATGCACTGCTGTGGATTAAAACAGGAACTGTAATTTCACAAATCAAACTTCTGCAGAATGCCAAACAGAAGAAAAAACAAATAATCAAAATTAATGTAATGCGATAAATGAATAAATACAATTAATATGTGCTCTGAATGCCATCAACTAAAATAGCTCTGATCACAGAATCCAACGTGTCACAATAATAATAATAATAATAATAATAATAATAATAATAATAATAATTGATGTTTGCAATACCATGGGACACCAGAGTTGAAGAGAAAGAGAGGGAAAAAATGGATAAGTATCAAGATCTGAAAATAGAAATAAGAAGGATATGGGATATGCCAGTGGAAATCGTACCCATAATCATAGGAGCACTAGGCATGATCCCAAGATCCCTGAAAAGGAATCTAGAAAAACTAGAGGCTGAAGTAGCTCCAGGACTCATGCAGAAGAGTGGATACTAGAAACGGCACACATAGTAAGAAAAGTGATGGACTCCTAAGGAGGCAGGATGCAACCCGGAACCCCACACTATAAATACCACCCAGTCGAATTGGAGGACTGTGATAGAGCAAAAAAAAAAAAAAAAAAAAAAAAAAAAAAAAAAATAATAATTAATAATAATATTCAAAAGTAATAACAATAAAGAATTTTCTTCTCAAACATCAGCTTTAACACCTTTAGCGAGGTGTTTCACACCAGTCGCTAAGAAACTGGCGAAAGGAGAAAGTTTGGTTGAACTTCCCTTTTAACAAAAAAAGGAAGTTGATCCGATCTTGCATTTTGAATTGGTATATTGGTGCCTAAGAAAACCATGCGATTAAGAGCCTACTTTTGATGATTATTAATGAAAATTGGTTGGCCTTCTTATACAGCATTCATAAACAAACGGAACCAAAAGAAGAAATGAGATTAAAACATTCATAATGAAAATAAATGACAATTAAAATAAATCTACAAACAGTTAACTACGTGCATTAAACAGCTATCTATATAAAAAGTAAAGAAAAAAAATACGAAGGCAGTAAATCCGAGGCCCTACTAGACCTTGAATAAATCTTAAAACACGGTGCCGAGACCTACCGTAACACGAAAAACGAAGGTAACGATGCCGGTATCAATCAATAGATGACGTTGGGTACTCCGCAACTGCTGTTACTCCCGCGCCTGAGGAGCGAGTGATGACCCGGAGAGTAGCAGCGGTCATCGTAGTCTCTTACGACATCTCCAGTCATGCGCGTCGTGTCCGAAAAAAGTGATCGATGGGTTCTCTGGACTGTTTTTTTTTTTTTTTCCTTTTTTTTAGATTCAAATGGAAATTTGAAATAGGAAATAGTAAATAATGATAAAAAACGACAGCTGGAAATTTTCATAAGGATTCATTATTATTATTAAGATAGTTTAACCAGACCACTGAGCATAGGCTGGCCCGAAGGATTAGGATGAAATACCAGGTCTAGGGCATAGGCCTAGAACTGGGACCAAATAGGTCATTCGCGGGATGATGAATGAATGAAAATGGAATTTAAAGGATGAAACTGTATAAGGCAGATGCTTTTACACCGGATCACATGTATACATTAAATACATTTACTCCTTTCCATACATACAAAAAAATCTTATAATAAAATAGAATAAGAAAATTAAAATTCAGAATGAATTAAATAACATTTTTGATATCTTTATTATTCATTAGACGCCCTGTGGGCTTTTGCATTGTCATTATTTACTTATTTATTTTTATATTTTGCCTATTAA
>NC_087218.1:26881826-26886826 GCF_015104395.2 Macrobrachium nipponense | reverse complement strand
GGAATACCAGGTGTTTTTATTTCTTATGAGGACGCAAGTGGAACTAAGGATATGAGGAATAGTGAAAACGGGGGCGCTTTTGGCGGTGTTAATGGTAATGATATGAAGGATATGGGGAGTGGTGATACCAGAGCCCACACTGATGATACGGAGAATAACAGCAGTAATGTCGGTGATGATAAACGGGATATTGAGAACCACGGTGGTAACCATTTTGGCGGGTTCAACAATGGTGTTATAGGTGGTGATACTAATACTGATACTATTACTGATACTAACAATGGGGTCTTGGTGGATGAAATGAGAACCACGGGCGGTGATACTTATGGGATCGTGGAACAGGGAGCACTAACCACATGTATAAATGTGTTTCATCAGGGATGTTATCTTAATTCCAGGTACAAAGACATGGTAAAAGTCAGACTGAGGGAAGTGAAAAAGCCCAGGGAAGTATGCGTAATTGAGAATAGCGAGAAACTAAGAGGGGTTATTAGCACTGCATCAGTGAACAGTGTATCAAACACTGGTGTTACATGGGTAGAATTATTGAACTGTAATGATACAGTTAGGAAATACCAGAAGAATACATATGTGGTAGACCTCCAAGATTGGCGTAGTGAAAGTAATTCAGTGGCTATTGTAGAGGGGAAAACTGAGTTTTCAGAGGCAGAAATGCAATCAAGGGAGAAAATATTTAGAGAACATTTAGCTAATGCAGATTATAAAGAGCATATAGAAGCAGTAAGCAAACTTTTGGCTGAATTTGGGATTGACTGATGCGTTAGAACAAAAGGTAAACTTAGAGGAAGGTACGAAACCCATTTTTATTCCTGCATACCGCATACCTTTCAAAATCAGAGAACAGGTAGAAAAAGAGGTCAGTAAATGGGAAGAGGAAGGAATCATTAGAACTACTGCATCTCCATACAACTTTCCTCCTATAGCAAAGGTCCCAGATGAATAAACAAATGTATTGACGTAAATGTGTTTTGTAGTCACTTCAATCAATAAAGAAGTTCAGTTTACGCTAACTTGTTACAGATCGCGATTTGCGTCATTTGCCAGGGAACTATAAAACCTAAATTAACCCCAGGTATCGCTCAGTCCTGGCGGAGCGGTACAGGTGGCAAGTTCTGCATTTTGATGCGCCTGTTCTGATATTAGAAAATTCCGGGTTCGAAATCCTAGATCCTGTTCTATAGCTTAATCCAAAGTGACTGTAATAAAGGACTTGTTGTCACCTTCGCCTGTAGTTTATTCATAAAATAAAAAAAGCCACTGGTGTTTTTCGGATTCATAGGAATAAGATTGAGATTGAGGAAGCCAAATTCGCTCTCATGACTTTCACCATCCTTATAGTCTTAATCTATCTGAATGAAAAATGGTATAGTAGCAAAATAGTAGGTTTGGGAACATTAAAATTTAACCCTGGTTCAGCCTTTGATCTGGTAATAAGGTTATTTACAGTTCTATATAAAAGTCCTTTCGGAAAAAATCTTTTACCTTGGTGGAAGAACAAAACAACTCCTTAGGTTTTTTTAGATGTTAAAGTCACTCGCACTGATCATCAATTTAATACAACTGTTTTTCACAGGAATAGGTAGCAACTTTTGTGTTCTTGTTTATTTCGATTTCTTATTTTAATGTTCCCAAACTTACCATGTTTGCTACTAAAGCTTTTTTTTATTCAGACAAATTACGACGAAGGATGGTGAAAGTTATTGAGAGCGAATTTGGCTTCCTCAAGCTCAATCTTATTCCTATGAATTCGGAGAAGATCAGTGTTTTTTTTATTTCAAGGATAAACTGAAGGACGTCATGAGGTCTAACGTTGTATACAAATATAAATGCCCAAGATATCAGGAATTACGTAGGTTTCTCGCGAAGGTTATTGCAAGACCGCTATTACAGTTACTTGGGATTAAACTATAGAACGGGATCTAGGATTTCGAACCCGGAATTTTCTAATACATCACTGATGTACAGAGAAATTGAGGCAAGCATAAATAAAAATAGTTGTTATAGCGTATTATTGGGGTGTTGATTTCAGATTCGAAACCAGTTTTCACTCATTACCACTAGTTTTTGAGATGTACATGTATACATGTACATAAATTTGTACATTCATTCATGGCTACCAGATATGTCCTACATAGGGCATTGTGTGATTTCTTTTATTAGAATTTTAGGAATTGAGGTCTCTTTTGTATAAACTTTACATGCCCTATTTTCACTAAAAGCATCTGGCAACCCAGAAATGTAATGCGGTTAGTACTGCTTGACATTCATGTTACACAAATCCTCTGGTGGACATGAACAAGGTGCTTCTTCCTCCTCTTCATATCAAGCTTGGTTTAATGAAGAATTTCGTGAATGCCATGGACAAAAATGGCTCTGCCTTCCAACACTAGTGCACCCTGTTCCCAGATCTGAGTTCTGCTAAGCTCGAGGAGGGCATCTTCGTCGATCCTCAGATTCGAGAGGTGCTGAAGGATATGGACTTTTAGGAGCTTCTTACCTTAAAGGAACTGAGAGCATGGGAAGCATTTAAGTCAGCCTGCAAGGGCTTCCTTGGTAACATACGGGTACCAGATTACCAACAGTGTGTCGAGAAAATGTTACAGTCTTATGAGGATATGGAATGCCGAATGTCATTCAAAATTTACTTTCTCCACTCCCACCTCAACTTTTTCCCTCCGAACCTCGGGGCAGTGAGTGATGAGAATGGAGAAAGGTTCCTATTACTAAGATGGAGAGCAACTACCAAGGCAAGTGGAAACCCAGCATGATGGGAGACTTCTGGATGCTCTTGCGTGACAACCGGAGCAAAGTACACAAGATCATCTAAAAAAAACTCACTTCTAACCGTCTTCTGTACAATGATTTGTGTGTATTGTATTATCCAAATATATTTAGTTCCATCAATGTTCTGTATCTATGTTTTTTCTTTATGTAATGTGCCTTTGTAACAGATGTAATAAACACATTATATTTCAAATTTATATGAGGTATAATTAAAAGGAGATATATGAAAGCAAAATAACTAGAGATGATAAAGCAAAGCTGTTCACAAATTTGAATTCACCACAACAAAATAAATAAAAAAAACATCTATTCTATCCTTGCCTCAGAGCAAAAAAAAAAAGTTTATATTTTGAATTCATACTCAGTATAATTAAACTAGGATATGTGAAAGCAAAAGAAAAAAATAGAGGTGATAGAGCAAAATTGTACAGAAATTTGAATTCACTACATCAAAATTTGTAAAAAAAAAAAAAAAAAAAAAAAAAAAAAAAAAAAAAAACACACACACACACACACACCTAATCACATCCTAGCCTCAGAACAGAAAAAAAAAAGTTTTTTTTTTTCTTTTTGTAATCTAGTCTATCAGAACACACGCATCAAAATGCATAATTCCCATCGAAAAGAGCCAATTTTCCATTATTGCCACTACTAGCTAAACTGCATACTTGACTACTTTTGAGTCATTATATATAAATCACCTCTCTCACACTTTGAATGCAAATACCTCTGCCACCCCTCCCTATCTCTGCTCACGAATAGGCAGGTTTTTTTTTTCTCGCCCCTTTTTACTTTAGATTATTATGTATAGTCTTAATTTTTGTGTAATTTAATTTTAATGAGTTGCGTATTCAATAATTTGTTTTATAATATTAGTACTTGTATTTGTAGACTGAGGATGTGCTGACGCCAGCATAAAACGTATATTTTATAATAAAACGTTGAACCCCGACTTGTCCTGGTTTGCCTTGTGTTGGGACTTCCTGTTGCTTTTATATGTATGTATGCATGTATATGTATATATATAGATATATATATATATATATATATATATATATATATATATATCATTCGAGCTACAAATGTCTTTTAATATCTAATTCGCTCCACCTCGGAATTGATATATTTTCATATATGTACCGAAGGGGAATTTTTAGTTGATAATAATTTCGTCCCCCCATATATATATATATATATATATATATATATATAATATATATATATATATATATATATATATATATATGCGTGTGTGTGTGTGTGTGTGTGTGTGCGCGCGTGTGTAAAATATTAGCTGTGTATGGCTTGTAGATAAAATAAAGGGTTCAATTCACTTCAATGAATATTTGTAGTACCATTGGTCATGGAAATATCGTACACCACTAATAAGAGTAAATCTGTCGAAGAGAGTCGAAATTATATACTATTCTATTTTTGTCCACATTTATTGAGGGTGGATTAATGTAGAGACAACAGCCATTAGAATTGTTTGTAAAGAACTGTCCACGTAAACAGCGCCTTGAGACGAATGTCTCGGATTATATGCTTTGATTCAGAGTCAACTGAATCGGTCTCATACTACCTACTATGTTTATTACCTTACCTATGTGATGTGGATACCTCAGCTTGAAGTTTTACCGTCTGGAAGGGAGGTCGGGTAGGTGAAGCCTACTTAAGCTACTGGACAGCGTAACCTTAACTTATGCTTGGTCTTGAGTAAACCTAGGCCTAGTAGCCTATAGTAGCTAGGTAGGTAAGCCACACTGGAAATAATAAAATTATTGAGGTAGATCCAGGGTACTTATCTACGGCGGCCTAGAATTTTAAGTAATATTTATTCGGACGACTGTAATTACTAAGCCCCCAGGGGCCAGTACTAAACATGGCAAAATACATTGGACACCCATATCCCTAGTGGATGTCGTATCCGCGGGTTACGTTCCTTGCAGTACGTGCAGACTGCTTCTGTAGAAATACTATTAGGTATTGAGATGATGGTTTTGTTCAAGTGTACGATGTACTTATTTTCATGGTGTACCTACGGTAAATGTTATTGATAGGCCTAGCCTATTGACCTAGCTCTCCGTAGGGGGTAATTCCGTCAGTGCACTTCATTCGGTGCAATGTAGGCATTACTTTAGGCTCTTTCTAGCGTCCCTTTGGCCCCTAGCCGCAACTACTTTCATTCCTTTCAC
>NC_087218.1:26794326-26876826 GCF_015104395.2 Macrobrachium nipponense | reverse complement strand
AAATAAAACTGGGAACAAATTCTTAGCATATTTATTTTAAAATATTTATGACGCATCCTTGGATGGGAATTTGTGATGACATTTCCTGTTACCACCTCAAGCAAGACTGAGGGCTTCTCAGCTCACTCACACTCATAGGATGATCTGAAGAGTTGCCAATAGTGATACAGGCAGTCCTTGGGTTACGATGGGTTCGGCTTACGATGTTCCGAGGTTAAGGCACTTTTCAATTATATTCATCAGAAATTATTTCCAGGGTTATGACAACGCCTACAACGCTCATCTGGCAGAAGAAATATAACACCAAAAATGCAAAATAATCAATATTTGAAGGGTTTTTTTGATGAAAAATGCAATAAGAATGCAGTTTACATAGTTTTGAATGCACCCAAAGCATTAAAAGTAAGGTTGTTCCGACACGGCATACAAACCTTCGGTCCTTTTACAATAGGAAAGGTACTAGCGGCAGCTGGATAGGTCGTAAGCTTTCGAACAAGGGGTTCGGTAGTTTAACTGCTTGTCCGACAGGCGCGCGCGCGCGACTGGGAGGTAAACAAATCACTTTTGCTTTCGGCCTGCTGGCGTGTGGACGTGTATCATCGCTCTCTGCCCGCTTCATCGTCGTTTGCTTTCGCATGATTGTGTTTTTCTTTTTCTAATTATCTAGTGAAACTGAATTGTAAGTACAATCATTTCATTGAATTCAATTGTGAATTAAAGGATCTTGGTGTCACCACGCCCTCCGATTACCCGAGTGCCGGGGACTGAAGGGCGTAAGTGCGGGAATTCATTTTCCCAGAAATGATCCTCGTATTGTGTATGCTCGGTGCCGAGGGCGGGAGCACTCGCTCCGAGCGTAGATTGGGTTGGAAATGTGTAGATGAAAATCGTAAGTAAGTGCTCTTTTCATTTATATTTTTTTTGACCTGTATGCCCGTTGCCGAACGAATGCGCTCGGCACGGAAACTTATTTAGTATGGAAGTGGAATCGCAAGTACAGTATTCTTTTTCATTTTCATATATTATTTTGATTGTAGCAATACTCATTTTGGATCAGTTTCCGAGCTTACCCGGAAATTGATCCTTCCCCCTTTTTATTTTGAATGAAGTGAAATCGCAAGTTGCAGTTCTTTTTCATTTTCATTTTTTATTGAGATTGCATTGTTTACTGGGATCAATGTTTCCGCTATTCCCGGGAATTGATCCTTCCCCTTTTTATTTGTATGAAGTGAAATCGCAAGCGCAGTAGTCTTTTCATTTTCATATATTTTTGATTGCATCAATTCATTATGGATCAAGGTTTCCAGAAACCTTGATCCATAAAGGTAAGGAATTGATCCTTTCACCCTTGCGCTCGGTACCTAGGGCGCAAATGCGCTCGATCCGAGCCCTTATTCATTGTGAAGTGAATCGTATGGCAAAGATGCCTTTTCATTTTCATTTCTTGTATTATTGATTGCATCAATATTTGGTTTTGGTTCAAGTTCCGCTCAGTCAGGGAATTGATCCTTATGCCCTTGCATTCGGGCCGATGGCACGATTGCTCTCGGGCTCTTATATTGTTGTTGGGTACATGGGTACTGTGCGGGGGGGGGAACGAGAACCCCCCCCCCCGCTCAGCTCCCACAGATGGCCCTTCCCCTTGGGGGGGGGGAGGTTATCGGCGTTCTTCTCCTCGCCCGATCCGTCGAGCGCGGGGGAGGGCGCTCGGTGCCCGATGTACAATTGTATTAGGGTCTTCCACTCGTTCGGAGAGGGCTCACCCCCCGCGCGAGGGGACTTCCCCCCCACTAATCGCTACTACTGTTATTTCCGCAGGTGCTACTGCCACGAGGGTGGACCTTGGTGAGGTATGGGCGTCCTTCCATTTGCAGGGCGTGCTAGTGTCCAGGGGCTGCGGTTCTATGTCTGGGCCTACTGCGGTCACCCATGGAGTGGTGACCACGCAACAGGTGACGACGTCCCTCCTCACCTGGTGTACTCGCCTCACGTGGTAACAGTCTTGCCTACAGCCGCTGTGAAGTGCCGTCGCCGTACCGAGAGGAGGGCGTGCCGCCGCCGCTCGTGGTTGCCGCGCTGCAGCGACCACACTTCCGCTGCCCTAGAGCTCGCCCCTGGACCTGCCGCCAGTACCAGGATGTTGCTGGCTGCTGCTTCCCCACTTCCTGTGTTTCCGGTGCTGCCTGCCGTACCTGCCGATTCTGGGCTGACTGTCCATGCAGTTGCTTCGCTGGCTGTCCCTGTCGTTGCTGCGCTGGCTGTCCCTGCCGTTGCTGCGCTGGCTGTCCCTACCGATGCTGTGCTGGCTGTGCCTGCTGTTCCTGAGATGCCCATACCTGCTGATGTCGTCCCTGTTTCGTGGTGGTACTACCCCAGACTTTGGTCTGTCTGTACAGGTGCGTCCGGGCCCTGTGGCTTCGGCTACAGCAGCCCCGGCTCCGCCCTGGATAGCAGATCTTACGTCTGTCCTGAGGAAGCTGACGAAGAAGAGGAGGAAGGTGTCGTCGTCGTCGTCTTCATCTTCTTCATCGTCGTCGGCTGCCGCCTCTTCCCCTTCGACTTCTAAGGCTTCACAGCCGAGGAAGAAGAAGGTTGCCTCCTCCCTCCTAAGAAGTCTCCCTCGGGAGCTTCTCGGGACCCGTCTCACCTCGGTGGGACGGGAGGGTGGGGGTTCCTTCCGCCTGGTCCTCCTGCTCCTTCGGGAGCGGGGCCGTCTCTTCTTCCGCAAGGAAGACGACGTACGGGGACCAGAGGGGTACCGGCTAACACCGGTACTTCCTCGCCTGGTGTCAGTGGTTCTGCCACTGCATCAGGGTCCGTCTCGGCCTCTCGTTCGCGGGAGGTACCGAGTGTACGGTCGCCTACAGCGACCGTGCAGCCAGGAACCAGACCTCTGAGTCCGCTCAGCGTCAGGTTCACGGCACGGGGCGCGGAAGACTGGTGACAGCCGCTTATTGCGACTCTCACCAGACCAGCTCTCACTCTCGCGCGAACAGCTGGCTACCCGGGACGTGACGGTCCACGACCGACCACGGGCTGAGGCTGGGAAGAGGTCCTCCCGTTCGCCGGTGCCAGCCACGGCTGGAACCAGCGACGTGAACGTGCCGTGAGGACAAGCCCACCGGTTCTCACTGTGACAGTGGAGCCTGCAGGTCGCCTGACCGTCGCTCTCACAGAAAGCGAACGGGTACGGCAACCAGCACCAGCTCTTCTGATACTCGAGATCGGGGCCGCTGTGCTCAGTCCAGCCGTTCTCCACAGGAGACGGTTCGACCAGGCCTGCAGCTCGATCGCCACCGCGGGTTGACGATCGCCTGCAGCCCTCAAAGCCTGCTGGTGCTGCCAGCGAGCAATGAGGGAGCGTCAGGTCTGCCTCTCCCGTACCTTCAACCTCCTCGGGTTACACCGGGAGGAGCGAGGTATTGAGGATGATCGTGAGGGGTGCGCCCCTCATGATCCCACCACAACGCCCTACGTGCCAGGCACGGTTCTGGGACCGGCCAGGACGTATGCGCAAGTGGATGAGGAAGACCGAGAGGGCTGTCGCTGTTCCCCCTTCTTAGGAGGAAGGTTCTCGGAATATGCTCTTGTTCGAAGGGCTTAACGGTCCCACTCTGCAAGATGCTGTGACTTCCGAGATCCAGAGGGACTTTGTCGAGGTTACGGCGCTGATTCGTCAGCACAATGATCTCGGGGAAGGATCGCCGCTCCCACCAGCAGAGCCACGTCTCGGCTTGAGTCGTTTTGGGGCCCGAGAGGGAACCCAAATCGACGGTGGGTCTGCCGCGATCGGAGCTTGCCGACTGGGTTGAACCAGGTAGTCTCTCGTCTCCGGACAAGAAGGCTCTCTCAGTTTCTGGACGGTCGAACAAGCTACTTCACCTCCTCTACTGCGACAGAGGCGTTTCTACGTGTCTTCGGACAACCGTATTTAAATACCCCTTCGGTCCTCCTGAGGTTTCGACCTCGACGAGGACTGGAATGAGTCGGAGCGGTATCGGCTCTCTCCTGTCAGGTGTCGATTAGCCCACCCAGACGACGTTCACAGTGGTAAAGGACGGCGTTCCCCCTCACCTGCTGCCGGAAGTGGGGGGGTGCCTGGCCAGCCATTGGGCAACTTGGCAGCGCCACGGCGCCGAGACCTGGATTGTAGATGTCCTTCGGGAGGGAGATCTATTAACCTTCGAATCTCGGTCACCCCTCACCTCCAACCCGGTCCAACAGCAGGCGTACGTTCCAGGGGCATCGAAGGACGTAGCATTGAGACAGGAGATCAAGACCATGCTGAGCAAGAGAGCTGTAGAAATCGGCACGGATCAGTCACCGGGCTTTTACAGCCGACTCTTCCTGGGTGGAAAAGTCTACGAGAGGCTGGCCGCCCGGTGGATAGATCTCTCTCCCCCCTGAACCGGTTGGTTCGCCAGACCCGGTTCACGATGGAGACGGTTCACGCGCAGTGCTCGACTCTATCAGGGGAGGGAGAACGATTACATGCTTTCAGTGGACTTGAAGGATGCGTATTTACAAATACCCATTCATCAGTCCTCCAGAAAGTACCTCCGCTTCATCCTCGACGGGACGGTGTACCAGCTCAGGCCACGTTGCTTTGGTCTCTCAACCGCCCCACAGGTGTTCACGCGCGGAGTGTCACTCTGGTGTCTGCTTGGGCCCATTCGCACGGGATACGTCTGATGGGGTATCTCGACGATTGGTTAGTCCTGGCGAGCTACCGCTCGCAGTTGCTACAGGACAGGATCGACTGCTCGAGTTCTGTCGCGATCTGGGGATCGTTCTGAACTTCGAAAAGTCCGATCTCGAGCACGAGCAGAGGATGAAGTACCTGGGTAAGCGGATCGACACGGTAGCAGGGCGAGTCTTCCCCGCAGACTCGCGGATCAGCAGATTCAGGGAGGCAGCCAACCAGTTCCTGTCTCGGCAGGAACAGGTAGCTCAGCGATGGCAAGTCGTGATCGGACACCTGTCGTCACTCGGGAAGCAGTCCCTAACGGGCGTCTTCACCTGCGGTCTCTTCAGGGAGACTGAAGGAGAGTTGGTCACAGGCGACGGATCCCCCAAGCTTTCCATTGTCACGGACACAGGAGGTGAGGCAGGACCTAGCCGGGTGACTGGACGACAGGAACCCCTTAAGAGGAGTGCCTCTGCGCACTCTCCCCCCGGACATGCAGCTGCTCTCAGACAGGCATCGACCGAGGGTGATGGGGCGCACACCTGGAAGAGTTGCGGACTTCAGGAGTGTGGTACGAGAACGACAAGCACCTTCACATCAATGTACTGAAACTCAAGGCAGCGTTCCTCGCTCTCCAAGAGTTCCAGGACCGCTTGATGGGACACTCAGTGGTGTTGATGTAACGTCAACACCACGGTGGTGGCTTACGTCAACAAACAGGGGGGGCCTAGTGTCTCTCCCGTTGTATCAGTTGACTCGGCAGGTGCACGAGTGGGCCGAGGCGCACTCAATAGAGCTGTCGGCACGCTACATTCCAGGGAAGGAATGTAGTAGCAGACACGCTCAGCCGTCGGGATCAGGTGATAGGGACCGAATGGTCTCTACACCAGGACGTGGCGGAAAGGCTCTTCGACCTGTGGCGGCGACCAGTCGAGGATCTGTTCGCCATCCGGCACAACAGGAAGCTCCAGGTGTTCTTCTCGGCCGTGCCGGATCCATGGGCAGCTGCAGAGGACGCTCTTCAACACCCGTGGGACAACCTCTTCGCCTAGCCTTTCCCCCCGTTCAGCCTGATTCGCAAGGTGATCAGTCGAGCACTGGTCATCCCGAATCTCAGGATGATCCTGATGGCTCCCGGAAATGGCCACAGGCCATTTGGTATCCGGACCTGCTGGCTCTTCTCGCAAGAGAACCGAGAGAAATTCCCCATTGGCACAACCTTCTCGCCCAGCCACACGTCGAGCGGTACCACCGAGCAGTCCAGTCCCTACGTCTTCACGGCTGGCTGTTATCCACCATCTCTTGCGAACGAGAAGCTTTTTCGTAGCGCAGCAACAGAGATGGCTGGAAACGTCCGTCAGTCTCTGCAGCTGTGTACCAAGGGGAAGTCGGCGTCTTCTTGGTTGGTTGGTGTCGTAGACGGGGTGCCTATCTCCTCTCAGAGCCACTCTTCAGCAGGTAGCGGTTTTCCTCGTTTTTCTTCGCCGAGGAAGCTCCTCTAAGTTCCCACAGTCAAAAGGATACATACAGAGCCGCCTTGACGCTCGTCCTGAAACTGACGGGATTGGACATCTCGAACTCGTTCGAGGTCTCCTTGCTTAAGAGCAGCCTCCAAAGGTCTTGCCAACCCAGGGAACTCACAAGACCCTCTTCTTGCTGGACCTGGCATCGGCGAAGAGAGTACGGGAACTTCATGCAGATAATGATGTGGATGAGATGCTGCTTTGTCCTGGGAGGACGCTACGGCGCTATCTGAAGAGAACTCGACACCTCGGGCCTGAGTGTCGACGCCTCTTCGTTAGCAACGGGGTCACCAAGAAGAAGTATCAAGAACACTCTTTCGTCCTGGCTGCGTGAGTCTTCAGGAGGGCGTATGAGGCTGATGGTAGTGACGACATCCGTACGTCCCGTCCGAGAGCTCACGAAGTCAGAAGTATTGGCCCCTCGTTGGCGTTTCGTAAGAACTTCTCCGTGGCGCAGGTATGGAAGGCAGGGTCTGGTACAACCAGACCACCGGCACCTTCCTTATACCTCTTGGATATTGCCCATAGGTCCTTGGATCGGTTTCCTTAGGACCCGTGGTGGCTGCTCAACACGTCGTCTAGCTAACCCAGACCCCTAGCAGGCTGAACAGCATCGAGTCCTGGTGTGACTGTATGAATAGATAGTGAATGAGAAAGTGACTGGCTTCTCTTTCTATCTTTTTCTACCCCTCTACCTGTGGGTAGAGGGATACGGTCATTACCCTGCTGGATAAGGACGAGATGCCGGTGAGCTATATGACAGAGCCCCATCCTATCCCTTTCACTAGGGATAGGAGCAGAATATCCACCACTTCCTTCTCACAAGGGGGGAAGTGGATGCCTACAAGAGTCAAAACCATGACTTTATCTTTGCTCCTGTACAGGAACAAGTTCTAACATTGCTGGTACGAAGAGATACGCTTGCCTCTCTCTTAGTACTCGGTCCAGAGGTCTGACCATTGATCCTGCGGTGCACACCCGATCAATCGGTACAGAGGCTTGGATCCCTCCCCTCGCTCTTACGACCAGGGAGGCTTCCAACGGTTGGGCGAACACCAGTCTGTTCACAAAAGACTCAGATTCCACCCACCAAGAAGTGAGTCTTCCTATTGTAAAAGGACCGAAGGTTTGTATGCCGTGTCGGAACAAATGACAATTTGTCCAAAATTGCATTTTTTCCTAACTATACAAACCTGAGGTCCTTTTACACATAGCCCCACCTCATGCCACCCCTCACTCTGCAGTTTTTGCTTGGGCCAAAAGCAAAAGTGATTTGTTTACTCCCAGTCGCGCGCGCGCGGCCTGTCGGACAAGCAGTTAACTACCGAACCCCTTGTTCGAAAGCTTACGACCTATCCAGCTGCCGCTAGTACCTTCCTATTGTAAAAGGACCTCAGGTTTGTATATTGTAGGAAAAATGCAATTTTGGACAAATTGTCATTTTTCTTAGGATTTTTGATGACGTTCCAGCTTACGACGATTTTCGGCTTACAACGCGTCTCAAGAACGGAACCCCCGTCGTAACCCGGGGACTGCCTGTATATGGAACTAGGAACATTTATCCCACAAAATTCGTTCAAACTGTATGGT
This sequence comes from Macrobrachium nipponense, assembly GCF_015104395.2. Lineage (NCBI taxonomy): Eukaryota > Metazoa > Arthropoda > Malacostraca > Decapoda > Palaemonidae > Macrobrachium > Macrobrachium nipponense. Next base: position 26,869,026 of record NC_087218.1, on the reverse strand, counting down.
GCCAAATCTTGATCTTTTATCTACAATACCCATCTACTGCAATGAAGCTATATGTGATCGTACAATCCCCGGTCTGTGGGGGTTAAGATGTAGTTCTAAAGTGACTTACCTAAATATGCTGGGTTTGGTTGCAGTATTGTTGCACCTTTCCCAGTGATAACTTACCATACCCACCACATCAGGAAGACCCCTGGTTTTCCATTGTAGTGACTATGAAGTCAGGACTTACTATACTACCTGCTGATATACAATGTAGTTGAATTTGTTGAAGCTTGTAGTAAATAATGTTTTAGGATTACTGTTCTTGATGATCACCCTGTATATTCGAAGACTTCTTTGAAAGAAACGTTTTCGAAGAAAACTAATGAGATACGTACCACGGTACTTACCTTTCGAATGTCATACAAATTAAAATATGAGTTGGGTCTGCCTTTTTAATAAGGGGCTCCACAATTATGCCCAGCCCATGTAGATGGAGTAGTTTGTTGTGCTAGGGTGTAGGAAAATTGGACTTGCTGGGATGTTGCCCATGACCTCTAAGTAAACCTTAAGTGCTTGAACTGGAAGTAAATTTTATTTGACAAATTGAGTTCCCTTATCAGAACAGAAGATTTTCTTTTCAAAGGGTTATCATTCTTGGCCAGGATTGATGGATGGGCCAGGAGACAATAATAATTGACAGTGACCTGTATGAGTAATGTAGTGTTGTCCCCTTCTAAGCGAGTCCAGTTCACTAATGTGAGCTCCTGATGCAAAAGTAGTAAAGATTGCCTTTTTGCAGATTGTATGTTGTAGTTGTATTGGGCCCAAAGAATAAAAGGGTTGACAAGCCTAAACACCATGTTCAGGGACCCAGGAATGTGAAGCCTTGCAGTAACAGGTCTTTGTAATGAAAAAGACCAGAGAAGGGAAGTATAACCATTTTTATTTTAGAATCAATTCCAAATCTATAAAGCAAGGGTTCCTACAATGCTGCCTTGTATGCCATGATTGTTGTAACAGCAAGGCATTTGTTTTCAAAAGCTACAGGCATTCCCCGAGTTATGGCTGTTTGGCCTTAGGCGAATCTGTACTTACAGCACTTTTTCAAATACATATATGTATTCATAAAAAAATTGGGTGCCAAAACTAGGATTTTAACTCTGAATTTCAGATTACTGCACCACAAGTGCCGTGACTCGCTAGCACTTTAAATTTTTCTTACCATTTTTGGGTTATGGTGATTTCCACCTTACAGCAGGCCACTGGATTGGAACCCCACTGTCCATTATCCAAAAATGCTTTGGCCTTATTTTTAAGGGACATATCAAAGTCACACTCAGAAATTCAAGATGTCTTTCCTGTTTTTAAAGTAAAAGTCCATGAGATAAGGGCAGTCACCCCTTCGTTGGCTTTTAAGCGTAACTTATTACTCCCCACGATACTTCAATTTACGTGATGTGGAGACAGAATACAAAAACTGTAGTACGTTAGGTCTGTTATCCATGGCTGGCATGGTATTGGGGGACGAAGGATAGGAGGTCTTCCTTCTCTTTCTCTATTTCCTCACCTTGATACAGGTTGTTGAGTTTTTTGGGAAGCCTGGAGCTACCATGTTCCTGGAGTACTCACCAGTCATTTGTTTTTAATAGATGTGTAGTGGTTATTTTATGTTGTGTAGGTAACAGAATTATCTGGTTGATTTTGTGGTACTGCGCTCAGGGCAAGGGCACTTGTTTTTATATTTAAGCTGCAGCAATAACTATGTAATTACTTGGTAAGTATATATAAAACTATTTTATTATAAAATATCATTGTTCCTTTCATTAATAAGGTATTTACCATCAGGAGAGAAGATACACATCGAGGCGTTAGGACATCCTTGATAATGGTCACAATTTCCTCGTGGAAATCAGCAAATGCAACAAATCTTATTTCCCTGTTAGGGGAGCTTGTGTCATTTGATTATGCCAAGGCAGCCGTATTGTGACTGCCCAGCAAAAAAAAATATCAGGAGTCCTGGATGAATCACTATACTCCACAGAAGATCCACAGAAGATACAGACACTCCAGACAGGGTTAGGTGGACCCTATTAGGATCCTTTCATTATCTGATTGCTGCATGGGAGAGATTATCATCTTAGGTACCTCTCTCATGTACAGCTGAAGGCTGTGTCCATGGTCCCTCTATGTTCAGCAGGGCAGTTTCAGCTGCAATATCCACTTCATGTTCAATAAAAGTGTCTTCTCCCCAAAGTAAAGACTCCTCTTCATCAGTAGAGTTGACCTTGGAAGTACTAGGAACCGATGCTTTCAGGTTTTGGCCCAAACATAGGTTATGCTCAGATATAGAGGGAAATATACTCTGCTGGAGCTATGTAGTCTTCTCCTTTCTTACCCTTACTGAAACCTAAGACCCAATGAGACAGTTAAAACGAGTTGTTTCATTCTTAAAACTTGTTGTCAGGAGCATGTTACGAATTTCACACTTATGACGACCAACCATATTCCCCTATATTTCTGCAAGGGGTGTGTTCATGGCAGGTGGTCTGGACCTTACCCACTGGTGAAAAGCAAACCGAGCAATTCGCTGTAGCACACTTAATCTGTGGGTCTTGCATAATAGCAGCCCTGCAGTGATGTAAGGAGCAAGTTTTTATTAGACTAAATGGTACTAACCATCTGTAATCACTGTATGGATAGTACACTCGGAATACTACCAGCTAACTTGGTCACAAGTGTGTAGGAATACTACCAGCTAACTTGGTCACAAGTGTGTGTAGCTGTAGTATAATATTATGACAATGGTTATCCATAAGGCAGTAGTAAGTATTCCCATGTTCACACTGTAGGTAGGCAGAAGAAGGTCATAGTATGCAGCCAGGTATCAAGTAAGATAACATATATTCACTGATGCGTTTCTTAACCCTCTTACGCCGACTGGACGTATTTTACGTCGACATTTTTTGTCTCCCGTGTGCCGACTGGACGTATTTTACATCAACTTACAAAAGTTTTTTTTTAAATTCGCGGAAAAATACTTATAGGCCTACCAGCCTAAAACTTTTGAATCACGCGCCTTGGGGGATGCTGGGAGTTCACGGATCAAGGTGTTGTTTTGTTTACAATCGTTATGCAGGCGCGCAAGCGCGAATTTCTTTCTTGCCGCACTAAAAAGTATCTGTGACACATCTTGGAAATTATTTCGTCACTTTGACATAATTTTTGTACCATTGTAAATTAGCCGTTACATGAAGTATTATATATGAAAATGTGCGCATTTTTATGTAAAATACAACAATAAAATACTCATGATTGTAGCTTTTATCAGTTTTGAGATATTTTCATACAAATAACGATAATTGCCAAAATTTCAACCTTCGGTCAACTTTGACTCTACCGAAATGGTCGAAAAACGCAATTGTAAGCTAAAACGCTTATATTCTAGTAATATTCAATCATTTACCTTAATTTTGCAACTAATTGGAAGTCTCTAGCACAATATTTCGATTTATGGTGAATTTATGAAAAAACTTTTTCCTTACGTCCGCGCGGTAACTCTTCCGAAAAAAATCATCCATGCGATTGTGGTAATGTTTGCACCATTTTAAAATTAGCCGTTATATAAAGTTTTATATATGGAAATGTGCGCAATTTCATGCACAATACAACTAAAAACAACCCATGGTTGTAGGTTTTATCAGTTTTGAGATATTTTCAAATATAAATAACGATCAATTGCCAAAATTTTCCAAAATTCACCTTCGGGCAACATCAACTTTGACTCTACCGAAACTGATAAAAAAAACGCAATTGTAAGCTAAAACGCTTATATTCTAGTAATATTCAAGCATTTACCTTCATTTTGCAACAAATTGGAAATCTCTAGCACAATATTTCGATTTATGGTGAATTTATGAAAAAAATAACATTTTCTTTACGTCCGCGCGGTAACTCTTCCGAAAAATCATACGTGCGATTGTGGTAATGTTTGCACCATTTTAAATTAGCCGTTACATAAAGTTTTATATATGAAAATGTGCGCAATTTGTTCATGTAGAATACAACAATAAATAATTGAAGGTTGTAGCTTGTCTCATTTTTGAAATATTTGCATATAAATCACAATAAATAGAAAAAAAACCACTTCGGTCAAATTGACTCTACCGAAATGGTCGAAAAACGCAATTGTAAGCTAAAAATCTTACAGTCTAGTAATATTCAGTCATTTATCTTCATCTTGAAACAAATTTGAAGTCTCTAGCAAAATATTTAGATTTATGGTGAATTAAAAAAAAAAATCTTTCCTTCCCTCAGCGCGCGGATTCTCCTCCACAAATCTCCGAAATGCGTACGTCCCATTCTCGGAATATTTGCTCCATTTCATATTAGGCATTTCATAGAGTTTTATATATGAAAATGTGCGCAATTTCATGTAGAATAAAACGAAAAATATTTGAAGGTTGTAGCTTTTCTTATTTGTGAAATAATTGCATATAAAAAATATATATATAAAAAAATTCGACATTCGGTCAACTTTAACTCGTCAGATATGGTCGAAAACTGCAATTGTAAGCTAATACTCTTACAGTATAGTAATATTCAATCATTTTTCTTCATTTTGAAAGAAATTGGAAGTCTCTAGGACAATATTTTAGATTTATGGTGAATTTTTTGAAAAAAATATTTGTTGTTTACGTCTGCGCGTTATGAATTCATGCATTATTTTGTGATAATATTTTCTCTGTGTTGCTTTTATCGTTTTACAATGCGTTATATACCAAAATGATTTCAATTTAGTGTACATTACAACGAAAAAAAAAGTAACTTGTTACCTTTAACCGTTTTGCGTACAGCGCGATTTGAATACAATTATATATGAAATTTGGTTTTTTTGCTATCATATATCGCGTTATTTATATATGATAATGATAATTTTTTTCATTTCTGATGGTTGCATACTAAACTTCAGGCAATGACAAAAAAGGAGCCAAAAATGAACTCATAATCTTGAAAACTAAGCACGCTGTGATTTTTTGAAAAAAATATTTTTTCCGCTTCCGCGCTCACTCCGAAACCCCTCCATCACACGGGAGACAAATTTTTATTTACCGCTCCGGCGTAAGAGGGTTAAACATCATGTTACATCCTCAGGGCTACAAAAGAACAATAAGAAACAAATTAAAGCACATGAAAAAAACTACATAAAACAATAGAAATTAAAACTAAAACAAAAATTAAAGTTAAAACTTAAGAAATATTTAAAAAAAAAAAAAGGATAGTTAAGAGAAGCACCTGTACTTGCATAGTCTTCAATTTTTCAAATGACAGGTGCTTTTTTAACTCCTGTTTTTTTTAAATACGTACTTAAGTTTTAACTGTAATTTTAATTTTAGTTTTAATTTTTATTGTTTTATGTAGTTTTTTCCATATGCTTTAATTTGTTTCTTATTGTTCTTTTGTTGTCCTGAGGAAGTACCATGATTATGAAACGCATTGGTGGATAAATGTTATCTTACTTGATAACTGGCTGTTTACCCGTTTACCAAGTTCATAATTACTACCATAAATTGTGCTAATTATTTGTACTAATGCTCAATTAACATGAATTAGGTTAACTTTGGTGCAAGTATGTAGCCTCATTGATGTATACAGTTAGGCCTGATGCTAATGGATTTTTTTCTTCTAAGATAGTTATGTATAAAATTATATAATCACTGCATAAATTTTGTCTTAGAAGTAAATTCTTGAATGTTACGCCACTGAAGCTAACTGTATACAGTGATCCCCTCGTATTGGCGGGGATGCATAACAAACATCCCCCTGCGAATAGTTGGAACCCCTATAAAATGCTTAAAACCTATTTTGTTAGTTAAAACTCAAGAAAAACCCACTAAAAATTTTTATACCTGGTTTTTTTTAATAGTCTTTTCACAAAAAGTGTATTTTATGACATTGATAAAAAAAAAACAGGAATTTATGGATATTTCTCATAGAAAAATATACTGCAAATAAGCGAATTTTCTGCAAATAATGGGGGGAAATGTGCAAGAGAGAAATCAGTGAATGCGTGAGTCCATGTATCCGGAGAAGGCGAATAGTACTTGGGGTCTACTGTCCTGTAACTTTAGTTTGTTTACTAGGCCTAGACTACTCGCATGTCACAGGTAAAGCTATAGGCTACATAAGAAAGTATTAATTCATTGAAAATATGTTGCCAAGGAAAGTTCTTAATAAGTTAGGTAGATATAAATTAAGTACAATTTTCATACATTCAACTTCCCTGTCAGATATATACTTAGCTATAGACTCCGTCGTCCCCGACAGAAATTCAAATTTCGCGGCACACACTACAGGTAGGTCAGGTGATCTACCGGCCTGTCGCTGGGTGGCAGGAATAGGAACCATTACCGTTCTTGAACCAGATTTTCTCTGTCGTCGGGGCTGGTAACATTGTTTGCTAGTTCCTGCTGACTTTGACTTTCGAATTTCATCGCCGTTGATCTTTTGGACTGCTATTTGGTGACGTATTGGATCTCTGGCTTGGCATACGCTATTGTGGACTGTTTTTTTATTTCGGATTTGGATTTTTCTCAGAATGTCTGATATTTCGTTTTCGTTCAGAGTGTGTGTGAATGAAAGTTGTTATGTGAGACTACCGAAAGCTTCGGTAGATCCTCACACTACTTGTAAGAATTGTAGAGGGAATGTATGCTCACAATTGAATACATGCGACGAATGCAAGGATTTAAATGAGGAGGAATGGAAGATACTTGATTCTTATTTGAGAAAGTTGGAAAGGGATAGGGCTAGAAAAGCCTCTTCCAAGAGTGTGAGTAGGTCGGTCTCTAAAGAGCCAGTTAGTGGTCGCTTGCCTATCTCTAATCCAAATTTTCATACATTCAACTTCCCTGTCAGATATATACTTAGCTATAGACTCTGTCGTCCCCGACAGAAATTCAAATTTCGCGGCACACACTACAGGTAGGTCAGGTGATCCCGCCGCCTGCCGCTGGGTGGCAGGAATAGGAACTATTACCGTTTTAAGCCAGATTTTTCTCTGTCGCGGTAATAGTAACATCGTTGCTAGTTCCTCCTGACTTGAATTTCGATTTTCATTACGCCGTTGATCTTTTGGACTGCTATTTGGTGACGTATTGGATCTTTGGTTTGGCATACGCTATTGTGGACTGTTTTTTGGATTTTGCTTTGGGAAAATTTCCTCATAATGTCTGACGTGTCGATTTCGTTCAGAGTGTGTGTAAATGAGAATTGTTTTGTGAGACTGCCGAAAGCTTCGGTGGATCCTCACACCACTTGTAAAAATTGTAGAGGGAATGTATGCTCTCAATTGAATACATGCGATGAGTGCAAGAATTTGAATTAGGAGGAATGGAAGTTGCTTAATTCCTACCTAAGAAAGTTGGAGAGAGATAGGGCTAGAAAAGCCTCTTCCAAGAGTGTAAGTAGGTCGGTCTCTAATGAGCCAGTTAGCGGACTATTGCCTATTGCTAACCCTATTTTTGTTCATGAAACTTACCTGACAGATATATATATAGCTGTATTTTCTGAAGTCCGACAGAATTTAAAAATTCGCGGCACACGCAGTGGGCGGCCAGGTGGTAGTACCCATTCCCGCCGCGGGGAGGCGGATATCAGGAACTATTCCCATTTTCTATTCATATTTTTTCTGTCGCCGGTCGGTAAACAACTGTTTGTTCATGAAACTTACCTGACAGATATATATATAGCTGTATTCTCCGAAGTCCGACAGAATTTCAAAATTCGCGGCACACGCAGTGGGCGGCCAGGTGGTAGTACCCATTCCCGCCGCTGGGAGGCGGATATCAGGAACTATTCCCATTTTCTATTCATATTTTTTTCTGTCGCCGGTCGGTAAACAACTGTTTACAGACCTCCGCCTAGGATTTTGAAACTTCATTAGCCGCTTAAGTATCCTAATTATTCTTACGATTATTGACTTGGATTTGTGGCTAGGCATACGCTATCGTAAATTTTTCATTGCATTTGATGTCTGAAGCTAGTTAGCCTAGTTTCAGACTTTGTTGTCTGCATGGGGAAAGGTGAAGCTACCGGAACTTTCGGTAGACACTCGCTTAGTATATATGGCGTTTACATGTTTTCTTTGCATAAGTTCAATGTAATTAGTTGTAATGTGTGACTGATTACGGAAGAAGGAGGATTCATGTACGCATTTAGAGCGTGTTAGAATCAGGAGTTTTCCTCCACAGTAACAGCCAAGTTAGAAATAATGAACCTTCTAACCTCCTGTAGATTTTATTTTGCCTAACCCTGTGGTATGGCTTACGGGCCTAGAAGAAGTGTCTGCTAGAGGATTACATCAAGTAATCTTAGACTAAAGTGCTCGCTCTCCAATCAGTGTTGTGAAGTGTAGTGCCGCTTGTGTTGTGGAGGGGGCATCAGATCGGCCCCCATAATGCCTCTAGGCCTGGACCTCTGTCGGACTCCCAGGACTCAGGGAGAGGGCATGTCGAAAGCTGCAAGAGGGTTACGGGGGCTCCCCACCGATCTGGCGTCCCTTCGGCAGAACCTGTTGACGCTTCCCAGGCTGCTAAAGATCGTGCACGTGCACGAATCTTGAAGGATTGCTTCTCGTCCTCCGAGGCGTCCTCCCCAGCGCCAAGGGTTGGAGCTCTCGGAAGGACTCTACGGTTATGCGCCCCTAAGAATAGCCTTCTAGAGAAGGAGGAGCTTCACGTCCTTTCTCTCGTTAGGAGGGAACGTCAGATCGGCCCCATAACGCCTCTAGGCCTAGACCTCTGTCGGACTCCCAGAAAACCAGGGAGAGGGCATGTCAAAAGCCGAAGGAGGGTTACGGGTTTTTTCATGCTGTTCTGGCTTCCTTTCGGCAGGTCTGTTGTCGCTTCCCAGGACTGCCGAAGATCGAGCACGTGCACGAATCTTCAAGGGTTGTTTCTCGTCCTCCGAGGCATCCTCCCCACACAGGGGTTGGGGCTCTCGGAAGGACTCGCGCCCCCTAAAGAAGCTTTAGAGAAGAGGACGCTTCACGTCCTCTCTCTCGTCACGAGAGGATGAGGAGTAAAGAGACCACATTTACCCTTTTCGAAGAATGCACTGGCTCTTTTCCTAAGGGACATATTAGGGAGGCTCATTCATCTTGCCAGAAGAGTGATTTGAGCCTCCTGCGAGTGAACGCTCATTTATACATCATGTATACATTATTAAGGAGGCTCATTCATCTTGCCAGAAGAGTGATTTGAGCCTCCTGCGAGTGGAACGCTCATGAAGTTAGAGCTGTTTCAACCTCGCTAGCATTCCAAAAGAATTTGGTAATCAAGGACATTCTAGATTCCACCTTTTGGAGGAGCAACTCAGTATTCGTCTCCTCTCCTCATGGCGCTCCGTATACGTTATGTAACGTTCGCTTTACTTCGAAAAAGCAAGCTGATAAGTTTGACGTCCGGCAAGCTGCTTTGCACAGTCAAACAACTTATGTCTCTGGTTCGGCATAAGAAGGGCAATTTAGACGTGAGGTAGCTTTTGGAGGTGCTCGACGTCCTATAAGTAGAGACATTCTCCAGGACGCTCGGCAAGCACCTTGCGAGGGTGTCTTTCGGACGCTCGGCGTTCCTTTGCTGAGTGCGTTTCTGGAGATGTTCTTTTGCATTACTAAGACGCAAGTTGTTGCACAGGCGGCCACTGTCTTTGTAAGAAGGTATGAAGGTCTTTAACGGCCCGTCTTAAAGACGAAAAGCCATACGTCTTCCTTTAGTGTTCACACACTTCAGGAGCAGCGTGCGGCTCTCCATGGAGAACTCGCATGAGGACGTCCCTTGAAAATATTCAACGTCATACGCAAAACGCGGTTCGTCATAACATTGAGATGTTGGCAGTGGTCGCTCGCCAGGACGCCTCTTGGCGGGACTTGCATGCATCAGGGCGCTCAACGAGTTCCTCTCTGAAACGTTCGTTCAGAAGAACTGGTGTTCTCTGCTCAGACACGCTCTTAGCTACGCAGGACGTTTTTTGAGGACGCTTTCCCAGGACGCTTATGAGGACGCTTTCGTGCACATTCGCCAGGACGCTTCGGTGGAAGCTCGGCAGGACGCTTTGCGAGAGAAAAGACTTGTAGAAGGCGTTTTATTTGCTGTTCAGGACGTTTCTTAGGACGCTTGACGCTTTATAAACGCTCGTCAAGAGGAGGTTTTTTCAGGACTCTCCACAGGAGTTAGCGGAGAGACATACCCGAATTTTTTCTTCGATCCCTCTTTCCTCTTCATCGATTTCTCTGAGAATCGGGAAGATTATATACTCGGATTCCTGGGCGACTTTCGGTCATGTTAAAGGGTTTTCCCCTATTAGCAAAGTGCTAATAGTTTTTGTCTAGTAAAGGACGTTTTCCCCATTGTCAAGATACTAAACGTTTTGTCATTTAAGTGGGGGACCCCTCATAAATGGGGTAGTTCTCATTGACATAGATTTTAACGTTTTTATCGTTTAAGCGGATAAACTCATTAACAAATTTCGGAAGAGCTCTCATTCATTTTCAGAGGCTCATCCGGGGAGTAAGAAAAAGACTTGTAGACTAGATCCAGGAAGTCTTATGTCCAATATCCATTAGAACATTGAACGGTCCCCTTTTCGATTTCCTTGTTCTCTCTTGGATGATCTCTATTCGAATATTACTCCCCTTTTCCTTTTCTTTGGCAAAGAGTTCCAAGGAGGAGTTTCTTTAAAAAAGTCTCATTCATTAGAACGTGGACAGTCGTTTTCCTTTCTTTCTCTCTTCCTCGTCGAGGAAAGATGTAGTAGAGAATTCGATGTTCAAATTACTACAATACTTACGTAGTTTATCTTTGCGTCTGTTTGCTAACGCATGGGTCCAAAGTCAGTATACCGCATTAGTTTATTTACCTCTGCGGATAGAAGCCGAAAGAAACTGTTGTTCTAATGTATTTATTTGACACTCCCTTCAACCTTCCAAGAGTTTTCGGAGTAAGAATAACTATTCAGGTATTGTTACGACATAAAAAAGAGCCCAACTCAGATTCTGTATTTAGCGAATTTTGTTTCGTTTAAATATGCCTGCTTGAGAGTTTCCTTTTGCTCGATAATTTCATACCTATCCCTTCGTAAAAGGAGTAGCTGGCAACTCAGGCAGATAGTGCGAGACGATGAACAAGGCTGCTGTTACTGTGATCTACGCAGTACCGGCTAGCTCGGTGTCATGCGCGTTTGGTTGCGTCTCTCTCCCTTGCGGGAATGGCTGAATAAACCGTCTCTCTGCCCTACAATCATGGATTTTAGCCTCGGGTTGAGGAAATTTCTAGTAATCATGAATGAACATGCCTTCCGTTTACTTAGAAAATTTCAACAAGATATCTCTTATACTTGTTCGGTGCGGGTTTACCGCACGGTAACAGAATTCTGTACGAATCTACCGTGGCATAGCACTATAATAATGTCTCTCCTGCTTATGCAAAGCGCAGCCTTATTTAGGGAAGGAAGCAGGCTGAGTGAGGGAATGGATGAGTTTGCTGAGGACCATTTCCTCGCTGGAGAAGTTTGTTTTCCCTGAATAAACAGCAATTCAGACCTCTACAATTTTTCCTCACGAAGAAATTGGAATAACATCAAAGATCTTGTAATAATTCTAATTTTCTCTCAACGGCTTGAGGATCACCTCAGGTGATAGAGAGAGGGTGCCAGACATCCGAACAGAGGAACAGATGTTCTGGCACATTGTCTGAAAGAATTGGAAGCCAAATTGGTCGGCTCTCCAGTTCCTTGAAGGGTGAGTTGGATCGAGCCTGGCCCAAATCATCTCGGATAATTTCTCAGCTCTTTCATAGCTCAAGAAGAGAGAATTGGTTCTGGACTTGGGCACGGAACGTAAACGATCCTCAAGAGGTTCGTTAAACTAGTGCACGTCCGTGCGGGTCTTCTCGATCGAAGGCAACAACTACTGACGTCTGAGTAATCCTCACTAGAAGTATTTCGAAAGTGAGGAGAGACTGAGGGCGTCCTTTCGTTAAGTTTTCGTAATATTGAAGACGAAGGAGCTTCCACTTTTCTTAAGTTGTTCCCTTATTCCATGATCCTAGAGGATTAGCTTTAGTCGCCACATGTTGGCCTTTAAGAGTTGGATTCACAGAGGTCAGGTAATTCAGAGAATTGTCCAAAGACCCTTCCCGAGAGAATCGGTGTAATCTAACATCGTCACTTAGTGAAGTATCTAATATCTCTCCTCTCTGAGTCTGAAGGCGTTCAGACTATCGAGAAGCGATAAGATCTTCAAGATTAATGGCAGTCTCTTGGCCAAGGCAAAGCAGTGCTGCCTATTTTCAGTGTTCAATCGGAGCGGGCCGTTTCTGGATAGTGAAGGGAAATGACTGTTCCTCCAACTCGACCTCTGTGAATTTCTTTATGGTTCTATCTTTTCCGTATGAAGTACGAGATAAGATAGAAGTCCTAACTATTGTAGAATATGCAAATATGTTTGTTGACGGGCCTCTAGGCTCAGAGATTCGGTTCTGTCAAACAACAAAGCTTCACGATCTTTGAGGTCTGGGGAGATCTTGAAATTCTCTGGATCGCAGGTTTCCGGCATGGAACTTAGACGTAGTCTGTTTCTGATGCCAAAAGCATTTCGAACCTATCCTTTCTGCGAACTTAATACACGTGACCAGAAAGGCTAACATTCTAACCGCTCTAGCCACGGCAAAGAGGGTTAGTGAGCTTTTAGCCATCATCAGAGGTTTTAGCCTTAAAGGACATAATGCGGTCTGTCCTCTAAGCCTTCCGTTCTTGATAAGAACGAAAACCTGTCTAACCCTTGACCCGAAGGCTTGGAGACCAAGGGTATGGCACAAATTATTGGGCAAGGGCATTAGAGAGTCCTGTGCCCTGTCGGGTCTCTCAAGTTTTATCTTAATAAAACTATAGAAAGTCGAGGTCAATGGACAATCTGGCGGTGTTCCCGTAAAAGACCAAGACTGGTTCATGTCCAAGAACACCCTGGCATTATAGTCAAGGAGTTCTTTTAAGAAGTCTCATTCATTATGTTTGCATAAAGATTTGAGATTTTTTCTTAATATGAATGCTCAAGAGGTGAGGGCACGGCCTCGGAAGCATTTCAACAGAGCATGACACTCGGTAACATCCTGAGTGCCACGCTTTAGCGAAGCAACTCTGTGTTCGCTTCACACTCCCGACGGGATGTGAGACGACATTTGTTTTAGATCTGTAAGTCGCTAGGACCATACATATCCGTAGATATATTATTGGGGGCAGCAAGCAACACGAATCCTATCCTATAGAAAAGGGATAGGTGTGCTTTTAACTTTGAAGGGTTGGTCGCTTGAGGGCGCGTTCCTTTTCTTTAGCCTAGAAGTTATGGAACTAACTTGGATAGGTTAGGTCAGGTGGTGGTTTTAGCTTCGTTGCCCTCAGAAGTATGGTCATATGGTCTAGTCACATTGTGGTCACGCCCCCGTTGACAGATCATCTAGAGCGCACCAGCATTACAGGTCTCTACCTCGCTGGCAACTCTAATAACGCAGAAGCAACAGCTTTGGTGACAGTAATCACGAAGTCGGCTATGCAAACAGGTGACGGAACCAAGATGTATATATCTACTTAATTTAGTTTCCCAAAAATCCTATTCTGTCTCTTCCCACCATCCGAAGGTGGGATTCAGCTATATATATATCTGTCAGGTAAGTTTCATGAACAAAATGTTATTGTTATAATACAATTAAGTTTGTTCATACTTACCTGCAGATATATATATTAAAGTGCCCACCTCCCCTCAGGAGACAGTGGCACTGATAAAATATGAATAGAAAATGGAATAGTTCCTGATCACCGCCTCCCAGCGGCGGGAATGGGTACTACCACCTGGCCCCCCGCCCACTGCGTGTGCCGCGAATTTTTAAATTCTGTCGGACTTCAGAAAATACAGCTATATATATATCTGCCAGGTAAGTATGAACAAACTTAATTGTATTATAACAATAACATTTTACAGACCTCCGCCTAGGATTTTGAAAAACTTCATTAGCCACTTAAGTATCCTAATTATTCTTTCGATTATTAACTTGGATTTGTGGCTAGGCATACGCTATCGTAAATTTTTTCATTGCATTTGATGTCTGAAGCTAGTTAGCCTAGTTTCAGACTTTGTTGTCTGCACGGTAAGGTGAGGCTACCGGAACTTTCGGTAGACACTCGCTTAGTATATATGACGTTTACATGTTTTCTTTGCATAAGGTAATTTGTGTAATGTGTACTGATTACGGAAGGAGGAGGATTCATTTACGCTTTTTAGAGCGTGTTAGAATCAGGAGTTTTCCTCCACAGTAAACAGAAGTTAGAAATAATGAACCTTCTAACCTCCTGTAGATTTTATTTTGCCTAACCCTGTGGTATGGCTTACGGGCCTAGAAGAAGTGTCTGCTAGAGGATTACATCAAGTAATCTTAGACTAAAGTGCTCGCTCTCCAATCAGTGTTGTGAAGTGTAGTGCCCCTTGTGTTGTGGAGGGGGCGTCAGATCGGCCCCATAATGCCTCTAGGCCTGGACCTCTGTCGGACTCCCATGACTCAGGGTACGAGGGCATTTGTCGAAAGCCGGCAAGAGGGTTACGGGGGCTCCCCACCGATCTGGCGTCCCTCTTCGGCAGAACCTGTTGACGCTTCCCAGGCTGCTAAAGATCGTGCACGTGCACGAATCTTGAAGGATTGCTTCTCGTCCTCCGAGGCGTCCTCCCCACACAGGGGTTGGAGTTCTCGGAAGGACTCGCGCCCCCTAAAGAAGCTTGAGAGAAGGGACGCTTCACGTCCTCTCTCTCGTCACGAGAGGATGAAAAAGTAAAGAGACCACATTTTCCGTTTTAGAAGAATGCACTGGCTCTTTTTCTAAGGGACATTTAAGGAGGCTCATTCATCTTGCCAGAAGAGTGATTTGAGCCTCCTGCGGGTGAACGCTCATGTATATATCATTTATACATTATTAAGGAGGCTCATTCATCTTGCCAGAAGAGATTTGAGCCTCCTGCGAGTGACCGCTCATGTATACATCATTTATCATTATTAAGGAGGCTCATTCATCTTGCAAAGAGTGATTTGAGCCTCCTGCGAGTGAACGCTCATGTATACATCATTTATACATTATTAAAGAGGCTCATTCATCTTGCCAGAAGAGTGATTTGAGCCTCCTGCGAGTGAACGCTCATGTATATGAACGCTCATGTATATATCACTTATACATTATTAAGGAGGTTCATTCATCTTGCCAGAAGAGTGATTTGAGCCTCCTGCGAGTGAACGCTCATGAAGTTTGAGAGCTGTTTCAACCTCGCTAGCATTCCAAAAGAATTTGGTAATCAAGGACATTTTCGTCTCCTCTCCTCATGGCGCTCCGTATACGTTATGTAACATTCGCTTTACTTCGAAAAAGCAAGCTGATAAGTTTGACGGCCGGCAAGCTGCTTTGCACAGTCAAACAACTTATGTCTCTGGTCGGCATAAGAAGGGCAATTTAGACGTGAGGAAGCGTTTGGAGGTGCTCGACGTCCTATAAGTAGAGACATTCTCCAGGACGCTCGGCAAGCACCTTGCGGAAGACGAAAGCCATACGTCTTCCTTTAGTGTTCACACTCTTCAGGACATCGTGGCGGTCTCCATATAGACTCGCATGAGGACGTCCCTTAAAAATATTCAATGTCATACGCAAAACGCGGTTCGTCATAACATTGAGATGTTGGCAAGGTCGCTCGCCAGGACGCCTCTTGGCGGGCCTTGCATGCATCAAGGCGCTCAACGAGTTCCTCTCTGAAACGTCGTTCAGAAGACTTGGTGTTCTCTGCTCAGACACGCTCGTAGCTAAGCAGGACGTTTTTTGAGGACGCTCAGCAGGACGCTTTCCAGGACGCTAAGCAGGACGCTTTTGAGGACGCTCGGCAGGACGCTTTTGAGGACGCTCAGCAGGACGCTTTCCAGCACGCTTTTGTGGACATTCGCCAGGACGCTTCGGTGGAAGCTCGGCAGGACGCTTTGCGAGAGAAAAGACTTGTTGAAGGCGTCTTATTTGCTGTTGAGGACATTTCTTTACAGAAATTTTTAAAAAGGATTCGGAGTTAGCGGAGAGACATACCCGAATTTTTTCTTCGATCTCTCTTTCCTCTTCATCGATTTCTTTGAGAATCGAGAAGATTATATACTTGGATTCCTGGGTGACTTTCGGTCATTTTAAAGGGTTTTCCCCTATTAGCAAAGTGCTAATAGTTTTGTCAAGTCAGGACGTTTTCCCCATTGTCATTTAAGTGGGGGACCCCTCATAAATGGGGTAGTTCTCATTGACATAGTTTTTAACCGTTTTATCGTTTAAGCGGATAAACTCATTAACAAATTTCGGAAGAGCTCTCATTCATTTTCAGCGGCTCATCCGGGGTTAAGAGAAAGACTTGTAGACTATCCAGGAAGTCTTTTGTCCAATATCATAAGAACATTGAACGGTCTTTTTCGATCCTCGGTTCTCTCTTGATGATCTCTATTCGAATATTACTCCCTTTTCTTGGAAAAGAGTCTTGGCAAAGAGTCAAGGAGTTCTTTTAAAGTCTCGTTCATTAGAACGTGGACAGTCGTTTTCCTTTCTTTCTCTCTTCCTCGTCGAGGAAAGATGTAGTAGAGAATTCGATGTTCAAATTACTACAATACTTACGTAGTTTATCTTTGCGTCATTTTGCTAACGCATGGGTCAAGTCATATACGCATATCGTATTTACCTCTGCGGATAGAAGCCGAAAAAACTGTTGTTCTAATGTATTTATTTGACACTCCCTTCAACCTTCCAAGAGTTTTCGGAGTAAGAACAACTCTTCAGGTATTGTTACGACAACACCAACTCAGCTTCTGTATTTAGCGAATTCTGTTTCGTTTAAATAGGCCTGCTTGAGAGTTTCCCTTTTGCTTGATAATATCATACCTATTCCTTCGTAAAGGGAGTAGCTGGCAACTCAGGCAGATAGTATTCTGTTCACCATTGAAGCTTTTCTTCGAGGAAGACTTCTTCACTCTTTTTGATAGAGATCGAAGGTGGTCGATCTCCAATCCTTATTTTGTTTTGTTTTCTTGAAGGAAAGAATTTAGGATGGAGATCGTTGTTCAGAATACTATAAATATACTACGTATATTAACCTCGCGACATGATTCTACTAAACAGTTGAATTGTCCGAGGGGTAGGCGCATATCCTAGTTATTCTACGGATTGCGACTTAGACGAGAAGTATTCTAATTGAACTGCAACACCAACTCAGCTTCTGTATTTAGCGAATTTTGTTTCGTTTAAATATGCCTGCTTGAGAGTTCCCTTTTGCTCGATAATTTCATACCTATCCCTTCGTAAAAGGAGTAGCTGGCAACTCAGGCACATAGTGCGAGACGATGATCAAGGCTGCTGTTACTGTGATCTACGCAGTACCGGCTAGCTCGGTGTCATGCGCGGTTGGTTACGTCTCTCTCCCTTGCGGGAATGGCTTAATAAACCGTCTCTCTGCCTACAATCATGGATTTTAGCCTCGGGTTGAGGAAATTTCTAGTAATCTTGAATGATCATACCTGCCGTTTACTTAGAAAATTTCAACAAGATATCTCTTATACTTGTTAGTGCGGGTTTACCGCACGGTAACATTCTGTACGAATCTACCGCGGCATAGCACTATAATAATGCTCTCCTGCTTATGCAAAGCGCAGCCTTATTTAGGGAAGGAAGCAGGCTGACTGAGGGAATGGATGAGTTTGCTGGGGACCATTTCCTCGCTGGAGAAGCTTGTTTTCCCTGAATAAACAGCAATTCAGACCTCTACAAATTTTCCTCACGAAGAAATTGGAATAACATCAAAGATCTTGTAATTCTAATTTTCTCTCAACGGCTTGAGGATCACCTCAGGTGATAGCGAGAGGGTGCCAGACATCCGAACAGAGAACAGATGTTCTGGCACATTGTCTGAAAGAATTGGAAGCCAAATTGGTCGGCTCTCCAGTTCCTCGAAGGGTGAGGTTGGATCGAGTGGCCCAAATCATCTCGGATAATTTCTCAGCTCTCTCATAGCTCGAGAAGAGAGAATTGGTTCTGGACTTGGGCACGGAACGTAACGATCCTCAAGAGGTTCGTTAAACTAGTGCACGTCGTGGGGGTCTTCTCGATCGAAGGCAACAACTACTGACGTCTGAGTAATCCTCACTTAGAAGTATGTCGAAAGTGAGGAGAGACTGAGGGCGTCCTTTCGTTAAGTTTTTCGTAATATTGAAGACGAAGGAGCTTCCTCTTAAGTTGTTCCTTATTCATGATCCTAGAGGATTAGCTTTAGTCGCCACATGTTGGCCTCTAAGAGGTTGGATTCACAGAGGTCAGGTAATTCAGAGAATTGTCCAAAGACCCTTCCCGAGAGAATCGGTGTAATCTAACATCGTCACTTAGTTGAAGTATCTGATATCTCTCCTCTCTGAGTCTGAAGGCGTTCAGACTATCGAGAAGCGATAAGATCTTCAAGATTAATGGCAGTCTCTTGGCCAAGGCAAAGCAGTGCTGCCTATTTTCAGTTTTCAATCGAGGGGGCCGTTTCTGGAGATAGTGAAGGGAAATGACTGTTCCTCCACCTCGACCTCTGTGAATTTCGTTATGGTTCTATCTTTCCGTATGAAGTATGAGATGATAGAAGTCCTAACTATTGTAGAATATGCAAATATGTTGTTGACGGCCTCTAGGCTCAGAGATCCGGTTCTGTCAAACAACAAGCTTCACGATCTTGAGGTCTGTGGAGATCTTGAAATTCTCTGGATCAAAGGTTCCGGCATGGAACTTAGACGTAGTCTGAGTTTCTGATGCCAAAAGCATTTCGAACCTATCCTTTCTGCGAACTTAATACACGTGACCAGAAAGGCTAATATTCTAACCGCTCTAGCCACGGCAAGGAGGGTTTAGTGAGGTTTTTGTTTTAGCCATCATCAGAGGTTTTGGCTTTAAAGGACATAATGCGGTCTGTCCTCTAAGCCTTCCGTTCTTGATAAGAACGAAAACCTGTCTAACCCTTGACCCGAAGGCTTGGAGACCAAGGGTATGGCACAAATTATTGGGCAAGGGCATTAGAGAGTCCTGTGCCCTGTAGGGTCTCTCAAGTTTTATCTTGATAAAACTATAGAAAGTCAAGGTCAACGGACAATCTGCGGTGTTCCGTAAAAAGACCAAACTGGTTCATGTCCAAGAACACCCTGGCATTATAGCCAAGGAGTTCTTTTAAGAGGTCTCATTCATTATGTTTGCGATAAAGATTTGAGATTTTTTCTTAATATCAATGCTCAAGAGGTGAGGGCGCGGCCTCGGAAGCATTTCAACAGAGCATGACACTCAGTAACATCCTGAGTGTCACGCTTTAGCGAAGCAACTCTGGGTTCGCTTCACACTCCCGACAATCTGCGGTGTTCCGTAAAAAGACCAGACTGGTTCATGTCCAAGAACACCCTGGCATTATAGCCAAGGAGTTCTTTTAAGAGGTCTCATTCATTATGTTTGCATAAAGATTTGAGATTTTTTCTTAATATGAATGCTCAAGAGGTGAGGGCGCGGCCTCGGAAGCATTTCAACAGAGCATGACACTCGGTAACATCCTGAGTGCCACGCTTTAGCGAAGCAACTCTGTGTTCGCTTCACACTCCCGACGGGATGTGAAGACGACATTTCAGATCCGTAAGTCGCTAGGACCATACATATCCGTAGATATATTATTGGGTGCAGGAAGCAACACGAATCCTATCCTATAGAAAAGGGATAGGTGTGCTTTTAACTTTGAAGGGTTGGTCGCTTGAGGCGCGTTCCTTTTCTTTAGCCTAGAAGTTATGGAACTAACTTTGATAGGTTAGGTCAGGTGGTGGTTTTAGCTTCGGTGCCCTCAGAAGTATGGTCTATGGTCTAGTCACATTGTGGTCACGACGTTGACAGATCATCTAGAGCGCACCAGCATTACAGGTCTCTACCTCGCTGGCAACTCTAGTAACGCAGAAGCAGACTTTGGTGACAGTAATCACGAAGTCGGCTATGCTAACAGGTGAGGAACCAAGATGTATATCATCTACTTAATTTAGTTTCCCTAAATCCTATTCTGTCTCTTCCCCCACCATCCGAAGGTGGGATTCAGCTATATATATATCTGTCAGGTAAGTTTCATGAACAAAATGTTATTGTTATAATACAATTAAGTTTGTTCATACTTACCTGGCAGATATATATAATTAAAGTGCCCACCCACCTCCCCTCAGGAGACAGTGGCACTGATAAAATATGAATAGAAAATGGGAATAGTTCCTGATATCCGCCTCCCAGCGGCGGGAATGGGTACTACCACCTGGCCGCCCACTGCGTGTGCCGCGAATTTTGAAATTCTGTCGGACTTCAGAAAATACAGCTATATATATATCTGCCAGGTAAGTATGAACAAACTTAATTGTATTATAACAATAACATGTTTCCTCCCATACAGCTTTACCTTCCCGATTATTGGACTCGGCAAGCTCAACATCTGAAATTGCGAGTCTGAAAGCTTCGCTTAAGCATATGGAACAAAAAATTAAAGAACTGGAAGGTAAGTGCAGTGAAAGTGTTCCCAGTGAAGTGGAGGGTGCGTCTGATCGGCTCTGTCTCGCTCCCAGGCCTAGACCTCTTTCAAGCTCCCAAGACCAGTGGAGAAGAAATGTCGAAAGCCGCAGGGAGGTTTCAGAGAATCCCCACCGGTCAGGCGTCCCCTCGGCAGATCCTGTAGTTACGTCCAGGGCTGCCAAGGATAGTTGTTGGAAAGACGTCCTGAAACAGTGTTTTTCTTCGTCTGATTCCTCATCTAAAAAAGGATGGAGTTCAGATAGATTGTCGAGACCTTCGAAGAGATCTTGGAAGTCTCCTTCATTTTACTCAAGCCCTGAAGAATTTCCGGAAGAATATCCTCCGGAAAAGAGGAAGAAGAAGGTTTATTCAGAAGCTCCTTCTCCTGCATCGGAAATTGGAAAGAGAGACGTAGCTACGAAGATGTTAGAGGATATGCAGAAACAGATATCTTCGCTAGTAGGAGTCCTTAAATCTGATCCGCCTAGAAGGAAGGATAGATTTCTCCCGATCAAAAGATCCCGTCCTTTAGAACTATCTGAGAGCTCGGACGAGGCGCCTGCCAGAAGCCTGGCGCCAGCCAGACGTCAGGCTACTGTCAAGCGCAAAACGCTGTCAAGGCGACATGATATATATAGGGAACTTCCTACTAGAAAGAAAGCACATGAGATGTCCGAATCGAGGAATAAATTTGGAACTCCCGAAATCGGACGAACTCCTGAAATGAGGCGCAAAGAGCCTGAAGCGCCTGAAGTGCCTGAAGCGCCTGAAGTGAGGCGCAAAGTAACTGAAGATCCTGGAACTCTTTTGGCGAGGCGAAAAGAGCCTGGAGCGCCTGAAATGAGGCGTAAAGCTCCTCAAGTAATAGAAATGAGGCGCAACGCGCCTGAAAAGCCTGAAGTGGCTGAAAGGAAATATTTAACTCCTGGAGAGCCTAGAGCGCCTGAAATGAAACGTAGAGCGCCTGGAGAGCCTAGAGCGCCTCAAAGGAAAAGCAAAGTGCCTAGAGAGCCTGAGGCGCCTGAAAGAAGAAGCAAAGCGCCTAAAGAGCCTGAGGCACCTGAAACGAGGCGCAAAGCGCCTGAAGAGCCTGAAGCTTCCGAATGGAGGCGCAAGGCGCCTGGAAAGCCTGAAGCGGCTGAAACAAGATGTAAAGCGTCTAGAGCGTCTGAAAGCAGGCGCAAGGATTTGTACAATCCAGAATACAATTTGGATGAGTTATCGGAGTTTGAAGCGGACTTGGAGGCTCCTCTTTGGGATTTTTCTCAAGATCAATTTTCCCCTGACAGGGTCTCTAGGTGTCGCACAGGCGATCGTAGCCCCTGTCGGGAAGGAATTGATCATGAAAAAAGGGAACGACATTTAAGGACTTCTCCTGGTAGGGACAAAAGTTGTCGCACAGGCGACCGTCGTCCTTGTCAGGAGGGCCTTAGTGTAAAAGAACAACATCGGCCTTCTCCTGGCAGGGACTCAAGATGTCGCACAGGCGACCGTAGCCCTTGTCAGGTTGCAGCCGGTGTTGCTGCAAGCCCTTTGCATTCCCGAGAGAGGAGTCCTCCGGTCGCAGACTCTTCTCCGAATAAAACTCAACCGGAATTGGAGGATGTTTCGGACTCTGAAGAAAACAAGGGGGCAGGTCTTACTGATTATAAGATATTAGCAGCCCTCTTGTTAAAAGAATTTGGAGAGTCTCTGAGTCCTGCTGCCCCTCTTTCTCCTCGGTCTTTATTTTCGAGTACGAAGGCTGCGAAGTCTTCCTCTTTCTTGAAGATGCAACCGACAATTTCAATGAAGAGGGCTTTGCAGTCGGTCGGAAATTGGCTTAAAACCAAGGAGGAGGCGGGGAAGACTGTGTTTACCTGTCCCCCTTCCAGGCTATCAGGGAAGAGAGGGATTTGGTATAGCACAGGAGAATCTATGGGACTTTCTCTTCCCTCATCTGCTGAGGCGGACTTCTCGACCTTGGTGGATTCGGCAAGGAGGCATGCACTTCCATCAGCCAAAACAAGCTGGACAATGTCTGAAATGGACCATCTCCTCAAGGGAATATTCCATGTCTTGGAAGTTTTTAACTTCCTAGATTGGTCCCTTGGGGCTTTGGCCAACAAGACGCAAGACCCTCAGTTTTTGGAACCAGAAGTCTTGCATAGTGTTTTGGCATGCATGGACAAGGCAGTGCAGGACGGATCGGCTGAAGTGGCATCCTTGTTCGGGACAGGAGTATTAAAGAAGAGGGCTGTCTTTGGTTCATTTCTTACCAAAGCAGTCTCTCCAGTACAGAGGGCTTCTCTTTTATATGCCCCTCTGTCTAAACAGCTCGTTTCCTTCTCAGTTGGTAAAGGACATTTCCCATACGCTTACTGAGAAGGCACACAGGATTTGCTGGTACATTCTGCTAAGAAGCCTAGACCAGCTGCTTCTGTCTCGAAGAGGGAGCCAAGACCTGCCCAACAGCCCTTTCGAGGTAGAGCTTTTAGCCGAGCCCCAAGGAAGAGAGGAGGAGAGAGAGAAGATCTTCCATTAGAGTTCCAAAGAAGAACGCAAAATGAGATTCCAGTCCTCCAATCACCAGTAGGGGCCAGACTTCTGGGATTCTCGGAAGCATGGGCTTCAATGAAAGCAGATTCTTGGTCCCTGCAAGTGCTGAGGAAAGGATACCTCATCCCCTTCAAGAACAGACCTCCATTGACGACGACTCCGAGGGAGCTGTCAGCGAGATACAAAGACCCTGTAAAGAGAGAGATCCTTCTTGGGTTGGTGCAGCAAATGTTGGAGAAGGAGGCCATCGAGGTAGTACAGGATCCGCACTCCCGAGGTTTTTACAATCGCCTATTTTTGGTGCCGAAAGCCTCGGGGGGTGGAGGCCGGTCCTGGACGTGAATGCATTGAATCGCTTCGTGGAGAAGACAAAGTTCTCCATGGAGACATCCAACTCGGTCCTCTCTGCTCTCCGTCCAGGAGATTGGATGGTCTCCCTCGACCTGCAAGATGCATACTTTCATGTCCCCCTGCATCATTCGTCGAAGAAATATCTTCGATTCATGGTGCAGGGAAGGATTTATCAGTTCAGGGCTTTGTGTTTCGGCCTCTCGACGGCTCCTCAGGTGTTTACAGCGTTGATGAGAAACGTAGCAAGATGGCTACATCTGAAGGGGGTGAGGATATCTCTTTACCTAGACGATTGGCTTATAAGAGCGCAGACAAGACAAAAGTGCTTGGAGGACTTGGAGATAGCTCTTCAATTGACCAGATCTCTCGGATTGCTTGTAAACCTCGAGAAGTCTCACACAATCCCCAGTCAGACTATCGTCTATCTGGGGATTCGGATGGATTCTCGGGGTTTTCGAGCGTATCCATCCCAGGAAAGAATCTCGAAAGGGTTGGAAAAATCTCGGTCTTCCTAGAGAAAGAACGAAGCTCAGCGAGGGAATGGCTCAGTCTTCTGGGCACTCTTTCCTTGCTGGAGCAGTTCATCTCTCTAGGGAGACTAAATCTGAGACCCTTGCAGTTCCATCTCAGAAGGAGTTGGAACAGAAGAAAAGGAGATCTTTTGGATACCTTTCCTATAGGAGTAGTAGTATCAAAAACCACTTACGATGGTGGTTAGAACCAACTGAGAAGAACGAAGGAGTGTCCTTGGCCCTTCAGAACCCTCACCTAGTGTTGTTCTCAGACGCTTTGGACACGGGGTGGGGAGCAACACTAGGGACGAAGGAAGTGTCAGGCAGTTGGACAGAAGAACAGAAGGCCTGGCACATAAATGCAAAGGAACTCTTAGCAGTGCACTTGGCACTGCAGTTTTTCGAGAACGAAGTCAGAGGCGTGGTGGTCCAAGTCAACTCGGACAACACCACGGCTCTGGCTTATATAAGAAAACAAGGGGGACACACTCTTTCTCCCTTTACCAACTAGCAAGGGATCTGTTGATATGGACAGAAGAAAGAGGGATTCGACTCCTGACGAGGTTCGTTCAAGGAGGGAAGAATATAAGAGCAGACAGATTGAGCAGGAAAAACCAGGTCCTTCCAACAGAGTGGACCCTTCATTCACAAGTCTGCCAGCAACTATGGTCTCTTTGGGGGAACCCTCAAGTGGGCCTGTTTGCAACATTCCTATCCAGGAGAATGGAGAACTTTTGCTCGTTGGGGGACGATCCCAGAGCCCCTATACCATATAGATTGCCATGCTCATGGATTGGAAGGGCATAGACGCTTATGTGTTTCCCCCTCCCCCATTCAAGATGCTGGGGGAAGTAATGAGAAAGTTCGTGTCCTCGGAGGGAATGAGGATGACATGATCGCTCCTTATTGGCCTGCAAGAGAATGGTTCACAGAGGTACAGGAATGGATAGTGGACTTCCCCAGATCTCTTCCCGAAAGGACAGATCTGCTCAAACAACCCCACTTCGAGAGGATCACAAAAACATCCACGCTCTCGCTCTGACTGCCTTTCGACTATCGAAAGATTGGTCAGAGCGAGAGGCTTTTCTCGCAAAGCGGCAAAAGCAATTGCTGGAGCAAGAAGGTCCTCAACCATGCGGATATACCAATCGAAGTGGGAAGTTTTCCGTAGATGGTGTAAGGCGAAGAAGCTGTCCTCCTCCCGATACCTCTGTGACCGAAATTGCTGATTTTCTTTTGTTTTTACGAGAAGAATCTCATCTGGCAGTGTCAACCATAAAGGTTATAAGAGCATTTTATCAGCTGTGTTCAGGAATAGGGGCCTGAACATAGAGAATAACAAAGATCTGCATGATTTAATTAGATCATTTGAAACTACAAAAATTAAGAACTTCTCTCACCCCTAGTTGGAATCTGGATGTGGTTCTCAAATATCTTATGTCGGAGAGATTTGAACCTCCCGATAAAGCTACTTTCCGGGACTTGACTAGAAAATGCATTTTCTTAATAGCTCTCGCCACTGCGAAAAGAGTGAGTGAGCTGCAAGCGCTTGACTCGAGCCTCACATTACTTGAAAGATGTGAGAGTGACATATGAGAAATGCTTCTCTCTAGGGCCTTATGTATCAGCGGATACAGTGCTGGGGAAAGGAGAGAAGACTGATCCTTAATATTAATTTTTGTCCTTATATTTTATATTGTGATTTTAAAATTATTGGTGTTGAGTTTTTTAGGTTGTTTGAAAGGTGTTTGGGGATAACGCCTTTCAATCATATTTACTAATCCACGGTTAGGATCAGTATTATACTCCTTTGTATGCCATTAGGCATAGGTATATTATCATGTAAGTGGATAGGACCCCAGTGACAATTGCCATCAGGTTCTGTCGAGTAAATGGATAAGACCCCATTGACAGTCCTCTCAAGAGTTCTCAGCCATAGGTCATACTCTCGCTGAAGCTTTTGAGGCGAAGCAGACTTCTAAGCAGTAGCTATGAAATCTTCAGCCAAAACAGGTAGGAACCAGGGTATTGTTAATTAACTTTATTACCTACAACGTATGTTGTTTACCTGTCTAATCAGTAATTAGCTGTCTCTTACCCTCCGCCAAAGGTGCCAATCAGCTAAGTATATATCTGACAGGGAAGTTGAATGTATGAAAATGATATTGTTATTGTACAATAAAGTTTCATACATACTTACCTGGCAGATATATACGATTAAATGGCCCACCCAGCCTCCCCTCAGGAGACAGGTGGAAGAGAAAATCTGGTTCAAGAACGGTAATGGTTCCTATTCCTGCCACCCAGCGGCAGGCCGGTAGATCACCTGACCTACCTGTAGTGTGTGCCGCGAAATTTGAATTTCTGTCGGGGACGACGGAGTCTATAGCTAAGTATATATCTGCCAGGTAAGTATGTATGAAACTTTATTGTACAATAACAATATCATTTTAATGTCCATCAATGAAGATGTAAAAGTTTGATAATCACGCAGGCAAGCAAACATCATAAACATTTTCACTGTGACAGCACTATCGGCAGAGCCAATACCTGCTACAAGTAGGTTCGTAAAGTAAAACATTGTATAATCTGATACAAGTTCCATGGAGGCCTGCAGCCAGTAGAGTGAGTGAGTGAGTGAGATACAAGTTCCCTGATATTAATGATGATTGGGGAACATTATCACAAAAAAACTATTCAGTTTGGTAAGTAGCTAAAGATAACTATTAACATAAAAGATCAAATACCAATGATCTTTAAAAACAACATTACTTCATTATAATTAAACAATGTTTGTTAGTTAACTAAGAATGCACCATAACACTTAAACCAAACCTAATTCTCACCTTGTGGAAGACATAACATTGTTATCGGTGCTGGCTTCTGACTTTCATGAAATAACTATCAGCTAAAACAACTTTTGAAAACTAAACTTTTCACTGGGATTTAAAACTATTCACTTAGCTTTGTTCTGAGTTTACTACTTCCATGACAACCAAATAGTGATCTAGGAGATTGTTGTCTGCTGAAAGGAATGACGTGTCTTACAGTCATCCAGTGAAGCCTTGGTTTTCGTATGCCTCTCATTTCGTACGTTTCATTTTTCGTAGACTTTTTTTTTGTTCAAAATCTTGTCTCGGTTATCATATGTTTCCTCGGTTTTCATGTACTCAGTAACACTCTATCTGGAGCCCAGTGCATGACCACATCCCGTATGAAGCACCCAAACAAAGCATCCCGTTTTCTCTTGTTACCCATTCTGGCTTTGTTTCTCGCCTAACCAGCATCTCTGCTCTCGTAGTCTGCATCGCCACACGTATTTCTTGTGTTTTTTGCAATATTTTGCCATAAAACTCATTGCAAAGCAGTCATCATGGAGCCCAAGAAAGGTGCAAGTACCACCCCTTTGGTGAAAAAGACCAGAAATATGATAGAATTCAAGAAAGAACTTGTAGCAAAGTATGAAAGTGGGACACATGTAACTGATATTGAAGAAAGATGAAATCAAGGCTGCTGAAGTTGCAGAAGGGGTCACGTCATTATCTAAACGGAGATCACAACTAGTGGAAGATGTTGAAAAACTGTTGTTGGTGTGGATCAACGAAAAACAGTTAGTGGGGAATAATGTGTCTGAGGCGGTCATTTGTGAGAAAGCGACAATGCTGCATGCCGATTAAAGTAAGAAAATGCCAATAACAAGGGCTGCTCTTAGTGATTTCAAGGCTAGCAGAGGCTGGTTTGAAAAATTCGGAAAGTGTACGGGCATCCGTAGTGTCGTACGGCATGGGGAGGCTGGGAGCTCGGATAAACATGCTGCCGAAGAATACTTTGGTGAATTCAGAGAATATCTTGTGGCTGAAGGATTATTCCCACAACAGGTCTTCAGTTGTGATGAGACAGGCCTGTTCTGGATAAAAAATGCCAAAACAGACCTACATCACACAGGAGAAAAGTTCATTGCCAGGGCACAGGCCTTGTTCTGTGGAAACGCCAGTGGGGATTTCAAAGTGAAATCCCTACTTGTGTATCACTCTGAAACTCCCCAAGTGTTCAAGGAAAACAATGTCATAAAGAATAAATTGCCTGTGATGTGGAAGACCAATAAAAAGGCATGGGTCACAAGACAAATTTTTGTTGAGTGGGTCAATGAAGTGTTCGGCCAAGTGTTAAAAAACACCTCAACGACAATCAATTGCCCCTCAAGTGCCTCCTGGTAATGGACAGTGCTCCTGCACTTCCTTCTGGCTTGAAAGACCAGCTGTTAGAAGAATTTAAATTCGTCAGTGTAAAGTTCTTGCCCCCTAATACCACTCCTCTCATCCAGCCCAGGGACCAGCATATCATCTCGAACTTCAAGAAACTCTACACCAAGGCACTATTCCAAAGGTGCTCTGAAGTGACCTCAGAGACTGAATTGACCCTAAAAGAGTTCTGGAAGAATCACTTCAATCCTCAATTGCAAGGCTTAACAGGGAGTGACTTCCTGAACAATGAACTCTGCATGGAGGAAATTGTGGCCTGAGTTTTACCTCGAGAAGGATTTCAAGGGGTGAGGCTAACCCCGACAACCCTACACCTGTTGTGGAGTCTATTGTGTCTCTTGGGAAGTCCATGGGCTTGGATGTGAGTGGTGAGGATGTGGAAGAGATAGAGGATGCCCACAGGGAAGAGCTAACTGAGGAGCTGCAAGACCTTCAACAGGAACATCAACAGATGGCAGATGAAGAAGAGGAGGAAGAGAGAGGGGATACTGTGCCTACTTTAGTGATCAAAGAAATGTTTGCGAAGTGGAGTGATTTACTAAATTTTGTTGAGACACATCATCCTAACCAAGAAGCAATGTGTGTCTCTAACATATTTAATGACAACACTTTGTATCATTTTAGGCAGATATTGAAGAGATGTCAGAAAAAAAGGTCTCTGGACAGTTTTGTTATTTAGATGGCATTTCTGGTAATGTTAGTTTTGTATTTTTGTACATGCAACTTCCCCGGCAGATATATACTTAGCTTATGTCTCTGACGTCCGACAGAAATTCGAATTTCGCGGCACACGCTGCAGGTAGGTCAGGTGATCTACCCCCCTGCCGCTGGGTGGCAGGAATAGGAACCATTCCCGTTCTAGAATCAGATTTTCTCTGTCGCGGTAGTGTCAACATATGTTGTTGCTACCTCCTGACTTGATTTTCGTTTTTCATCACCATCGATCTTCTGGGCTGTCTTTTGCAGGGAAGTACTGGGTCTTTGGTTCGGCATACGCTTTTATTAACTTTTTAATGAATTTGGCTTCGAAAATTTCGAAGAATATATGACGTGTAACTACCGAAATTTTCGGTAGACACTCACATAGTTTGCAAGAAAGGGAAATATTAATATTTATTCATTAATACGTGTAATAAGTGTTAGAATTGATTGAGGAAATATACTGACTTCCTACTTTAGGGAGTCAGTAAAGCATGTAACTAGATACGTTTCTTTTAAAAGTTTTTTGGAAACTCGTACTAACGAGCAATTAGAGTATTAACAGTACTAGTAGTGTTGCATCCTCATCAACTTCTTACTTCGCAGAAACTTCAAATTCATAATTGCAATTTGAAGACAAGGATTGTGGCTCAAAATGCGAGCTATTAAAAGGTAAGAAGTGATTACTAGTGTTCCCCATTGCAGTGGAGGGTGCGTCTGATCGGCTCTGTCTCGCTCTCAGGCCTAGACCTCTTTCAAGCTCCCAAGCCCAGGGGAGAAGGAATGTCGAAAGCCGTAAGGAGGTTTCAGGGAATCCCCACCGGTCAGGCGTCCCCTCGGCAGGTTCTGTAGAGCGTCCCAGACTGCCAAGGATAGCCATTGAAAAGGCATCCTTAAAAAAAGTGCGTCTCTTCATCTTACATCTGAAAAGACGAAGAATGTATATGTTTTTGATGATCTAGCGCGTGCTCTGAAAACTAAGAGAACACTGAGCAAGAGCCAGCCAGGAACTTAGGAAGCCGCGTTCCAGCAAGCTAGCGTGAGCCACGTTCCAACAGCCAGCAGCGAGCCGCGTTCCAGAAAACAGACTAGCGCGAGCCGCGTTCTTACAACCAACGCGAGCCGCGTTCTAGCAAACTGAGCGCGAGCCGCGTTCTAGAAAATTTTTCTTGGCGCAAGGCGCCTTCAAAGAGACGAAGCGCCAGCCTGGCGCAAATTGCGCCAGAAAAACAGACGGCTAGAGCAAGGAGCCTTATAGTACAGTGGCAATCAGAACGATCCTTCCATTGAACGTTTCCGGGGCAAGAGGCTCTTTCTAAAAGGGGTCTAGTAGGCGCTCGGAACTATCAGAGCGCACGGGACCTTCCACGCAAGCGGAACGTTCCAGGAGCGAGTCTCCTTTCTAGCGTGCGGAACATTCCAGGGGCGCGGAACTATCCAGGCGCTAGGCGCAAGGAGCCAGACGCCAGAATATTCCAAATCTTCTTATGAGAGAGAGGTCAGTCGCGAGGCTCCTCTTTGAATTTTTAACTTGAGCAACTTTCCCCTGGCAAAGGTGCAAATGTCGCACAGGCGGCCGTCGCGTTTGTCAGAAGGATTCTGATACTAAGAGAAGCCATTTTTTCATTATTCATAAGACTCCTGTGTTTGGCAGTTTCCACTCAATGCGGACTCTCTCCTTCATTCATGCTCTTCCCTCGTTATGAAAGAGGCAAGAGCTTTGGGAGTTTTTGCTTATAAGAATCTCATCGACGTTTGGGTATGATGGCGGATAGGAAATATCTACTTCCTTCCGTAAACCCTACAGATGAACAGGAATTCTGTCTCTTCCGCGATTTATGAGGAAATCACGAAGATTAAAGAGTTCCTGGATTAACTTCCTTCCTTAAGGAGATATATATACTCTTTCTATCGTTCTATTAACGAAAAGAACGAAGACAGTAAAAATTTTTCCTTTCTCTATCTGCCTCGCAGGGAAAGAAGGTAGTAGAGTATCCGTTGTATGAGAATACGATACAGGCAAATCACACATACCGTAGTTACTTCTTTGCAGAGCAACTCAATTACCAGTATCCTTCCAGGAATTTCCTAGGAAGGACTACGCTTAAAGGGATTGTTAAGACAACACCTACTTAGCTTCTAGATTTATCGAAGTCTTGTTTTGCCTAAATATGCATTAATAAGAACTTCCTGAAGTTTGATAATAATTTTATAAGATTCCTTTATTTAATGGAGTAGCTGGCAACTCTGGAAGAGTAAGGCCAGACGGCTAACGGAGACTGCTATCGCGCCTTAGAGACCAACGCAGTAACATGTAGGTGCGGTCATGAGTGGTTTGGCTACATGTCTCTCTCCTGCGGGATGGAATAACTAACCGTGTCTCTCCCCTACAATCGCGGTTTTAGCCTCGGATTGAGGGGATAGTTAAGCAAACATAAATAAAATATTGTCTGCCTTTTGCTAAGAAGCTTTCAATAAGAAAGATATTACAACATTTCAATGCTGTTTACCGTAGGTAACATATTAAAGGATTCTAACGCAGCGGAACTCTATATTATATGATGCTCTCATGCTTACGAAAGCATGGCTTATTAGAGTACATGCTTAGTGAGAAGATGAATGTAGTAGAAGAGAATTCACTTTAAGACTACGGTATGGTCAAGTCTTATGCACATACCGAGGTTAACTACAGAATTCCTAGTATCCTTACAAAGGTCCTAGATTAATGCTGTTTACCACAATGTGACAGTATTATAAAGGATTCTAATACGGCAGAGCACGATATAATATAATTCTCTCATCCTTTCGAGAAACGCACACAACCTTTTTAGAATCGGATATTGCTCAAGAGAAGATGGGTGAGTCGGATGGGAAACATTCTCTTAGTGGCAGAAGTTGTTTCCCTGAATGGACTATACTACGTATATAAAAGTTTTTTCCTACTAAGAACGGAATTAACACGTGAAGGATGTCGGGTACCATAAAGGCACAGATGTTCTGGCACATAACCTTAAAAGAACTAGAAGGAAGCGCCAGCCTGGCGCAAAGCGTCAGAAGCGCCAGCCTGGCGCAATGCGCCAGAAGCACCATCCAAGATATTTTCTCGTTTTAGCGAGTTATTAACCTAAGAGTCCAGTAGTGGTTGGTTTGGTGTTTGCTTCTCACTTCGGTGGTCGCGGGTTCGATTCTCGGCCATTCCATTGAGGAGTGAGAGATGTGGATTTCTGGTGATAGAAGTTCACTCTCGACGTGGTTCGAAAGTCACGTAAAAACACCATACAAACAAACAAACAAACCAGTAGCCTCTCGGAGGCTCGGTAACGGCAAGATTCGTTCCTGATTTCGTTACCCATTTAATCGGGAAGGGGTCGCTTACAAGGAATGATGAAATGATTTATTTTAATCACTTAGGCCAATTCCACGACTCTCTCATATCGCAAAGAGCATCGAGAATCTCTTTTTTTCGCCCCTGTTCGCGTTACCAAAAGAGAACCTATTTGGGAACAGACACGGAACGTAACGATCCTTAAGAGGTTCGATGCAAGATTTTGCATGTCCGTGAGAACCTTCTCGATCGAAGATAACTGTTAACGTATGTCTAACATTTATTGAAAAGAGTTTTGAGAACCTGCGGAAAGTCTTCTTCATAGATCTCTTCGCAAGGTAGAAGACGAACAGGCTTCCTATAGACTGCTTCCTTTTCCTCGAACCAAAAGAGGTAGCAATATACGACATCTTTAATTTAAAGAAGGGGAATAAACTTTAGTCTTTTTTCCCCTAGTTATAAATTCTTAACAGATATTAAGATAAATGGGCGTCAAAGGAATAGAGGATGAATGCCTCATTTTGGCCTTAGAGAGGTTGGATTCACAGAAGTCACGTTCTTCTCACAGCATGTTTCGTAAGGCTTTTCCAAGAGTATCTGGATATTCTATCAGAATCTATTATAAATAGACCTGAAAAACCTCTCCACTCTGAGTCTGTCCGCGTGCAGACTGACCAGAAGTGGACATGAATGAGAGGATTTTTCAAGGTAAATGACAATAGTCATGGCTAAGACAGAATTGCTGCAGATCGTGCTAGATGGAATGAGGAAACTGTCCTCTTCCGATACCTCTGTGAACCACATAGCGAGGTTCTTTCTTCACTTTCAGAGGGAAGAATCACCTAGGTATATATCTGCTATCAAAGAACACAGTAAAAGGCTATACTCTGTCTCTACAAGGGGAATTAGAGATAACAGAAGATTAAGATCTTCGGGATCTTATACGATACCGCAATACGACAAGAGTAGGATATAATGTACTTCGAATGGGATCTTTTTGTGGCCACAGATTCCGTGTTCCGACAAAATGGAACTGCTCCTCATCAAACTTCTTTGAGAAAGTTTATGAAGGAATTCTTTGTTTCTCTTAGCCCTAAACGACCAAGAAGACAAGTGAATTTTTTGTGCATTGGAATCTCGCATCAGATTCAATGGAGACTCGGCAATGGGTTCTTGCCAGCATAGTATGTCTGGCAAAAGAACTAAAACCCTCTATTCCTGACGCAACGCTTTCAGATAGAAGTTTCGTTGCCCAGGCAGGGTACTTACTTTTTCATCTACAGAAGAAGAGATGGTTTAACAGTTTGCCTACAGAGTCTTCGGGGTACAATGAGGGGCTCGAAATGCTTCCCAGAAGGTATTCAGAAGGATACAATAAGAGCTAGAAATCAGGGTTCCGCCCAATTTCAGCTCGGGGTCTCCTTCGACTTCCAGACTCCTTCCCTTCCTTCGGGCAAGGATAGGGAAGATTCTGCAACGAGGAACCTCATCAACATGTAAGAAGAGATCTCGTTAGCAAAGGAAGTATTCACGAAGGATCCTCCTCGGAGGAAGACTCTTCTCTTTCGTATTGTTAGATATCCTGTCATCTACTGGATGTAGCTGACTACAATCACCTCCCCTTGCCAGGGGCCAAAAGCTCAAAGGGGAAGAATTTCTTCCACCCTTCTCCAGTCTCCTGATAGACTATGTGGTTGTTCAGGACTCTCGGACAATGTAGCGCCAGCCAGGCACCAAATGCCAATACAGGCGAAAAACGCCAGAGGTGGACAGTTCCAAGGAACTCTGTCATGGTCGGATACTGAGAAGGAGCGGGCCTCCAACCTGGCGCGCAAATGCGCCAGAGGCGAACAAATCGGACAGATATAAGAGTGTCCGATGTGGACATCGCCAGAGAGCCTAGAGACTCTTCCAAGCTCGAAGCTCCAGCAAGTGTGGAGGAGCCAAGCCAGGCGCGAGGTGCCAGCCAGGCTCTAGGAGCCAGCCAGGCTCTAGAAGCCAGCCAGGCGCCATCCAGGTGCCAGGCTCCTTCAAGGCTAGGCTCCAGTCAGGATTGAGGATCCATCCAGGCGCAAGGCTCCTTCCAGTAAAGAGAAACCTAAAGCTCTGTCATGTAAGAGGGTTAGTCCCCATTGATATGATACAGGTAAGGCTCTGCCATGTAAGTGGGTCAGCCCCCATTGGCACGATCCGAGAAGGCTCTGTCGTGTAAGCGGGCTAGCCCCCATTGACATGATCCAGAAGGGTTTGTCAGTTCATAGGTCCCTACCTCTCGCTGAAACTCTTGAGGCATGCAGACTCATAGACAGTAATCATGAAGTCTTCTGCCAAGCTCCAGGCGCAAGGCGCCAGCCAGACGCAAGGCTCCAGCCAGGCGCGAGGCGCTAGCCAGGAGGGAGGAGCCAATCAGGCGCCAGCCAGGCGCGAGGCTCCAGCCAGGCTCGAGGCGCCATCCAGGCGCGTGGCTCCAGCCAGGCTCTAGGCGCCATTCAGGTGCAAGGCTCCAGCCAGGCGCGAGGCGCTAGACAGGCGCTAGGCGCCTGCCAGGCACGAAGCGCTAGCCAGGCTCCAGGCTTCACCCAGAAGAGATCTATATCAAAGAATGCCCTGGCCTTCTTTGAGACAATGTGATCTCCTAAGCACTTGACAAGTGCATTGATGATTCCTTCAAACAGCTGAGAATTAAAAGCGCATGAAGTGCGAGCTTTTCCGAATTCTTGTTCTTTCCTTAACAATATGTCATAAGGACATATTAGCTGTCATCATACTGGGAGATGCCCAACTCCTGTGTTGACTTCCCATATCCGAAGGATGTCAAGATAACCTACGAGAGATCCTTCTCTCTTGGTTGATACGTGTCTGCGGATACATTGCTGGGATAGGGAGCCGATACTGATCCTTAACTAGTGAGTTAAATTTTATTTAACGTCGTGTTTTTTCTTTGGGTTGTTTGAAAGGAGTTTGGGGATAACTCTTTTCAACTTAAGCACTAACCCTCGTGTTAGGATCAGGTGATCGGGATCGGTGTTGTGCTCCTTAATTATGCCACTAGGCATAGGCATATTGTCATGTAAGAGGCTCTGTCGAGTAAATGGATAAGACCCCATCGACAGACCCACAAGAACTCTTAGCCATAGGTCACATCCTCGCTGAGGCTCTTGAGGCGAAGCAGATTCCTAGGCATTAGCCATGGAATCTTCCGCCTGAACAAGTAGGAACCAAGGTTTTATTTATTTATTACCTACAACGTATGTTGTTTACCTGTCTATTCAGTAAATAGTTGTCTCTTACCCACCACCAAGGGTGTCAATCAGCTAAGTATATATCTGCCGGGGAAGTTGCATGTACAAAAATGATATTGTTAGAATACAATAAAGTTTTGTACATACTTACCCGGCAGATATATACGATGAATGGCCCACCCAGCCTCCCCTCAGGAGACAAGTGGAAGAGAAAATCTGGTTCTAGAACGGGAATGGTTCCTATTCCTGCCACCCACGGCAGGATAGATCACCTGACCTACCTGCAGCGTGTGCCGCGAAATTCGAATTTCTGTCGGACGTCAGAGACATAAGCTAAGTATATATCTGCCGGGTAAGTATGTACAAAACTTTATTGTATTCTAACAATATCATTTTTAGATATATAGCATATGTAATTACACGTACTCTTACATGCATTCATACATATATATAATAAACCCTTTATTTTACTCGCTATCAGTAAGATTTGTTATACAGGATCTGATTAAGTTTGAAGGACGAGTAGAGTAATATAATATTCCAAAAGTTACATAGATTGTTACTTGGATGGGTATAAACTACATGGCCTCACTTTTTGTACACAGTCCAAATTATAATACAGTGGTTTTCATACATAATCCGTTCCAGAACCTCCTCTGAAAACTGAAACAATCATTCCTGTAAGGAATATATAATGTAATTACAGTTAATGCATTCCAGACCCCCAAAAATATTTTTTTAAATATATTTAATAGGGAATAAACTAAGTTTTTTTTATACAGAAAGCAATGAGAAATAAATGTAAATGACTAATGAAATGAATAAATGAACATTTAACATCACTCTTACCTTTATGAAAAACACTTGTTAGAGAATGGAAGATGGAGAGGATGGGAGAGGGAGGAGGAGAGGTTATTGTTTGGAAGGGGAATCTCCCTCCAGTCTGACTTCAGGTATCAAGGACCTATCTGGGGTTACTTTGTTTTTTACTGGAACTATTTGGGGTTACTTCCCCACTTTGTTTTTTACTAGCACTAGGACCAGCTTGAGAGTTACTGGACCCCTGTTGCACAACAAAACTGTCCAGAGACATTTGTTACTGGCTTTTCTTTAGAGTTTGCCTAAAGTTAAACACAGCATTGCCATTAAACATGTTGGAGACACAGATTACAACTTTGTTGGGATGATAATTATCCCTGAAGTAGGCATAGTATGTATGCCCATTCGTTTTCTGAATTTTTCAAAGCAGCCTCTGCTGGCCTTGAATTCACTAACAGCAGCACTTGTAGGCATTTGCTCACTGAGATCGACATGCAACTTCCTTCAACACTTTGCTATGAGTTCTTTCTTAAATTCTACATAGTATTTCTCACCTTTTTTACAGAAGGGCTAGCATTTGGAACTTTCTTTGGTGCCATGATGGCTTATTTAGCAGTAGAATAAAAAAGCACAAAAACAACGAACACAAAAGCAGAATGGGTCGCGAAAGAAGATGGGATGCTTTGTTTGGATGCTTAATACAGGACCCGGTCATGTGCTGGGCCCCGGAAGGAGCATTTCCCAGTGTACAAAAACCAAGGAAACGAATGATAAGCAAGACAAAATTTTGTAGAAAAAAGTCTATGATAACTGAAATAT
Organism: Macrobrachium nipponense; assembly: GCF_015104395.2. NCBI lineage: Eukaryota > Metazoa > Arthropoda > Malacostraca > Decapoda > Palaemonidae > Macrobrachium > Macrobrachium nipponense. The sequence continues at coordinate 26,831,825 of NC_087218.1, read as the reverse complement.
ACAAAAAGAGAGGTGTATGAAAACCGAGGTTTGAGTGTATAGTACATTACTGTACTGTTATTACCAGTTGACACCCGTGATGGAGATGACATAATTCTAGCTAAGCAAACTTTTTTTTGTGTACTAGCTCTTGAACTCTTTATTGTTGGCTGTGTAGGTTCATTTGTCTTGAATAGTTACTTTCCTAATTATCCTTCATCTTTGGTAAGACACCTGCATAAGCAAACAAAGCAAGGAAGTACAATTGTAGGATGTATAGAATCAGTTTTTGCATATACTTCCCCAATATCCTGTAATCTGTGCTCACTTCCCAGGCTGTCTAGGCTTCAGTTCTAGTACCCTCTTTATGTTCTTGAGCTTGCTTCTGAATATCATTAGTGTCTTCAGTTGCCCCAGTTAGGAGATGAACAAGTTTTTAAACTTGTTAGAATCTTTTTTCATTGTTTGTCAGACAACTGTTTTAACACAGCTCAGGTTTTTATTAATCCCAGTAGTGGATTAAAAATAAAAAAGTATTGATTTTTTTCCATTACCAGTTTTAGATGCTCTGTTCCATGCTGGTAGTATCGGTTGACAAGGAAGAAATTTAGATTGATAGTATGGACTTGTATTGAGCTGCTTAGATCATTCAAATTTTGATCTATAATGAAGGTTTAGTATCAAAATCTGCTAGAAGTAATGTTGTACAGAAGCCCATCTACAGTTCTCATGTTGCCAGTGGCATCAGAGGAGCATAGTGGTTTGTTAACACTGTTTGTTTTATTTTACAAAACAAGTACTAGTAGCCATTTCAGCTGTTCGAGTATAATACTTAGCATTTTAACATATGGATTGGTGAACAGCTCCAGTTTATTTTGTTACACTTCTTTTCAATAAAATTAACAGCATAAATCTATGACAAAATATTGTTAAGGCTGTTTGGTAATGCAAACAGCCATGCAATAAGCTTATTTTTATGCGTGAACTGTCAAGGAAGCCTTGCACTTTCTCAAATATTGTATGATACCTCGAGGAAATGCTTTGAACATTCTAATAGCGCTGAAATAAAAAAAAGCAAATAGTTGTTGATTATCAGTGAATAATAGTTTCATCTGAGACTATTCATAATTACTTCTTAGGCAAATTGTAGGAAGAGACTATGGAGGTTACTTAGCTATGACTGATCTATCATGAAAATGATGTCTGACACTATAAACAAGAATTGGACTCAGAGTAGTAGCTTACATGACACACATCCCAAATGTTATCATAGAAAGCATTATAGAATTGAGTGAAAGAGGAATACTATACCATGAGCATTTCACTGAAATGTAGAACTGTGACAAAAGCAATAGTATGCATGATCTATAATGGAACTGGGAAAAAAATAAATTTCTATTCAGGGGGATAGCTAGGATTATTATTATTTTTCTTTTGCTACGTGTTTATAAAGTCACTCACTTTCTCCCAGAGTATGAAGGGTAAATAAAGACAATGGTTTGGCTATGGTATGATCATGGTATTTTGATGAGTTTAGCAGATTTACAGGTTTTTGTTGATGGTTTTAGGTTTCGTTTTACATAAATGACATGGTAGTCTACTACTTTGTGTCTTCTAAGCTGCTCTCACTGATAGTAAATTGTATAGTTACTGGACTGAACTGTATAAATTCACTTATTATTGTTCCCTTCATTTACTGTGGTGTACCACAAAATGCTCTTTGCTGTTATAGATGGAAGTTTATAGGTTGGTAGCATCCACTGTACTGTACAAAAGAGAAGGATGAATAGGATGATCAGTAGGGTTGTTATTACAGCTTGTTCCTTACGAAAGAAAGAGCTAAACTAAAATTGTAAATCTTCAAGAAGCATTCATGAAACTACAAAGAACTCCGTAGGAGATGTTCTGTAAAACATTGTTAAGTAGTGCTTGAAGTCTGCCATCATCATGACTCCCTAAACAGTACATTTTACAGGAACCACAACTTTAGTAAATAAAAAGAATATTTAAACCCTCCTAACCTTAAGGTTTAAGTTTTAAGACCACTTTTTAGAGATAGAAATACAATACCTCAGAGCTGTAATTATAACAGATAATAACAATAGACAGTTCAGAGCTGTATCTGTAGCAGCAGAATGCCACCTTTTATTGTTTCTTTCAGAATTTTGGCCTTGGAAGAGAAAAACTGAGGAACAATGCAGGTCTACCTATTCTGCCATTACTTCATCAAGAGAATTGGCATCTGGGGATCGAAAGATTTTTCTTAGATGCAATCGAAGTGGTTTTTCAAAGCCTTCTGATTCAAAGTCTGCTGTGTCATCTACAAACAGAAGAGGCAGCATGAAAATAAATGCAGTTTGCACTTCTTTCATGAGTGCAAAATTTTTTAAGGAAGGGGGCGCAGTAGTTCATTTTTGTAGAACTCACTATGGACATAAGGAAGATAATGCAGGCATTAGAATGAACGATGATGAACGGAATATGATAAAGTCCTTGATTATAAAAGGTTTAACTGCTTCAGAAATCATTACTACAATGAAAGCAAGGTTGCCTGCACATCGTCATCAGCTGATCAAATATGGTAATATACGTAATGTGTCAGTGAGACAGAACTTGCAACTAAACCGAAGCAAAGGTCTTCATTCCAAGAATGATTTTGTTTTGGAGAGTAATAAATATGATAATAGCATTAAGTCGTGTGATATAGCAATGAATCTCAAGGTAGAAAATGAGGTTGAAATTGAAGCTGGGTTTTTAGAACCAGAGATAGAAATATCTTTCCCATCTGTCAGTTCACAAAAGCACAATTCTGAAGTAAGTGTAAGTTTTCAGACTTACACTAAGGAACAACTTAGAAGTGATGTTGTTACCAAAGCTCAAAAAATATCAGAATTAGCTGTAGGCTTAGTATCAAAAACATCTCTTGTTATTTTGAGTCAGAAGTTAGATAGTATTCTAAACTACATGAATGATGAGGAGCAGATACAAATTATTCCTGACAAAATGGAATCCTCAAGCAGCTGTGATCAAATTAAACACATGTTCGATGACCAAAGCGGAAACTCAATTTCTCTCTTGTGTTCTGACAGAGATGTTAATGAGTTATCCTCAGTAAAAAATTATTTGAATTAGATTCAGATTATTTAAGCATAGTCATTATAACTATTTTATGTCTCTTATGATCCAACTTAATGCTTTTGTGTGGGTCTCTCTTAATAGCTGTTCAGAAGAGTGAGTGGTTTTTGTGTTTATGAGAACCCTATTTTACTTGATAATATAGCACCAGTAAGATTTTAGTATTAATTTGCAAAGGGGTTTTTAGATTTACTCTGCACTAGTCGGATGTGATATGTTACCCTTGTAGGAGCACCATTTACTCTGACAAGTTTGTATGATCTTACGTAATTTTCTGTGTAATTCAAGTCCAATACCAGAGTGTTTTATATCTTGCTGTATTTTATTTAATTTATGACAAAGGTATTCCACTGAGAAATAGGTGATTAGTAAATTTTGGAAATTACTATAGCATAATACAGATGTGAATTACATATTTGATTGTACTGTATTGTACTACATACTGAAAGTATGAAATGTTAGTTTAATGTGAGACCAGTAATTTTGTAAATGGAATGATAAAATAAAATTATCATTATTATTATTATTATTATTATTATTATTATTATTATTATTATTATTATTATTATTATTATTATCATTATCATTATGAAATTGGAAAGCTTGGTGGTAGAAATTGCATTAATATTAGCGTTGTGCAAACGTCCTGTCAGGAATTAGTTCTGCATATATAGTACGTAAGTTAAATGTCAGCACATTCATTTTTATTTTGTATGTGCTAAACCTGCTGACTGTAAATTGGAAAAGGCCACCAAAAAACAGCAGTTTCAAGTTAGAGAAAACCACATGGAATAAGTTGGAGTAGGTGTTCAACTGATACATGCTATCAAAGTGAGGGACTTGTGACAGTTTTCTCTTGTGCAGACAAGACTTGAAGGTCTTTGCAAACTTTAGTAGATGCAATATGAAACTTTTGCTGTAGACTGAGACATGTAACAGTTGACTTTGATTTCTAAACAGTTCTCCTTTATTCCAGTCTTCCAAATTTTTAAATATTAGATCTTGATATCTAGAAAGGGATTCACCAATAGTGCTCTGTTAGCCAACTTTTCAGCCAGTGGCTTAACTTGTACTTACACATTCAGGTTTACAGTACTCATTAAGGTTTTATGAGATTGTTTTATGTTTGTTGTTGTCCAGCAGAGTCAAGTTTTCATTCCACAAGTCATACAAAGTTTCAATAAGTGTTAAGATGTGTTAGGTCCCTTCTGTTGTAGGCATTAAGGGAAATGATACTGATAAAGCAGTCAAAGTTGTATCCTTATGTTCCCTTCCCAGAACTTATGTACCCATTCATGCAATAATTTTTTGAACACCTTCAACTCTGTCAGCTTTGATAAGTGATAGTGGAGTCACTTTGTGGAATATTCAAACTGATAAAACAGATTCAAATGGATTAAACCCACAGCTTGAGTGCAGTGTCCTTATTACCAAAAGGAATACTCATTTACCCACAATGTAGGTACGTAATACAAAACAACACTTAGAATACATTTTATATGGTTGTACAATTTTCAACCAACAATGAATATCGAGTCCTAGAAACAAATCTTTGAGAGAAATTTTGTCACAATCTTGTGTTTTTATTTCATCCAATCAGTAAATATGATTTACTATGAAATTCACAGCCAGTATCCCGGTGGTAATTACTTTGTCACAGGGTATCTTACATCCCTACATGATTTTTTATTGTATTCTGTATTACGAAAGTTGCATAATTCTGGTGATTATAAGAGTAAAACCAACTTCTTGTAGACATCACCAGCAAACTCAGAGGAATGTCTTTTGAAGGTATGATGACGTAACTTATGACGTCATTAACTTGCCTCCTTCTCGATGGATAATTGGCTATTCGTGAAAAAGTCTCAACCTCTAGGTCTCTGGCAACAATGAAACAGTACAACCAATACTCCTTGTTTACACTTTGTAGTAATGGTGGTGGTAGTAGTAGTAGTAGCCTTGGATGTCTGAGTGTACTCCTTACCCAAAAAAGGGTCCCATTATTCATTTACCTGTTCAAGATCACGTAGGGTTTGCCATGGGCCTCCTCACTTCTAAACAATTGTGCAACTCGAAACACAAAAGCTGTCCTGCAACCACGGGGACAATGACTTACTATAGCCATCATTCTGGAAGCCTTGGCAAGGTACGAATATCATTCAGAATTTTAGAGACAGCTGTTTGTCAGCATTACCTTGTGGGAGGAGTCGGTACTACATCATATGTTTACGTCACATATAACTTTTAACTCATACATTATAGTGTTCCATCAGTGGCTTTGGCTGCTTTATTTTACTCTTATGAATATACTTTTTTCTAATATAAGTAATAAAGAATTCTGCCTAAAATTACGTAGGGATGTAAAGTATATTGTGGCTAAGTAATATCTTTGTCAATTGCATGGAAAAAAAATTTCGGAAAAACACTGGGACAAAGGCTCTGAATCTCATAGTAATATATACATTAAGAACAAACCTCTTAGGACTGTCCTTGTAACTTAGAAATGCTGTCTCAGTGGTCAGGTTAAACTATAGATAACAACAAAAATCTTAATGATGATACATAGCAAAATCAATCTCCTTGCTCCGGTGATGGTCTTTGGTTACCATTTTTTATTTGTAATGACTTTTTTATTTTTTCCTTCTGCCCTACATGCCTTTGCCATTTATTCAGCCCTCCTCCCCACCTCTACCCTTATTCCTCTACCATAATTTACTTACGCAGTTGATTTGTTTTTTCCCTATCTGCTGTTATCCATGATTTTAAGAGCATACTATTTGAATGTGATAATAGTAATGCGTATGTTCTTCTGTTGAGAGGAGACAATTTAAAATTATCTCTAAACTGTTCATATAATTCTGTTTTATTTTATGGTGATGTGAGATTGGTATCCAGATCACTTAAAATTGCACTGAAGAGATCACGTAACACCATTGGTTTGATTTGTCTAAAATTTGTGTATTTTATTTTCGTGTCATTTTTTTTTCATTCAAGTTAACTTTGTTTTGTATTTATCTTTATTTTATATTTATGATGCTTCCTGGGCGTGTCTATTTGACAGTGTTCATCTAAGTACATAATATCCCATTCTCACCTTTTATGCCTTTTTTTGTTTTTATTTGCCATGAGTTGTACTGGGTGTATTTTTACGAGTACAAATTCCAGTAATTTTCTACAGAGGCTATGGAGAATTTCTCTTAGTCTTAAGTGATCAGGTAACACCCTCCTGGCTACTGTATCATTCGAGCTACAAACACTCATCTGGCAGAAGAAATATGATGCCAAAAATGCAAAATAATCAATATTTGAAGGTTTTTTTGATGCAAAATGCAATAAGAATGCAGTTTACATAGTTTTGAATGCACTCAAAGCATTAAAAGTAAGGTTTTCCTAGGATTTTTGGTGATGTTCCGGCTTATGACGATTTTCGGGTTACAACGCGTCTCAAGAACGGGACCCCCGTCGTAACCCGGGGACTGCCTATATGATATATATATATATATATATATATATATATATATATATATCTAATATATATATATAATATATATATATATATATATATATATATATATATATATATCATTCAAGCTACAAATATCCTTTAATGTCTAATTTGCTCTACCTCGGAATTGATATACTTTCATATATGTAAACCGAAGGGGAATTTTTTAGTTGATTATCAACATATAGTGGAATCCCCTGTATTTGCGTTCTTGAGATTCATGGACTCATGCATTCATAGATTTCTCTGTGGACCATATCTACCCATTATCCATGGGAAATTTGCATATTTGCTGTATTTTTCTATGAAAAATATCCACAAATTACTGAATTTTTATGTTATTTTCATGGTAAAATGTACTTTTTGTGATAACACTTATTAAAAAAATCTGGCATAAACATTTTTTGTGGGTTGTTCTTGAGTTTTAACTAACAAAATAGGCAGTTTCAAGCGTTTTTATAGGGGTTCCAAGTATTCGTGGATTCTAGCATCCCCTGTGAATATGGGGGTCACTGTATAGTATAGACAGAGAGGATACACGAAGGGTGGCTAATCAGTTAGATATTAAGAGATGAAGGTAGTGGGTACAGACTGCTACATAAAAACATCTTTATTTGTGCAGGCATTTCATGACAACTCTCATTTTCAAGGTTGTAATAAAAAGAACAAACAGAAATCTTCTGTAAAAACAAAAAAATTTGTACATAAAGATAAATTAAGCATTGTTGGAGGTACCAACCTATAGAGAAGGGATAAGGAAGGCGACTGGAAGATGGGTAAGTGAAAAGCAAAGAAGCCAGTTATGACAGATAGAAAGGGGTGGAGGATATTTGGGCATTCAACAGTATAACTGTATGTTTAATAATTAATTATTCCAGAATAGAGAGTGCTAGCTTGGAAGAGGTCCTAGTAATGATTTTAAATTGATCATGTTCGATGTTATTGCTACATTTTTTGGCATGTTCTCTGATATTTGAAAATTCGGGATTATTCAATTTATTTCCTGTCTGATACCCGTCTTCCAGTCGTCTTCCGTATCCCTTCTTATAGGTTGGCACCTCCAATGATGCTTAATTGATCTTTATGTACAAGTGTGTTTGTTTTTAAAGTAGATTTCTGTGTAATTTAAGTGTATTTAAAGTTTACAATGTTTGTTCTTTTATTGCAGTCTTGAAAATGAGACGTTGCCTCAAAATGTCGGCACAAAAAATAAAGATATTTTGTATGTACTACTAGTCTGTTTCCACTGCCCTCATATCTCTCTCTCTCTCTCTCTCTCTCTCTCTCTCTCTCTCTCTCTCTCTCTCTCTCTCTCTCTCTCTCTCTGTATATACTATAATACATATATAAATATATATTTATTTTACTCAAGATTTTTTTCATAATTTAAAATATTTATTATTATTATTAATTATTAATTATTATGTATTATTATTATTATTATTATTATTATTATTATTATTATTATTATTATTATAATAACATCCTGTTTCTGATGGTTAAAAAACATTAGGGTACGCATTATGTTATTGGTTGGCTGATGTTAATTTTTAAATGAATGATGTGTATGGTGATTTTTAACAATAATATAGTATATGCAGTCATCAAGTAGTGTATGATGTCATCTATATTATAGGCTTATGGATTAAAGGAATAAAGTTTATTTTTAACATCTCAGTTTCAGTATTTGTGGTTGCTCTTCACAGCATGTGGGTTTTTAGTATAGTACTGTAGTAGTATACTTAAGAGTGTGTTGTGGTGATTTATTCACTGCCGAGATGTTAACTTTTTCAATTCATTGTTCATCTTAACTGGGCAGCCCATGGGTTTTTGTACTAGTCAATTAAAAATTGTAGGATGAAGGGCCAATATTATGCCCACAATTTCACAGCATTATATTTTGTTTTTCTCCCTAGACTACCTTATCCATTTTCCATTATGCCTACTAACACTCTTCCTTCATGTACTGCAGTCTCACCTTATGTGATAGTAACTGTTTTTCTCTCAATAAATCTCTCAGTTCCACATCTTACCACCTAATGTTCCCCCCCCCTTCCTTAGCCCTCTAAAATACTCCCTGCTGACCCTATTACCCATTGAAGGAGTTTTAAGTACTTCTCATCTGTTCCTTCCACCTAGCCCATAGTTTTTAATTTCTCCTTATATATTCACACTTACTTCTTGCCATTCACTGGTCTTGAACTCCGAGTTTTTACCTCCTTCCGAGGTTCCTTCTCAGTGATGACACCTACTGAGTGAGATGTTCTGTTTTGCAAGAGGTTAGATATAAACATTCTCACAGTAGATTCTAATTATCCACATGTGTACAAATAAGCCTAGCCCAAAATTACCATCATCGTCTAACTTTATTCCGATAAATTAAATTACACATATGCAAACTAAGAAAAAAAAGCAAATGAAATAAAGTATGTGAAGGTCTAGTCAGGAATGGTGAAATTGCTTTTTTCGATGTTTTGTTGATTTATTAAGGCTTTATTCAGATAATCACAGCTAGAGAACGAGTTTGTGTTTTTCAAAAGGCAGTATGATTAAACTGAAAGGGTAATTAATATGATAGCATAAAATTCATGGGCATATCAAAATTTTGGTTGCTTAACGTATGTTAATCTTTTGATTTGCTCTGAAAAGTCCGTGTGCATATATTTGAATCCTTATAAGTTGACTTCGAAACCTTGCTCTTTCTTAATATTGATTTTATTTTGATAGTATATATGATAAATTGAAAAAGTTCTCAGACATCTTTTGAGACGTCCACTTCGAATATAAATCATCACTTTACTTAGAAGTTTCCAACGAGATATTAAAGCTGCCCAGGCAACATTTTTGTATTTGGTGCATCTTCCACACGCCCCCCTCTCCCCCACCTCACTTCTCACCTGTTTAGTTTATCTTCACTATCGATGTTTTGGTTCCCTGCTCTCCTGGCCATTTTTATGCTGAGATACCCCTCTGCCTTCATCAGATGAAAGGTTTTTTAGATTTTTTTTTAAACCAAAATATTCAAGTTTTGCTGCCTAAACTGAAACTCAGTTCTGAACCTTGAAAAAAATTCAGAGTAGGTTATAATATACCAACAGAGGAAAGCAGAGAGCCCCGCAGTCTGCAAGCGAATGAAATGAGAAACAGACGAAACCGGTTTATTATAGAGTTCACGACGTCGCCCCAGACGATGGTCAGTGTCGGAAAAAAAAAAAAAACTTCCTTCTTTAGATCTCACCTCTTATTGGCATTACATTACTCTTATTATTATTATTATTATTATTATTATTATTATTATTATTATTATTATTATTATTATTATTATTATTTTATTATTATTATTCAAAAGATGAACCCTATTCTTATGGAACAATCCCACAGGGGCCACTGACTTGGAATTCAAGCTTCCCAAGAATATATTCATTCGAAAGAAGTGCCTACAGAACGAGATCATTTATTAGGAATTCAGATAAATTAATAAATAATTAAAAATGTAAGAAAATATGAAAATACAAGTCGATTGTATTAGGGTAGTAATCCATTGCATCTTCGCATGAACTTGGCATTTCCTAGCGACGAGCCATTTATTTCGTCATGCTTTCAGAAAATGAAAAATGAAAAAAAGCCAAAGACCTTTAAACTTTCGTCAGGTGGAGTAGCTGTTCGTCATGGCGAAGAAGTCAAGAGAAATGTGAAGGCTGATTCACTCACGGGGATGAAAGATTCGATGGAGAATTCATAACTCTCTCTCTCTCTCTCTCTCTCTCTCTCTCTCTTCTCTCTCTCTCTCTCTCTCATCTCTCTCTCTTCTCATTCATCTCTCTCTCTCTCTCTCTCTCTTCTCTCTCTCAATGTTCAATTTTCCTTCTCTCTCTCTCTCTCTCTCTCGTCTCTCTCCTCTCTCTCTCCTCTTCTCTCTCTCTCTCTCGTTCATCTCTCTCTCTCTCTCCTCTCTCTTCTCTCTTCTTCTCTCTCATAAATATAATTTTTATGCAATGTTCCAATGATTTCTCTCTCTCTCTCTCTCTCTCTCTCTCTCTCTCTCTCTCTCTCTCTCTCTCTCTCTCTCTCTCTCCTTTTTGGCACCAAGTCAGAAGGGGGTCGGGGCGAGGTAAGCGTGCCAAAAGTGACAGCCAAGTCACGTGGTGAGGTAATAAGGGTGGGTGGTTTGAGACCCGGGGAGGTGTGTGATATGTTTGATGGGCGGGGAGGGGGAAGGGGAGGCCGCCAGCCACGAAGAGAAAGGAAAGAACAGTTAGAAAAAATAAGCTGTAAAAGGTGGAGGGGAACCTGAGTTGCTGGTGAGGGCGTTTGTTGACGAGAGGTTCAGAATCTATGATCATTTTTCCCTTTGGGGTTCAGATAATCAAAGCGTGATTTTTCGAAATAATTTTTCTTGGGGGAAGGAAAATGTAGCAGTTTTCTGTCGTCCAACACAAACATGAATGATGTTTCACAATTTTTTTTTTTTGTTTGGGGGGGTGGGGGACGGGACCCGGGTGATAAACTGCTATAAAGTAGTTTCTTGCCTTTAAATATTAATGCATGGAATTATTTACTTTGAGATTACTCGTTTTCTAGTATATTATAAAGTTTTATAATTTAGCATTTTTATTTGAGCAAGAGAGAAGTGCTGGAAATTAGTTTTCTTTCATTGAGCATAAGCTTAAATAGTTCCTAGAATAGCCTTGGGATAGAAGCTGACGTTAAATAATTTTCTCATTACAAAGTAAAACTGAAATTATAACAGATCTTTTCTATTGGCGAGAAAGTGTCATTTTTCTCAATATTATAGAATAAATATTTTTACAGCATATTGTTATAAATACGTTTGGGACATTTTCTCCTATATTCATTATTATACCGAATGATTCATCACACGATTGTTGAATATTGTAAGTTCGAACTGAATGCTCTGCGTACCTCCAATCAAAAATCCATATTTGAAATCCTAAGTCAGTGCCCAGGCTACCATCATCACAAAGCCCAAATAAATGCTCGGGCTGTCTTCTTAGAGAGTCGAAATCCCAAGCAACTGTTACGATTTCATCCTGTAACAAATCTCTGGCCTGGTGATTTTATATCTGGTAAAGGAGAGACAAGAAGGGAACTGGCTTCTGTAAAGGTGACTAAGCGAAGCAGGAGGGGAAGTGTTTTAAGAAGCCAGAATAGTCTCCCTAAAGAAACTATAATTGTTTACACCTGTCTTTGTGTAGGTTGCTGTGAAGTGTTCACCCATTAAATGCCCGTAGAAGCATATATATAATATATATATATATATATATATATATATATATATATATATATATATATATATATATATATGTATATATATATATATATATATATATATATATATATGTATATATATATATATATATATATATATATATATATATATATATATATATATATATATAAGATATATATATATATAAGATTCTACGAGCATTTATTGGGTGATCACCTCACAGCAACCTACACAAAGACAGGTGTAAACAATTATAGTTTCTTTAGGGAGACTATTCTGGCACACACACACACACACACATGTAATTCTCCCAGACCTGCAAAATTCCTGCTGCCTTCATTGCTTCAACAATTCACAATCTGGAATTTAACTCTTTATTTATTCTACCATCATTCGTTGCATATATTCAAAATGATCTATGTAAATGACCCATTTATATTTTTCTACCAACCTTACTGTATTTTCTGACCATTTTACAGGTTTTCTTATGTATGTATGCATACATACGTACATACAAAAACCTGTAAAAGGATCAGAGAATGCAGTAATGTTGGTAGAACAATACCGATGGGTAATTTACGTTGATGATTTTTAGTATATGCAACCAATGATGGTAGGATACGTGAAGAGTTGAACTCCAGAATTCTGATTATTGTTGAAGCAACGAAGGCAGCAGGAATTTTGCTGAAGGTTCGGGAGAATAGAAACTTGTCCATGGAAACAAAAGCTGGTTTCTTTCAAGGGACTGTTGTATCAACTCTTCTTTGTAGTATAAGTAGAGTGTGTTTATTTAATGGGAATTGATGATAGAAGGTTCAAGCTGTTAAAGTGAGTTTTGCGTAATTCACAGCTGCAGGAAGTGCAAGGCGTTTTTAGGAATGGAATGGCCTAATGTGTAGGATGTGTGAAAGTGCTTACAAGGGGGAGGTTAGTGAAAAAGTGTAAGGGTCGACACTACTGATGAACCTTCTGTGTACTATATACACAAAATAGCAGGTTTAGTGAAAGTGTGTATTGTCTGGTGTTCATTTATGGTGAAGCAGTTGGAAATTTGAGATTACAGTTGCCTTCATTTGTTTCGGAAATTACAGTAATTATTCTCAACCCGATAAACTCTTTCTGCTCCTGAATCATTAAGCTTCAATTCTCTTTTATTCCGCGTGTTCAGCAGATCTCCAAACTACTCACTTCATCGACTCCATTCACTTTTATTGTGAGATTCTTTTGTTCATTAACCTTTCCCGCTGCTAACTTCTTTGTATAATAACTTTTTATTCTACGTAAAGTTTCTTCAACATCCCCTTTTATTTTTTATACTTCCTTTGTTTTCTTCTCTTTGACTAACCTGCCCATCATTTTTTGTATGGCTGTATAGTGTTTCCTCTTCTGTCCTTTTTGTTTGACCTTACATTTCCTTATCTTATCATTTAATGTATTTTTTTTTATTCAGTCTTCCTACCATCCTTTGCGGACAAACATCTGTTGTTCTTGCGACACTAACATTCTTAACATCCGGCTATCTTTAACTTCCTTTCTTATAGCATAGTTTCCCAATAAAAAGGGCACAAAAAATATACTTCAGGAACGCTTGGTTAAGCTCCCAGGGCTTAGACGGGAAAGGTATTGAGCGAATTTCTAGCCAAAGTTCCCGGAAACAAATTTATACTATCGGTGGTCTCTTCATTGACGTCACGGAAGTTGCGTTTTTATTTTCTTGCTGTGGCCAAGCTGGACTTTGATATCCAAAACCGTTTAGGTAACTAATGAAATTAAGATTTATAGATTAAATAGATTATTCTTTTTCAGTTATCGTTTACGTGTGAATTCGTAGGAATAAATTTGGTTTTATTTAGCGGGTGTGCGATTGACATGTTTTCATTTCCTCCTTTTTTTTAATGCTTGTATTCGGTTTGTTTGGGTTAGTTGGTATGAACCTTTGAAACGGCTCCCTTGCTTGTTCTTTCTCCTTTGCTTGTGGTTGTGTAAGTGTATTACCTCTGTAGTACCAGATATTTTTTTTTTATAAATTCCTTCCGCAGCCAATTTGAACGTATTAGTGATTCAGGCAAACCACAATAATATTCATTTAACGAAGAACGTAAAAAACAATATAAGACCCCATTATCTAGAATATCGGAGGAACGACCGAGACTAAGCAAAGTAATTGCTTCACATTCAATGAAAGGCGATTTAATAACGATCCGAAAGATTTTCTTTCATCATAAAGAGGCAAGATAGGCATTCCATCTATTTGAACGTAGAGACAAGGTGCCAGTAGACTTGGCGACCTCTTCGACCTCCGGTATAGCCTTGTCGAACGCGCCAAGAAATCAGAGACGAAATGTTCAAGGAAGGGATTGCGCCAACCAGCAATAGACGAAACGTTTGTTCAAATTAAAATAAAGAAAGCCAAATTGTTTTGTTGCGCCGACACGCTCTAAGAGGGCATATAGCAACAGGGAAGTCTACTTTGTGCGTGTGTGTGTGTGTGTTTCAAGATGAATGGTAGAAATTCTTGTACAACACATCTCGCCAACAGGCGAGAGATATGTGATATTGGAGGAGATAGTAGCAATAGACCGATAGTGGAAACGTTTGTTTAAAAAAGGGAAAGGGATTTAAGAGAAAATATCAGCACACCAAAGTTTAAAAAGGGACTACACAAATGCTTACATAAAAAGAAGACTGGCTTTTTTTTTTAATTAAACACCGGCAAACGAAATGCTCGGTAAAGGGAATACTCTCGTAGCAAAGGAAACGAATTTGTCCCCAAAGAAAACACGCCCCGAAACAGGCGCGGGCTATTTACATGTGCAAATGAACGTGCCCAATTCCTCGCAGGCGAAATGTTCGTTGAGTAAATGCTTCCAAAAGGTAACGGACAATAAGTTCATAATATCATCAACAAAAAAGCTTATTGTTTTTGTTATAATTAGTATTTCTATCCTCGTAGGCGGGTAGTGCCATCAGTGTACCTCATGTGGTACACTGCAGGCATTACTTCGACGGTCGACCCCTAACGGCAAACCCTTTCATTCCTTTTACTGAACCTCCGTTTTTATTCTCTTTTTTCCATCTTGCTCTCCACCCTCTCCTAACAATTGTTTCTTAGTGCAACTGTGATATTTTCCTCCCATTACACCTTCCAAACTTCCTTTACTCTCAATTTTCCTGTCACCGCACAATGACCTCATAGACCCCAGTGCTTGGCCTTTGGCCTAAATCTTACATTCCTTCCTCCTTAGTAATCAAAATGCGCACGCATACAAGAATCGTAACGTTAAGTAGTATTACTGTACAAATGAAAGTGACGAAATTGTGCGCCTTGAAGACGGCAAAGAAACAAAAAGCTGAGAAGAGCATTTAACATCAAGCAACTAAACTTCTGGCATGGCTGCGGTACCACCTCCTCAAGGACTTCTTTGATTAGATGAAGCTAAAATATCATTATGAATAATAACTAATTTGTCTTAGTGCTTTGATTTTGATATGGAATTTGTGGGTGGACGTTGCTAGATGAAGCAAACACTATCCCATGGTCGTTAGTGTTGTTTTGATTGTCTCATAAGCCATTGCTTGGTAAAGGAAATATATATTATATATATATAATATATATATATATATATATATATATATACATAGTATATATATAATCTTTACTGGCACCTTTTACCAGATTCTTATGTAATTGTTTGTTTGTTTGTTTGTATGGTGTTTTTACGTTGCATGGAACCAGTGGTTATTCAGCAACGGAACCAACGGCTTTACGGACTTCCTAACCACGTCGAGAGTGAACTTCTATCACCAGAAATACACATCTCTCACGCCTCGATGGAATGCCCGAGAATCGAACTCGCGGCCATTTGTAATTGTAATAACCACAATGCCCTCTTAACTTCTCGAATTCATCGCGCCTTTTAGGATACGCTTGTTACTACACAGGTTTTATAGTGACAAGCGTATCCAAAAGTGGGAAGAATTCCAGAAGTTAAGAGTGCATTGTGGGTATTACAATTACACACACACACACACACACACACACATATATATATATATATATATATATATATAGTATACTATATATATATGTGTGTGTGTGTGTGTGTGTGTGTGTACATACGTGAAGCGTGTGCTTGTTTAGGCAACAGATGCTTTGTAAAAATCATAGTAAATTAACGTGCAAAAGACAAGAAAGAAACATAAAAAAGTTACGAATATTTGCTTCTATTTCTTCTCACTCTTCCTCTCTCCTGCCTTGTGTTGATCATTTATCTAAACATGTGGTGACTGCTCAGGACACACAGTTTATCTTGAGTGGTGAAAGGCTCTCCCTCCGAACAGAGAGAAAGTTTGGAGAGGAAAGAAGGAGAAAGAGAAAGTTTCGCAAATAAGTAGACGAGAAAAGTAACATCAGTACTGAGGGGCTGTTGTGGGGTTGCACTTGTATCATCCTTTGCCAAGTTCATATCTATATATGGGAGAGAGAGAGAGAGAGAGAGAACCCAGTATTTACTACACTCGCTTTATCTAAAACGTTAAAAAGTAAGAGAGAGATAGTAAGCTTACATGTTATTGAATTACACATACATGAAATGTCCTCTGCATGAAAGAGAGAGAGAGAGAGAACGTGCCAAAGCAGTGATTAACAAATTTTTGCTTTATCTTAAACATAAAAGCTTGAGAGAGAGAGAGAGAGTCCGCCCAGAACGGAAATTCATCATACAGAAATTCAGCTTTCATGTTTTGTGAAATTGAGAGATATTTGGTTATCTTATTTTTTAGTTTTTCAGCCATGAAAACAAATATAATTCACAGAAGTAAGCAGTTCCCCAGTTCATTTCACTAATCCTATCCGCATTATTGTACGTAAGAAGGTACAATCCATGGGGGTAGTACCCTCAGTGCACCCCAGGCGATGCGCTGTAGGCATTAATTAAGATTTGCAAAGTCCCCTTATCTGCAACTCTTTCCCCCCACCTCATTTTACACTACCTCTGTTCTTATTATCTTCTTTCCGTCTTACCTTCCACCCTCTTCTAGCAGTTGTTTCATAGTGCAACTTCTTTGAGGTTTTCCTCCTGTTGCACTTGTTACAAGGAGTTACAAGGATTAGGATGTCTCAAAGACTTGTTACTCTCAATTTCCCTTGCAGTTTTGAATGACCACATAGGTCCCAGCACTTGGCCTGTGGCCTAAATTTTATATTCCAATTCCATAATAAGGTACGGACTTTTGCACTTGTTTCAACAAGAATCCTTTGTACATTACTGTGTTTATCTTTTATTTCACACTGGTTTTTGGGTTATACTGTCACTGTTACACAGTACTTATCTCTACATATTTCTCTATAATAATAAAATCCAAGTGGTTCTTATTTGTCCTCCCCCACATAACAGTAGGGGAGACATGACACAGCCACCCTCCCCATGCAAACCGGTTTATTCGCCCTGGGTGGGATGGGCTAGGTGGGGGAACAGGTGGCTACGGGAGGCATCTGCCCTTTGCAAACCTGTTTGTCCGGTATGGGTGGGGGTAGGGTAGGAAGGGATTCGGAGGTTAGGGGAAACATCCACCCACCTCCTGCAAAATGTTTGTCTGCCCTGGGTCGGGGCGGGGGTAGGTAGGGGATTGGGAGGGTAGGAGAGACAGCAGCGGCAGGTTCCAGCACGCGGAGCGCGCTCCAGCAAGCTCGTAAAATAGTTTTAAGGTGAAGAATTTAAGAAACGGTATTAAAATTGCTCACAGAAGGAATTTCTGATCTAGTGCTACATTCAAGATTTGTTCACGGATTATTCTCTTATTTATTTTTTATTTCTTCCAGACACTTGATTTCGCTCGTTTTTAGCAGCTTTGAATTTCTGATATGTTGGATGTTTCTTTCTCTCCTTTTGGCTGTTGATTTTATATTACTTGTGCTGCTTACTTATTGAATTATGAGTCGTAGCTGTTTGGTTTTCTTTCGTATACATTACAGTCTCTTAGAATATCAAACACGTCACAAAGAGCAATAAGTTTCAAGTAAAGAGATAAAATATATATATTAATATTGATTGATAATAAGAAATGTATTAATGCCTAGTCATACAAAGGAATAATAATGATAATCAGATCTATCAGAATTAATTAGCCGGTAATCATAATGACTTTAAGAGTGTGATAGTTTTGTAGCTCACACCAGATTTAAAGGCTCGGATGTTCTTGGACTGTGTTTGAAGTTTTGGAAGTTAAAAGAGAGAGAGAGGATCTGTGACCTTTTAGACTTTTGCCCTATACATGACGGCAAGAAGATAGAAATGGCAAAAAAGTAAAAAGAAGAAATGCAGAGTTCTAACACTCTGGAGATTAATTTCGACAGGTTATGTCTCATTATTTTTACGCGTTTTCCGAAGTTTAATTTTCTACAGCGTATTATATGAGGCTTAGCTACCTATTTCTGATTTCAAGGCAATTCGTTCTAGTTTATAAAGGTGTAAAAAGTAAGTGTGGGCGTACCTTGAAGTCATCGAATTGTATATCTCGATGATATTTGATCGTGAAGGACATATTAAGCACACACACATATGTAGTATATAATTCTATGCATATATATATATATATATATATATATATATATATATATATTATATATGTGTGTGTGTGTGTGTTTGTCTGTGTGTAAATAAATTCTGTTAAAACAGGATACATCTCCAAGTATAAAAGGCCCATTAGAACACTGCTTTAAAGCTAAGGACTATATTTAAGTGGACTAACTTCCACCCTTATCAAGCTGTGAACGACAGAGGGAGTTAATTGTCTTAATCTGCTTCATCGTTGTCTTAAGGAAGGTATTGCCTATATGGTCAGAGTCCCAGGCTCCATTGGAAAGTTTGATTCTATTATCTTGTTGTTTCATCCGTGAAGATTCTACCATCTGACATTTGTATTGACAGCTGCTCTTGTATGAAATTCGGGATGAGTTCCAGGCTAACACAAACCATACCATGGATTGGAATTTATACCGAATTTTACACAAGGGCAGCTGCTTATACAAATGTCAGATGGTAGAATCTTCACTGATAAAACAACAAGATAATAGGATCAACCATTCCATTGGAGCCTGGGAATCTGACCATACATATATATATATATATATATATATATATATTATATATATATATATTATTATATATATATATATCTATATATATATATATATATATATATATATATATATATATTATATCTATATATATATATATTATATATTATATATATATATGTCATACTTCAGGGCAGGTTAACCCATAGTTAATAATGAATAAGTTTCACAAAATTTATGTACTGTAGGCCTTATTACTAGTGTAATGATATATAGAATTGCCTGCCTCATGCCTGCATAATAGAGGATGGTGGTTTTAATGTTCTGCGTTCTTACCGTGTGAATATACGTATATGTATGTATATATATATATATATATATATATATATATATATATATATATATATATATATGTATATATGTGTGTGTGTGTAGTGTGGGGTGTGTGTTGTGTGTGTGTATGTGTGTATATATATATATTTATAATATATATGTTATTTTTTGTTATTTAATGATAATTGTAACAAACTCTTGTGGCCAGGTGTGCCTAGTGTAAGAGGAGATGGACAGTTATGAGGATAGAAAGCCATCATTGAGTGATTGAAGGAAAATAGCATGAAATGCAGAAGTTGAAAATAATTGATGAAATCCTGAATGTAAATAAAAAAAGTAATTCAATAGGAGTCGATGTTAAAAAGTACTTATGTCACTCCCATAATGCAACAGTGTACAAGTCTTTAAAATGTAAATTTGAAAAAATGACAATAAACGACTGAAGATTGGATTAAAAGGTAACTCAAGGGCGTCTGTAAAGAAAGTTACAGAGACTAAAAGAAACAAAAAATCGCGTCTGAATCCATCCATGTGGTGAGGTTATTTGAAAGATAGCGAGAAATAATAAGGTAGACGACATAAAGGCGAGGAAAAGAAACGCGAGGGTGGGGTGCCATTGTTGACGACCCTTTATGGCTGCCAAAACGCCAGTACCCTCCGCTTGGGGTTTCTGCCCTTCAGGAGTTGACGCCCACTCACACACTTCCTCCTCCTCATCCTCCCTCTCTTATGAAAACTATTATTCGCCTCCTTTCCAATATTGTTTCTTTTCCCTTACACGTATTCCTGAAATATTTCCACAATGTCACGATTCCCTGTTGAAATTGCTTTCCCTTTTCCTCTTCCTCCTCCTCCTCCTCCTCCTCCTATGAAAAGCATTATTTATCTCCTTTCCAATATTGTTGCTTTTACCCCACCTATCTCCCCAAAATATTTTCACAATTTCACGATTCTCCTCTGCAATTGTTTTCTCTTCTTCTTCTCCTCCTCCTCCTCCCTTCTTCCTCATTTGAAAACGATTATTCATATTTCCAATATTGTTACTTTGTTCCTCTACTTTTGACCCCAAAGTATTTTCACAATTTCACGAATCACGATTCCCTTTTGTATTTTTCCCCTCCTCCATTATTCATCTTTCCACTTTCATCGCATATCTCCCTGCGTATCTCCCCTATTACAGTCACAATTTCACAATTCCCTGTCTTTCATTTTTATTTCCTTGTCCCTAAATACCTCCCCCAAAATATTTTTGACAGTCCCCAATTCCCTATGGTAAGGTTTTTCCATTTTTATTTCTACCTTCGAAATACTCAAATATATACTTATATGTAAATCAGTATATGCGGTATCAAAATATTATAATCTAGATATATTATAATATATATATATATAATATATCTTATTTTCGTTTATGGCATCGTTGCGTCGTTCATCTTGGCCGTCATATACCTCCCCCTCAAGCTGTGACACATCATCTCTCTCTCTCGCATCAGATTCCGAGAAGTGGGTGTCGTGGGCTGGCTCTCTCTCTCTCTCTCTCTCTCTCTCCTCTCTCTCTCTCTCTCTCTCTTTCTAAGAAGTACTGTGTTTATTACTTGTAGCTGCCTTACCGGTAGAATTCATATAAACAAGGAATGATGACTGCTGTGTTTGTTTTTTTATTGTATTTCCAGATTCACAGATTGAAACAGCAAGCAAGGATGCTCAGATTACACACACACACACACACACACACACACACATATATATATATATATATATATATATATATAATATGTGTATAGTATATGTATTTGTATGTATGTATACTACATATATACTATCATGTATGCTATATCATGCCCACCCGCCTGTGGTGTATGGTAACACTGCGTCCCGGGCTTTAAATAGTTACGGTATGTGTAAGTTTTAGGTAAATAAAAGGATATCTGGGTGTACATTTGCAACTGAAAAGTGTTTTAATAATTTACTGTATGCGAAGTACACCGTTAATATTCGAAATAGGATATTATTATTGTTGAATGTAAGCTGAATGTAACTATCTAAAGCCCGGGACGCAGTGTTACCATACGGAAACACCACAGGCGGATGGACAGATGGAAAAAAACAGTTATAAATATTGCTCTGCTTAGGCTGTTTTTCACCGACTCTTCTTTGTCTTCCCATTTTTATTTTTATTCAGTTTTTCTCGTTGTTTTATTTACTATTTGTCGGAAAGTAAACTTTGATTCTCGACCAATTAAGAAGGAATCTAATTCTTTCTGTCTACCAATTATCAAAAAATGAATCTTTCTGTATCCCCATAGACGGTCTTTATCAATCTTCTGTTTCTTTCATGAGTAATAGTCCAAGAATAATTTTCCCTCTTATTCTTCATACCAATCGTCAAAGAATGATCCACGATATTTATTCCCAATTTTTTTTAAGAAAACTGTTGTGACGGCTTTAACTGTCCGTCCGCACTTTTTCTGTCCGGCTTCAGATCTTAAAAACTACTGAGACTACAGGGCTACAATTTGGTATGTTGGTCATCCACCCTCCAATCATCAAACATGCTAAATTGCAGCCCCCTACCATCAGGACTTTTTTTTATTTTACTTAAGGTTGAATTGAAATGAGCCATAATCGTGCGTCTGGCAACGATATAGGCCAGGCCACCACCAGGCCGTGGCTGAAAGCTTCATAGGCCTTGGCTCATCTCATACAGCATTATGCAATGTACAGAAAACTTGATGACGCCGAAAATACTTCGACGCACTTTTTACTTGTTTATTTTTTACGAGTAATCGAGAGCGACATAGATCTTCCCAAGAGAGCGAGCGAACGAGTGAGACGTACCCCGTGTGACACTTGTCGTGGTCATATGATCTGCCTCCTTAATTTCGCTCTTTATATCTCTCTTTTCTCTTCTGACGTCTCATTTTACTTCCCGCTTAATGGATGGTCCGTTTCCGTCAGAAGGAGGTCAGAAGTGTCAAGCTGGATTTGGAACTGAAGTAAAGTTTCAAACGTACACCTTTCGTTGATTAAGCTAGCAACTTTGGTCTTTCTACCGCACTGACCCGAGTTCCTGCACAGGTCTCCTCTGAAATATCTTTAAATCTAACTTGCCTTTTACGCTAGGGTTATCTTGGACACTTTGACAGATCCTGAATATAGAGAGTGTCCTTGTAACAGATTTTGAAGACATTTAAACTTAGTTAACAAGTTAGCAAAGGAATATACCAATCTTCCTCAGTAAGGCCATTAATGTCTCACAAATAAAAATTACGTCTTTATCGGACTTTAAAAACTTGTGTATTTACATCGTCGAAGACCAATATTGTTGTTTTACCAGTTTATGATATACTAGGATAAATACTTATTATTTTAGCGATACCTGTTTAGTAATTTCATTGTTATTCCTTATAAGAAGAATATCGAAGAACAAAATACGAACTAAGCATCCCAGTTATCTGAGCCAGTTTGAGAATAGGGGAATTTAGGTGCTAATTTTCTTTGTTCAGTGACTGAGTGCTTTAGTAAGCTGAAATTAGATGTAAAAATTTAACATTACTCTTCATTAGACCTTTAGTACTTACGCTGTTACATGAAAAGACAGTTAAAAGTAATAAATACAATATGACAGAGAGAAAGAGAGAGAGGTTTCAAGTAGGAGAGAGAGATAAGTGGAAAAAAAGTACTTTTCTCAGACGCCACAGATGGGCAGACATCTGCGGCTCCATGTAAAAAAAATGAGAGTGAGAGGAAGATCGTTCTGCGTTCGAGAGCGGTGCATTTGGTAACATGGAAAAAAGTCACTACTGATATTCATATTTATAAACTCTTGCATACGTATACAAGCAAACTGAGGATTGGTGTGGAGTGTCGTTCATCTCCCCTAGCAGTATGAGGGTGGCTGCGGTATAGACGAAGGGTCGAGGAGTCGTTGCCAATCTATTATGTGTAGGGTGGAACCTTGCCACCCGACTCATCTCGGCTCCCACCCATGGCAGGATGGTACTGCTCTTTTATGAGTCACCTTGGGGCCCTGTTTGAGACCTAGTACAAGAAATGTCTGAGGGAAGTATATAAGAACTGTTGTTGTCCTCTGAACCGTACAGTATTAAAACTATAGTTCCTCGTTGTTTTTGGACGTCCTCTAGCCAAGGTCTTTTTCCCGTCAACTTAATTTTTTTTTCCCGGTTCGTTGCTTTAGAACAATATTCTTAGCGGTTTGCTACTTTCGTATTGCAGTTTACTTGATGCGTCGTTTATCCGATATGCATAATTAGTTTTCATGTTCAATTTCATTCTTATATTTTCATTTTCCTGCGAGTATCTTGATATATATCAATCTGTAAAATCACGAATATCATACTTCAAGCACTTATTGTGGTTTTGGTGCTATACGTATATTGGACTGGGTGGTGAGAGAGAGAGAGAGAGAGAGTTGAGGGGGGTGGAGGTTGTTGTGTGGGTGATGCTGAATGTTCGAACCGTTAATCAGATGCAAAAATAAAATAGGAGAGTAATTTTATACCAGGAAATATAAAATATATAGGCCACAGAGATAAGAATAAAACATGTCAGCGAATGCATCAT
This sequence comes from Macrobrachium nipponense, assembly GCF_015104395.2. Lineage (NCBI taxonomy): Eukaryota > Metazoa > Arthropoda > Malacostraca > Decapoda > Palaemonidae > Macrobrachium > Macrobrachium nipponense. The sequence goes on along the minus strand of NC_087218.1, from coordinate 26,807,960 downwards.
CATCTTTCTTTGAGTGCGAATCCCTTTGAATCGGTATTTGCTCTCTCTCTCTCTCTCTCTCTCTCTCTCTCTCTCTCTCTCTCTCTCTCTCTCTCTCTGGCAGAATTCTTGATTTATGCGAAAGGGCCAAAGGTTGGCAAACTGGCAGACAACCCCGATATCAAAGACTCTCGGTCACGTACGGCATATTTTCATGTTGCATTTTAAGGGTTTAGCCATAGTACATGTATTCATATCTCGTATTAAAAAAGAAAAGAAACCTTTTGACATCTTTAGTTTGTTTAACTTGTTTAGAAAGCTTAGTCTGACCGTGGTTTCCTTTAAAAAGCATAGGTCTAATGACCACGGCTCCTTTTTCGTTTCAAATCCTCCCCACGCAACCTTCTTAGAGGGCGCCACGCCGTGGGCAAACCGTCAGGATTCTCGATTGATTTAACATTTACTCTATTTTTGTGACTGTATCTCAGCCAAATCAGTTAGCCCCTTCTGACAGGTCGGCTCAGTGATGCCAGCCACGTCCGGCTTATGACTTGCGACTGAGATAATATAATCTGTATATCTTTGATGAAGCAAGCAGCAGCGGCCACGGTTATTCTCTTAGGCCTACACTAATGTAAGTCTAACTTACCAATGCCAACTCTGATTTTGCGGCTGTAGAAGTTTTGGTAGTTACTTTGCCACAATCTATCTTCCGCTGTCAATAATGAATATATATATATATATATATATATATATATATATATATATATATATATATATACGGCGTAAGGATCTAGTGATTTCGTACTGCTGAAGCCCTTTGGGACAATATACAAAATGACCCAAAGGAGGAGAATCACGGCCAGAGTTTCAGTTCTAGGCCTGTCGAAATCTGGTGTACGAATGAGGCCGATGGACCATACCAAAAGACATTAGGCCAAGTGATTAGTAAACCCACCCCCCAAAAACAAAATAATAATAATCTTACAACAACAAATGCTTAGTCTTCTCCTTCTTCTTCTTCGATGAGGAGTAAGACGAAAGCCAATTTTTTTTCTGTAAGGCAATAAAAGACGTCAATGGTTTCGCTCTCTTGAGTTGTTGGCAGAAAGTTAATAAAGGAATATATGTGATCTCTGGGCAGATATTTCATAGTTTAGGTACATGGATGAGAGAAAATGTTGACCTTTTAGATTTCCTTATTTTATTTTTTTCTGCAGGTTTATTCACAGTTTGTAAATTGCAGAAAAGCGCAGTCTTTCTGATTCAAGACTCCACGACAGTTTGTTTGCCTGTAGAAAGACGAAATTCTGCGGAAAGAGTCGATGAATCTTTCATTGTTCAAATTTATTATTTAATGTGAAAGGTGAGGGTGTTCATTGCTTCTTCCAAGGCATAATAACTTCATATTTCGTTGTACTATATATAAAAAATAATGTTGGTACAATGGTGGACTGAAATTACAGCGGACTGGTCACGTTTCTTTGACAACATATACTGATAAAGTTATTAGTTACAGCATACTGATATGCATATTTGTCATCATGGACTGGTTTATTTCCTTGGTATTAGAAAACTACATTATTTGTTTGCCATTATAGAATGTCCATATTTTATTCGATGTACACTGGTATACTTGATTGCTTTTGTGGACTTGTTTCTTAGTGATGGGAATTATTGTAGCTCTAAAATAGTCTCACGTGTAATTATTTCAGTTAAGCCTAATAGACTATTGGTGAAAGTCACTATTATAATGCGTTATTATGTACTTTATATCTTGATTAATTCAGTATTTATAGCTGCAGATTCTGCCATTCAGATTTTGTAATAAGCAAGTTTTTAATGTCATTATCGCGTGAATCTTCTATAGGATTTGGATTCTCTCTCTCTCTCTCTCTCTCTCTCTCTCTCTCTCTCTCTCTCTCTCTCTCTCTCTCTCGCTAAACCAGCTACACGTGACAATTGTATCAGTCATTCCTGAATACTAGGTTAATTAAATCGTTTCAGAAATCTCTCTCTCTCTCTCTCTCTCTCTCTCTCTCTCTCTCTCTCTCTCTCTCTCTCTCTCTCTCTCTAAAAAGGCTAAAGGAGTACGTTAAAAATCTAGAGTACGACGAGAACACTGGCATAGATAAACACTGGGAAGCCTTTCACGAGGAATACACAGAAAAACGCTCCAGATGTATACCATTAAGGCAAATACTAACAAATGGCAACCCTCAGCCTAAGTGGTTCAACAGAGAAATTAAAAATACAATAAGAGAAAGAGACAGATTGCACAAATCAATGAACCCACACCCAACGCTACTAGAAACAAGCAGGCATAAAGAACTCTGTAGACTGGTGGACAAATTGGTAAGAAATGGAAAGATAAATGAGGATAAGCGAGTTGCATCAGTCTGTAAAAAAAAAAATCTAAAAGAATTCTTTGCGCAGGGAGGAACGTCATGTTGGAAGACATACGATGGAAATGGAAGTGCGGGGTAGAAGGAAGAAGGGAAGACCAAGAAAGAGATGGCGTGATTGTGTAAGGGAAGATATGGAATTGAAAGGTATAAATGAGAACGAGGCACAAGACAGAAATCGATAGAGACGACTCATTCGCAATGGCGACCCCATATAAAAATGGGTTTAAGCTAGGAAGAAGAAGAATGTTAATAGTAGGAAACCAATAAAAAAATACCATAGTCCCCTAAGGGACAATAGAGGTAACCTGGTGAACTCAAACTTGGAAAAAGCAGAGTTGTTGAATAAGGTTTCTACTAGTGTATTCACAATTGAAGACACTACCTCCAATACCGGAACCTGCTATTAAATAAGAAGGGACAGAACCGTTGGACAAAATAATATTTACAGAAGAGGACATTAAAAACCAAATAGACAAACTCAACAAGTTCAAATCTCCTGACCCGGATGGGATGCATCCAAGAGAAATTAAAGAGCTAAAAGAAGAGATAGTTCCTCACCTATATTTAAACTCTACAGAAAAAGTGCTGAACAAAGAAAAGCACCAAAAGGATGGAAACTAGGTAATGTGCCCCCAGTTTACAAAAAAGTTCAAAGAGAAGAGCCGGGAAATCATAGAACAATCTGTCTAACGTCGGTCGTTTGCAAGATTTTTCAGTCCATAATTGCAGATCAAATTGTGGATCACATTGATAAAAATAAGTTGTTGTTAAACAGCCAACACGGTTTCAGACAAAACAGATCACGCCTCTCAAACCTCTTGGAGTTTTTTTCATAACATGCTTGGTATTTACGACAGTAGTAGAGCAATAGATATACTTTACTTAGATTTCCAAAAGGCTTTTGACAAAGTTATACACAAGAAACTGATGACAAAAGTTCAAGCTTTGGGAATTGTAGGAGAAACAGCAGACTGGGTCGAAGACTGGCTAATTAATAGAAAATCGGAATGGGCAGATGTAACAAGCGGAGTTCCCCAGGGTTCTGTCCTTGGCCCTCTCTTGTTTTTTTATTTACATTAATGACATTGATATAGGCTTAACTAGCAGGATAGCCAAATTTGCAGATGACACCAAACTAGGTGTAAATGCAGCAGACCCAGATGGAGTGGAAAGTTTAAGAAATGATCTAATGAATATAGGAGTGGTAAAAAAAATTCCAAATGCCTTTTAAAGTAGATAAGTGTAAAGTGTTACAAATAGGAACAAACAACCCCCATGCCAGCTACATGCTGCTTAGGAATGACATAAGTAGTGTAGAACAAGAGGAGGACCTTGGAGTCATTATTACCAAGGACTTAAAATCCACAAAACATTGCATAAAAGCTGAAAAGAAGGCACAGAAACTAGTGGGATACATAAAGAGGCAGTTCAAGTACAGAAATAAGGAAACGGTGCTGCAGCTCTACACATCAATAGTTAGACCCCATCTTGAATATACAGTACAGTTTTGGTCACCAACACTAAGAAAAGACATAAATAGATTAGAAGGAGTACAAGCAAGAGCCACAAAGTTAATTCCATCCATCAGGCAAATAGGTTACCGAAGACGACTAAAGAGGCTGAACATGCACGGCTTAGAAACTCGACGATTGCAAGGACAACTAATAGAAACATTTAAAATACTGAAAGGCATAACAAAAGTAGACAGTAACCTGTTTACATTAAACGAAAACCAGACAAGAAATGATGGATGGAAACTAGAACTGAAGAGATACAAGACATCCCATTGTGGGAACTTCTTTACATACAAGATATGTGACACATGGAATAAGCTGCCACCAGAAGTTGTAAACAGCAACAGTGTGGAAGAGTTTAAAAGAAAGCCAGACAAGATCATTAGGACACTGTGAATGCACAGTAAAACCTGCTCCTACAGATAAGTGAGCACAAGATGTCTCCTCGGATGGACTAACAAGTCTTTGAGACTTCCTAATCCTTGTAACTCTCTCTCTTTCTCTCTCTTTAAACCAGCTACATGAGACAATTGTATCAGTCATTCCTGAATGCTAGGTTAATTAAATCGTGTCAGAAATTCTCTCTCTCTCTCTCTCTCTCTCTCTCTCTCTCTCTCTCGTTGAAATCAGCTACAGAAGACCAGTGTATCAGATAATTTGAAATGCCAAATTAGTTCAATCGTCTCAGTAACCTTACAGATTTCATTAAATTCCGTAACCTTACAAATCTCATTTACCTGCAACAGGTGTCCCACCCAATAATTCACTGAAGCTGCCATCTGCCTCTTGCTTGCGAGAAATGAGAGGGCCCTTGATAACTGTCTTGAATTACGTACACAGTGTTAATAAGGCAACATATTTGGGTGGCAGCACTCTCGCTAACGTAAATCAAACAGTTAAAAGACCCTTTTTGGGGTCGATGTAAACGTTGCATGTTATCAAGAGATCCAGCCAAGTTGCCTGACAGTTTAAAATCAAGCGTGCGTTTTTCTCGTCGGTCACCGAAAAGTTCCTCGGAGCGATGAGTTCATTTAAAGTAGTAATAAACGTCTTGTTGAATTATCGTCGGCTTGAAAGTGTTGAAATCGTTTAAGGGGTTCGTAGAAACGGAGGCAGTCAACCAAGATTCTGGTGTGTTTTGTGTTGGAAGGAAGTCAGATGGTTTTGAGCTTTATGCATCTTCTGAAGTATCACTTTAGACCCAGGCCCTTTTTGTTTTAGAAATAAATTCTTCTTTCAAGAATCTTCCTTCCTCCTCCTCCTTCTCCTCCTCAAACCAAGAGAGGATGGCATCACATAGAAAAAGAACTGTATCCTAAGTAAGGTAATCAAAGCCAACCGATATTTTTCGGTTTGTTATGTTTTGCCCGAGAACGAAACGACGGAGATTCGACATAATGAGAACAACATCCAAAGTAGTACTTACAGAAGAGGCTGTTTAAGGATCCCTCACACCCAGGGAAACAGAAAACCTTTTTATCCAATGTCAAGGATGGATCAATTCCCGAATGGGAATAATGCCGTCAGTTCACCTCAAATGGTGAGCTGTAGGTTGTTTGCAGCGTCTCCTCGGCCCCTAGCTCCACCCATTTAATTAGCCCTTTGCTTTACCTCCATTCCAGCATCGTTGCTTCCATTTTGCTCTCCAACCCCTCTAACTCCCTCTTGTCACTCTCGCAAGCACTGAATGGCTGAAAGTTCCGCAGTGCTTGCTTCAGTAGCCTAATTTGCATAAATTAAATCAAAGATGGATAGATGAGAACCTTTTAGTAACCAAGGACGAGGAAAAAAAAATTAAAACAGCAAACGAAAGAGATCATTGAACCAAAGGGGAAAGACTGAGCCCGGCCTATAAAACTCTGATAGTTGTAGAAACTACGGAACCCAGAAGGGAGGAGAAAGTTTCAAAGTATTGCTTGTGTCAACAGAGTATGACATGAAGTTTCATGGCAGTTGATCCCTGGCCATCCTGGGAGGAAGAGGTACTTTACCCTAAGCTCAGCGGAAGCACTGACTAGAATAATACTGAAAGCAAGAAGAGGCATGCCAAGGTCTTTGGTCAGCTGAGTCGGCATTAAATCAATTCCTGTCAAGAAGGGAAGCACAATACGGATAGAACAAGATTATGAAACTAATGATAATGAAGACGAAAATCATTTGCTCCATCAATCTAAGAAAAAAAGAAAAAAACTAGAAAACTGATAGGTGAGAAGAAGAAAAGTTTGCACTGTAGCAATAAAAGCCCATTATAATTATTTAATAAAACTTAACAAAGAAGAAAAGAATTTAGCTTGCTGAATAGGAAGCCATGATTATTAGAAATTTATGACTAGTGTAATCATGATGTTTCATGACATGACAGAATTGGAAAAGATTGATTCATGGGGACTAAAACTATCGCCACAACATCGAGGAAAAGAAGGTTACAGAATATATTTAACAACAACTACTACTTTTTAGATCCAGGCTTACGGAGACCTCTAGTATTTATCTTTTTCTCTTAAATCTCTCCACAACAATCCCCTCAGTATTTTAGAATTCTCTCTCTCTCTCTCTCTCTCTCTCTCTCTCTCTCTCTCTCTCTCTCTTCTCTCTCTCTCTCCCCCCCCCCCCCTTCTAGAGGCTTCCGAAAACCTGCATCTTAAAAGCAGTAGATATTGTTTAATTTCCACACTTATTTATGTCGCGTATTTCTCCTCCTGTATATTCTGTAACCTTCTTTTCCTCGATGTTGTGGCGATACACACACATACACACACACACACACACACACACACACACACACACACACACACATATATATATATATATATATATATATATATATATATATATATATATATATATATATATATATATATATATAGAGAGAGAGAGAGAGAGAGAGAGAGAGAGAGGTGCGTGTATCATGTATATTTCTCTTTCTCTCTCCATGATGAAATTTCTGTCAGTCAGTCAGTTATTTGGCCTAGGAACCCCCTAGATCATTTGGCACATCCACTGTTTGACCTAATGACATCCCGGAGGAGAAAAGCTCGATGGCATGTAATAACAGGCAATATCAGATATCACCCCACCCCCTAGATAAATTCTACCTCGGGGGTGGGAGGGGGTTGGCGAATTTTGGATCAAGACCACGAATAGACTGCGCCCCTTCCCCCGTCGTCATCCGGAAGTAGGATAGTTAGAGATGACTTACGATAGTACTAACAAGTATGTTATGGTGAACCTTGTGTTATAGTGGTAGACTGTGTACCACTATATCCAAGGTAAAGGCGATGTCTTTTAAGGTATTATTGTTAATTCTCTTAGTGTTCTTTAATTACTATTTTCATTGCTCTACAAGATGAATGATAGTGTCTGAGGTCTATTAGGCATCTGGAGAGAACGGAAGCTGTTAGTTTGGTGAAGTGTGCGGAGCTCACCAGGTTTTGGAGACTAGAAAATGCTGGGCTGAGAGGATGAAAGATGTTTGAACGGAAGGCGCTAAGTATGGAGGAAGCATGAGAATATGAAAGCGCTCGCAATATCCAGTTAATTGTTAGAAAGTAGGGTACCTTACTGATGCAGATTTATTGGCTTAGTTAAAGCTCTCCATAGTTTACCGTGCATGAAAAAATGGTAATCATTTCATGACATAGACATAAATATGATTGCGGTTAAGTTAGTTTTATCTTAGTTTAACCAGACCGCTCATCTGATTATATCTAAGTAACAGCGCTAGCTCGAAGGATTAGATATTTTTACGTGGCTCGGAATCAACTGGTTACTTAGCAACGGGACCTACAGCTTATTGTGGAAGCCGAACCACATTATATCGAGAAGTGAATTTCTAATCACCAGAAATAAATTCCTCTGATTTCTTGTTGGCAGAGCAGGGAATCGAACTCGCGGCTACCGAATCGGTAGGCGAGCAAGTAAACCGCTCTTCCAATGAGGAATTACGATTGCCGTAATGAACTACATTTTTTATTAATGAACTACTGTTTTTGTATTTGGTATTTCATTGGGAAATGTAGTTTCCGACGACGAATTACAACTGAGGTGGATCAAAAGCTAATAAAGTGATAATAAGGATCCGAAGATGAACCAAGCTGCTTTTGTCATTGCATTTTTAGTTATTATTATTATTATTATTATTATTATTATTATTATTATTATTATTATTATTATTATTATTATTATTATTATTTGTAGTAGTAGTAATAAAGTGTACACGTTTTTAAATGAACAAGTCCGAAATTCTATTAATTTTATGGGGGAAAAAAAGTTCCATAGAGTAGTATGACTTCCGGTAAAAAGTAGTAAAAAAAGGTTAAATAAAATACGGATGAAAATAAGAGGCAATGATATACAAACAGATGTAAAAAGAAAACGTAAAAATAAACCAAGAAGTTATCTCTTGAGGTTGACAGAAATGAGGAGCACCATTCTCTTTACTGCATGTCAGGTCAGTAAAAATGATTCGCGTTGTTCCTTGAGAGTTTTACAACCATGCCCCACTTAGGGGGGGCAAAGCCATCAGTGCATCTCACACGGTGCATTGTAGATCTGCAAACCCTTTCATTCCTATTACTGTACCTCCGTTCTTATTATCTTTCTCCTATATTACTTTCAACCGCCTTCTATCAATTGTTTTGTAGTGCAACTGCTTTGAGGTTTTCCTCCTGTCATACGTTTGAAACTTTTTACTCTCAGTTGCCCATATAGCACTGAAATACCTCATAGGTCCCAGCGCTTGGCCTTTGACCTAAATTATATAACCCCTTTCCATTTACGTCCACGCCCTTCCCAGACCTAGATAAAGGAGGAGGGTTATGCGCATTTGTGACTTCCAAACCTTAGCTGATTAGGGCTATTGTAAATAAGTCGTTATCTAGGCCGGAAGAAAGCAGTCAATATCAATTGTTAAAATTATTGTCAAAGAGTTGTAATGTGGTCAACATGCAAAGGTTATGACGGAGACCGGTGGCCAAAGGAACAAGATTCTTGCATATGTCAGTTTTTATAACTAAACCTGTGCTGATAATAACAGATATCGAGGAATATTGTGCACCGACACAGTACGCATTACTATTTATTCATTTTTGGCCGCTTTACCTAACTATAGATATATATTATATATATATATATATATATATGATATATGCATTGTATGCATGTATATATAAATACACATAAATAAAGGTAGAAGCCTCGAACAAAAGTGAAACAATGGGGTAGCTGCAAGATCTTTCGACCCAACGTCCTTTACTTAGCAGACTGACATACATTAGAAACTTTTTACTAAAGTCCCTATAGATTCTATTTTAGAGTATCTTAGTAACGAACTAACCCAGCATGAATGTGGTCAGTTGCCGCCCTGTATAATCCTTTAATTGTCTTGTCCCTGTTTCTGAGCATTTGGACTTAATCTTTTTGTAAACCTGTTAAATAAATTACACCCATGTTTTGTTTGGGAAGGTTACTAATTCTCCAGGCGTGTTGGATTCCAGGTACTTATTTCCTTTATAATCCCTCTCTGTCACTTATATGACCCTCCCTTGTCCATTCAGTTTCTAATGTATGTCAGTCTGCTAAGTAAAGGACGTTGAGTCGAAAGATCTTACAGCTACCCCATTGTTTCACTTTCCTTCGTGGCTTCTACCTTTATTTATATATTCATCTCGTTCCCAACTTCCGTGATTCAGTTATAAATATATACACATATAAGTGTGCATGTTTGTATACATACATATATATATATATATATATATATAGTATATATATATATATATGTATGTATGTATGATGTATGTATGTAGTATGTATGTATGTATGTATGTATGGTAAATAATATATGTGTATATTATATATACATATATATATATATATACATGTATATATGTATATACACACACATATATGCACATCATCCTTCTCAACATTGGTACATTTCTCTGGATTTTTTAAGACTAAATCCTAAAAGAGATATCTGTTACTACTTCATTAAGGCATCAAATGGAATTCACATTTGTCTCATCATAAAAAAGGGCGTTACATTACATCATAAATAGTTTCAACCAACTCATTTATATATTATTTTTTCATGGATGAGATACAGAAATAGTTCCCCGTCTGAGGGAGAAGCGAACAACTATGATAAATGAGTGGAGAAGCAATTAGTTGTACATAACCGGAAAAGAAAATGGGATGAAAACGCGAACGTATTATCTGATGTACCTTTGAAGCTCATAAATACCGGAATTAAATTAAAGAGTAAGTAATTACTTAACTAGATCCCCGTACGGGGGTGGTGCCGTCAGTGTACCTCACGTGGTGCACTGTAGGCATGAGTTAAGGTTCTTTGCAGTGTCTCTTATAGCCCTAATTGCAACCCCTTGCATTTCTCTTACTATACCTTATTATACCTCCGTTCATATTCTCTTTCTTCCATCGTATTTTCCACCCTCTCCTAACAATTTTTCAACATTGGTCTCAGCTCTGAACGATCTCGTGGGTCCCAGCGCTTGGCCTTTGGCATAAGTATTATATTCCAATTCCAGTTAAATGACCAGATGAATAGATTATTTGGTATTTGATACCGTTTTGCGAAGGAAGAAATGTAGCAATAGAATTTTGGCGTTGTTGGTCTTCCTGTTTATCATTTTCTGACTTTGGCATTGTGTTTGACTTTGCCCCAAATATTTTCATATCTCTCTCTCTCTCTCTCTCTCTCTCTCTCTCTCTCTCTCTCTCTCTCTCATGTTGTGCTGAGGGTCAAAAACTTATTAAACATGTAACATTTATTGGTTTATTTTTTCATTTTTTTATTAAGAAAGAAACCTAATCTGTCCTTTTACTTATGATGTTTAACGCTTCCTTTGTAGGGAATCAGGGTCAGAGTCATGGTTGGTGCCTCATCATGCAGGAATTAGGGTCTGGACCAGAACATGGATAAAATTTGCCAGGATAAAATGGCCACGAAGTGCAGTGCGAAAAAAAGATCTTTTGGGGCTGGGGGTGGGGGGGGGGGGAGGACGGAATGTGTGTATGTTTGAATTGTCAGGAGAGTGAGTGTGTTGGTGAGTGTCCTTTTGCGTGCGCCTCTGTGTATGCTCTTACAGATCTATGTTTGTACATTTGCGATGGTATGTGTCAGCGTGCGTGGTGGCGATGTGGCCCCCTGTGGTGGGCGGGAAACGGTGGGTTGGAGGGCAGGGTCCGGCGGGCGGGATGGGTGGCTGGTAGATGGGGGTTTTTGGAGGGTGGTGTGGGGAGGAATAATATGGGTGATCTTAGGGTGGAAGGAAGAAGGTGGCTGCTGCTGCTGCTGCTGCTGCGACCGACCCACCTACCTAATATAGACGCAATATTTATTATTGGTTGGAGGTTGCCGGCTGCCTGGCGGAAGGTATATAGGTGGGTGGTTGGGCTTCGGGCCGGTGTCCGCCCTTGTGTAGTCGTCGTCGCCGCTTGTGCGCCGTCGTCGTCTTCCGCCTCCTCTCTTGATCCTCGTCCTCCTCCTCCAGTAGGAGTAGCTGAAGGCAGCAGAAGCAGCCCTAGAAGCACCACAACCATGTCCCGCAAGTCAGGCTCTCGCTCCTCCTCGAAGAAGTCGAAGAAGTCAGGAGGAGGAAGCAATGTCTTCGACATGTTCACGCAGAGGCAGGTGGCCGAGTTCAAGGAGGGCTTCCAGCTGATGGATCGCGACAAGGACGGCGTCATCGGCAAGAGTGACCTGCGCGCCACCTTCGACGAGATCGGCCGCATCGCCACTGACCAGGAGCTGGACGACATGTTGGGCGACGCCCCAGGACCCATCAACTTCACCATGCTGCTCAACATGTTCGCCGAGAGACAGACGGGCGAAGCCGACGACGACGACGTCGTGGCGAAAGCGTTCTTGGCCTTCGCCGACGACACCGGCCTCATGGACTGTGATACCTTTCGCCACGCCCTCATGACCTGGGGCGACAAGTTCTCCTCGCAAGAGGCCGACGACGCGCTCGACCAGATGGACATCGACGACGCTGGCAAGATCGACGTCAACGGCGTCATTCAGATGCTGACCGCCGGCGGTACTGACGATGCTGCAGCGGAAGAAACGGCCTAAGCATTCTCATTTACTTTCCTTTACTTTTTCTTTGATTCATCCATTTGATCTTTATCTATTTTTTCTTAATCTGTTTGCCGACTTTCCCCTCCACCCCTACCCTCTTTCCCTTCGCTACCGTCCCCTCCCCTCCCCTCCCCTTTCTTCCTTATTCCCCTCATCCAAATTTTTCACATTTCTCTTCTTCCTATCTGTTCCCCGAGGAAAAAGACACATCTACTACTACGGTTCTCCGTCAGCCGCCGCTTATCGAAGCTCACGACACCGCCGGAAGGAAGCGAAGAATGGCCGCTCAAACAATAATCGTCACGAGAGTGAGAGATAAAAGAGAGAAAAATTAAAAGACAAAAAAAACAGGTGTTCACGAGACTTTTCTTCCAGAATAGTGCTACAACAGAACGCAAAATGAGAACAGGAAAAAGCACAACATCTAGAACTAGTGTTATGAGTTCATTGTTGACCAAAAATGTCCATAAATAAAGTCTACGTTGGTATATATACGTGGCGTGATTATCATTACAGCAGTTCCTTCTATGAATGTCTCATTCTGTCTATTGCTGTTATCATAGTTGCTGTTATTATTAGTTGAAATAGACTGCCGAATTGCAGAGCTGGCCCGAAGGATCTGTTTTCCGAGTTATTTGAAATCCATAACAAGGGGAAGTTGAAGAAGTTGGAAGCCGAATGGAAAGTGGCCAGAGAGATTATCTGAAAATTAAAAGACAGGAAGCAATGCAACTGAGGTCTGAGAAGGGATAGCTGATGTACATCAATGGAGGGAAAAGTCCTGATATTCCTGTTGACGAAGGCCCGACCGATTGATGATTTTTGTTGACAACTAATTGTCATAAGCTCTAGATTTGGAGGCATTTTAGTTAGACCGTTTCCAAGGAAAGTCTGCCAAAATGGTATGGCTTGAATTAAATTTGATATTAATATACTTATACAGAAGCTGAACCCAGTTCATATGGAACAAGTCCACAGGGGCCATGACTTGAAATTCAAACTCCCAGAGAATAAGGTCTTCATTCGAAAGAAGTAAGAGAAGGTAATGGGATTAACAGAAAGAGGAGATCAGTTATTAGAAAAACATCAATTAACAAATTAATAAGCAAATTAAACTGTCAGTAAAATATTAAAATACAAAGTGAATTGCATTAGGGTAGTAATGTATTGCATCCTCGCTTGAACTTTTGTAGTTGCAAATGCACGACATCCTCTGGGAGGCTGTTCCATAGCCAAGCGGTGTGAGGGGTAAAGACACCTCTGGAACTGAGAAAGTCGGTATTGCAATAGCAAGTTAACGAAGCCGTAATACGTGATTTGGTAAACAAACAACCTTTTATCAACCGGTTGTATGCAGTCGAATGAAACTCTTCAGTATCACATCCCACTGACATATAAATCTTGAAACCCAAACTTTTATAAGTTACTACAAGACAGCTAAAACGAGAAATCACATACAAAAATTGATACCAGTAATTTATAAGAAAACGAACTTGGTGAAGTCAAGTTTTCGGAAAACTCCTTAATTTTTAGTTTGTGAAAATATTATTCGAGAAAGCAGTGCTGTTTCCAAAGAACAGTCGTTTGCAACGTCTCTTCTGAATGAGAGAGAAAGGGGATTTTGTCTGCATT
>NC_087218.1:26759326-26786826 GCF_015104395.2 Macrobrachium nipponense | reverse complement strand
GCTCTTGGAAGAACAAAAGAACCGTGAGGGAGCCCAAGCTGCCTTAACGGTTCTGGAATTGGAGAATCGGGTCTTGATCAAACAAAATAAAGATCAGGCCCTTCAACTAGAGGCTCTGAAAGCTAGGAACGGCGAGCTGTTATTCGAAAAAGCAGAGCTCATAGACGAGTTGTCCTGGAAGGAGAGGGAAAGCGAGGACGTGAAAGAATCTCTTCGGCTGGAGAAGTACGAGAATCAGGCTCCCCAGTCGAAGATCATAGCCCCGGAGGCCTCTACAAAAATGCGTGGGAAAGGAAATGAATATACAGAATTGTTGCGAGAAATTAGAAGACTAAGAGAGGAACACGAAAGGCTAAGAGAGGACCACGAGCAACTCCAGAAGGTGGTCCTCAATGAGCAGAAGAATGAGGAAGGAGGGAGAAAAGAGAAAGAGGGAAATGGAGGAAGAAAGAAAACGAAGGACATGAGCGATTGGGTCTGCAGTTATGGTTTAAACTACTGGTGGCGGGATACAGACTCGGACTCAGACTTGGCTACGGACTGGTCTAGACGAGGACTCGGACCTGGCTACAGACTCCAAGGCTGAAGACTCGAAAAACCACTCAATTTAGGAAATCTCATTGGTTTACAGTCTTAGTAAGAAAGCAAATCCAAAACGATGTGTCCGGTGAGCAGAAGAAAGAGGAAAGAAGAAGAAGGGAGAGAGAGGACTTATGGGAATCGAGAACATTCCTGTGAAGCATTTTAAGACGTCATGCTTCGGATCTGTGGTTGAGCATAGTAAGAAAGCAAATCCAAAAAGGGGTGTCCGGTGAGCAGAAGCAGTAATTCGGAGGAAGGAGGAACAGCTCTCAGATGAGAGTCAACAGTAATTTGGAGGCAGGAGGACCAGCTCTAAAGATGAGAGCCAACAGTAATTCAGAGGCAGGACGACCAGCTCTCAGGGTGAGAGCTAATGGCCAGGGATCTTCCCAACCACCTGGTCTGGCAGAGGAACTCTTACCCAGCGAAAGCCAACGAATATCCTCTCAGGGTAAGATAGACACCAGAAGGCCTCCAGTGGAATGCCAGAAGGCCACCAGAAGGATACCAGAGGGACACCAAAAGATGATTCTGTTGGAATAATCTAGAAGACCGGCTCTGCAGAAAGAAGGAACTTTTCCTTCAAGTATGCTATGTCCCTTGATGAAGACTTCTAATAGAAGATCTCTGTCAAAGCGGGCAAATAGCCGGATATCTAGATGTATTCTTACAGATATCTTCCTTGTGGTAATTCTGTTTGAATAATCTAGAAGACCGGCTCTGCAGAAAGAAGGAACTTTACCTTCAAGTATGCTATGTCCCTTGATGAAGACTTCTAATAGAAGATCTCTGTCAAAGCGGGCAAATAGTCGGATATCTAGATGTATTCTTACAGATATCTCCCTTCTTGTAATTCTGTTGGAATAATCTAGAAGACCGGCTCTGCAGAAAGAATGAACTTTTCCTTCAAGTATGCTATGTCCCTTGATGAAGACTTTTAATAGATCTCTGTCAAAGCGGGCCAAATTAGTCCGGATGATCTTAGATGTTTATTCTTACAAGATATTCCCCTTCTGGTAATTTCTGTTGGTAATAATCTAGAAGACCGGCTCTGCGAGAAATAAGGGAACTTTTCCTTTCAAGTTCTGCCTAATGTCCCTTGATGGAAAGTCTTTTAATAGAAAGATCTCTTTTGTCAAATAGGCGGGTCAAATAGTCGGATATCTAGATGTTTAGCCATACAGATATCTTTCCTTTGTGGTAATTGCTTGTTGGAATAATAATTCTAGTAAGGAACCGGCCTCTGCAGAAAGCAAGGAACTTTTGTTCCTTCAATGTATGCCTATTTCCCTTGTGATGAAGACTTCTAATTAAGAGGATCTCTGTCCAAAGCAAGGCAAACTAGTCGGATTCTCAGATGTATTCTTACAGATATCTTCCTGGTGGTAATTCTGTTGGAATTAATCTAGAAGAACCGCCTCTGCATAAAGAAGGAACTTTTCCTTCAAGTATGTCTGATGTCCCCTTGATGAAGACTTGCTAATAATAGAAGGAATCTCTGGTCAAAAGCGGGCCAAAAAAAAATTTTAGTCGGATATCTAGATCATTTATTTCTACAGATTCTCCCTTCCCTTTGGCGATTACCTGTTCGGTAATAATCTAAGAAGGACTTGGCTCTGCAAAAGAAAGGAAAGAACTTTTCCTTCAAGTAGATGCTTATGTCCCTTGAGGAAGACTCCTAAAGAAGATCTCTGTCAAAGCGGGCAAATAGTCGGATATCTAGATGTATTCTTACAGATATCTTCCATTGTGGTAATTCTGTTGGAATAATCCAGAAGACTGGCTCTGCAGAAAGAGGAACTTTTCCTTCAAGTAGCTATTGTCCCTTGATGAAGACTTCTAATAGAAGATCTCTGTCAAGCAGGCAAAAATAGTCTCCCCCAGTTAATGCTATGTCAGATATCTAGATCTAATATTACAGATATCTTCCTTGGTGGTAATTTCTGTTGGAATAATCTAGAACAGTCTTTCTCAACGTGGGCCATATGGCCCCCTTGGGGGCCATGAGATTTTTTTCAGGGGCCATTAATATACCTTCCCTAGGCGTATTAATGGTGATGGACGGAAGGCGGGTGTGTGTGTGGGGGGGGGGTAAGAACTCAGAGTTGGGCATGGAGGGGCCACAACAACTTGCATGGATGAAGGGGGTGGGGGCCACCACCAGAAAAAGGTTGAGAAACAGTGATCTAGAAGACCGGTTCTGCAGAAAAAAGGAACTTTCCTTCAATTATGCTATGTCCCTGATGAAGACTTCTAATAGAAGATTCTCGTCAAAAGCGGGCAAATAGTCGGATATCTAGATGTATTCTTACAGATATCTACCCTTCTGGTAATTCTGTTGGAATAATCTAGAGGACGGCTTGCAGAAAAGAAGGAACTTTTCCTTCAAGTATGCTATTGTCCCTTGATGAAGACTTCTAATAGAAGATCTCTGTCAAAGTGGGCGGGGCAAATAGTCGGATATAGATCTATTCTTTACAGATATCCCCTTCTGGTAATTCTTGGTTAATCTTAGAGACGCTCTGCAGAGAGAAGGAACTTTTCTCCAAGTATGCTATGTCCCTTTATGAAGACTTCTATAGAAGATCTCGTCAAAGCAGGCAAATAGTCGGATACCTAGATCTAATCTTACAGATATTTCCTTGTAGGTAATTCTGTTGGAATAATCTAGAAGTCCAGGTCGCAGAAAGAAGGAACTTTTCCTTCAAGGTATGCTATGTCCCTTTATGAAGACTTCTAATAGAAGATCTCGTCAAGCGGGCAAATAGTCGGATATCTAGATGTATCCTACAGATATCTCCTTGTGGTTTTTTAATTCTGTTGGAATAATCTAGAAGGGAACCGGCCTCTGCCAGAAAGAAAGAACTTTTCTCAAGTATGCTAGGCCCTTGATGAAGAACTTCAATAGAAGATCTCGTAAATGGGCAAATAGTTCGGATTACCTAGGTGTATTTAAAAACCATATCCTCCCTTGTGGAATTCTGTTGGAAATAATCTAGAAAGAATGGCTCTGCCAGAAAGAAGGAACTCCTTCAAGTGCTATGTCCCTTGATGAAGAACTTCTAATAGAAGATCTCTGTCAAAGCAGGGGGGGGGGCAAATAGTTCGGATACCTAGATCTAATTCTTAACAGATATCTTCCTTTGGTAATTCTGTTGGAATAATCGAAGTCCCGCTCTGCAGAAAGAAGGAACATTTCCTTAAAGTAGCTATGTCCCCTTGATAGACTCTAAAATAAGATCTCTGTCAAAGCGGGGCAAATGGCGGATATCTAGAGGTATTCCGGACAGATATCTTGTGGTAATTCTTTGAATAATAGAGACTGGCTCTGCAGAAAGAAGGAAACTTTTCCTTCAAGTATGCTATGTCCCTTGATGAAGATTCTTTAATAGAAGATCTCTGTCAAAGTGGGCAAATAGTCGGATACCTAGATGTATTCTACAGATATCCTCCCATTGTGGTGTTCTTCTGTTGGAATAAGATCTAGAAGAACCGGCCTCTAGCAGAAAAGAAGGAACTTTTCCTTCAAGTATGCTGATGTCCCTTGTTGATGACTTCATAATAGAAGATCCTCTGTCAAAGCTGGCAAATAGTCGGATATCTAGAATGTATTCCTACAGATATCTTCCTTGTGGTAATTCTGTTGGAATAACGTCTAGAAAAACAGAAAAAAAAAAAAAACCGGCTTTCTGCAGAAAGAAAAGGGAACTTTTCCTTGAAGTATGCTATGTCCCCTTGGATGAAGACTTCTAGTTAAAGAAGATCTCATGTCAAAGCGGGCAAATAGTCGGTATATCTAGATGTTACTTCTTACCAGATATCTTCCTTGTTTGTAATTCCTGTTGGAATAAATCTAGAAAGATAACCGGCTTGCAGGAAAGAACGGAACTTTTCCTTCAAAGGTATGCTAATGTCCCATTGATGAATGACTTCTAATAGAAGATCTCTGTCAAAGCGGGCAAATAGTCAGATATCTAGATCTATTCTTACAGATATCTCCCTTTCTGGTACTTCTTTGTGGAATAATCTAGAAGACTGCTCTGCAGAAAGGAGAACTTTTTCCCTTCAAGTATGCTATGCCTTGATGAAGACTTCTAATAGAAGATCTCTGTCAAAGCGGCAAATATTCGGGATACCTAGATCTAATCTTACAGATATCTTCCTTGTGGTAATTCTTTGGAGATATCTTAGAAGTCCAGCCTCTGCAGAAAGAAGGAACATTTTCCTTCAGTATGCTATGTTCCCTTGCTGTAAGACTTCTAAATAAGATCTCTGTCAAAGCGGCAAATAGTCGGATATCTAGATATTCCTACAGATATCTTCTTGTGGTAATTCTGTTGGAATAATCCTAGAAGACCGGCTCTCAGAAAGAAGGAACTTTTCCTTCAAGTATGCTATGTCCCTTGATGAAACTCATTAGAAGATCTCTGTCAAGCGGGCAAATAGTCGGATATCTAGATGTATTCTTAAGGATATCTTTCCTTGTGGGTAATTCTATTGGAAATAACTAGAAGACCGGCGTGCTGAAAGAAGGAACTTTCCTTCAAAGTATGCTCATGTTCCCTTGATGAAGACTTCCTAATAGAATCTTGTCAAAGCGGGCAAATAGTCGGATATCTAGATCTATTCTTACAGATATCTTCCATTCTGGTAATTCTGTTGGAATAATCTAGAAGACCGGCTCTGCAAGAAGGACTTTTCCTTCAAGTAATGCTATGTCCCCTTTAGAAGACTTCTTATAGAAGATCTCTTCTCAAAGCGGGCAAATAGTCGATATCTAGATGTATTCTTACCGATATCTTCCTTGTGGTTAATTTCTGTTTGGAATAATCTGAGAAGACCGGCTTGCAGAAAGAAGGAACTTTTTCCTCAAGTATGCTATGGATCCCTTGATGAGACTCCTACAAGAAGATCTCTGTCAAAGCGGGTAAATAGTCCGGATATCTAATGTATTCTTACGATATCTCCTTGTGTAATTCTTTTGAATATCTAGAACCGCTCTGCAGAAAGAAGGAATTTGCTCCTTCGTATGCTATGTCCCTTGAGATGAAGACTCCTAAAAGAAGATCTCTGTCAAAGCGGGTAAATAGTACGGATATCTAGATGTATTCTTACATATATCTTCCTTCTGGTAATTCTGTTGGAATAATCGAGAAGACCGGCTCTGCAGAAAGAAGGAACTTTTCCTTCAAGTATGCTATGTCCCTTGATGAAGACTTCTAATAGAAGATCTCTGTCAAAGCGGGCAAATAGTCGGATAATAGATAACCCCCCCCAATCTTACAGATATCCTTCCTTGTGGTAATTCTGTTGGAATAATCTAGAAGAGGCTCTGCAGAAAGAAGGAACTTTTCCTTCAAGTATGCTATGTCCCTTGATGAAGACTTCTAATAGAAGATCTCTGTCAAAGCGCGGGCGAATAGTCGGATATCTAGCTGTATTCTTACAGATATCTTCCTTGTGGTAATTAAATTTGGTTTTGGAAATAATCTAGAAGACGGCTGCAGAAAGAAGGAATTTTCCTTCAAGTATGCTATGTCCTTGATGAAGACTTCTAATAGAAGATCTCTGTCAAAAGGGGGCAAATAGTCGGATACCTAGATGTATTCTTACAGATATCTCCCTTCTGGTAATTCTGTGGAATAAATCTAGAAGACTGGCTCTGCGAAAGAAGGAACTTCCTTCAAGTATGCTATGTCCCTTGATGAAGACTTCTAATAGAAGATCTCTGTCAAATTGCAGACAAATAGCGGATACTAGATTCTAATCTTACAGATATCTTCCTTGTGGTAATTCTGTTGGAATAATCTAGAAGTCCAGCTCTGCAGAAAGAAGGAACATTTCCTTCAAGTATGCTATGTCCCTTGATGAAGACTTCTAAAATAAGATCTTTGTCAAAGCGGGCAAATAGTCGGATATCTAGATGTATTCTTACAGATATCTTCCTTGTGGTAATTCTGTTGGAATAATCTAGAAGACCGGCTCTGCAGAAAAGAAGGATCTTTTTCTTTCAAGTATGGCTATGTCCCTTGATGAAGTACTCTATTAGAAGATCTTCTTGTCAAAGCAGGCAAATAGTCGGATATCTAGATGTATTCTTACAGATATCTTCCTTGTGGTAATTCTGTTGGAATAATCTAGAAGACCGGCTCTGCAGAAAGAAGGAACTTTTCCTTCAAGTATGCTATGTCCCTTGATGAAGACTTCTAATAGAAGATCTCTGTCCAAAGCGGCCAAATAGGCGGATATAGAGATGTATTCAACAGATATCTTCCATTGTGGTAATTCTGTTAGAAAATAATCTAGAAGACCGCTCTGCAGAAAAGAAGGAACTTACCTTCAGGTATGCTATGGTCCCTTGATGAAGACTTCTAATAGAGATCTCTGTCAAAGGGGTGGGCAGTCGGATATCTAGATTTATCTACCAGATATCTTCCTTGTGTAATTCTGTTGGAATAATCTAGAAAGACCGGCTCTGCAGAAAGAAGGAACTTTTTCCTTCAAGTATGCTATGTCCCTGATGAAGACTTCTAATAGGAGGATCTCTGTCAAAGCGGGTCAAATAGGTCGGATCTCAGATGTATTCTTACAGATATCTTCCTTGTGGTAATTCTGTTGGATAACTAGAAGACCGGCTCTGCAGAAAGAAGGAACTTTTCCTTCAAGTATGCTATGTCCCTTGATGAAGACTTCTAATAGAAGATCTCTGTCAAAGCGGGCAAATAGTCGGATATCTAGATCTATTCTTACAGATATCTCCCTTCTGGTAATTCTGTTGGAATAATCTAGAAGACTGGCTCTGCAGAGAGAAGGAACTTTTCCTTCAAGTATGCTATGTCTTGATGAAGACTTCTATAGAGATCTCTGTCAAGCAGGCTATAGTCGGATACCTAGATCTAATCTTACAGATATCTTCCTTCTTGTAATTCTGTTGGAATAATCTAGAAGACCGGCTCTGCAGAAAGAAGGAACTTTTCCTTCAAGTATGCTATGTCCCTTGATGAAGACTTCTAATAGAAGATCTCTGTCAAAGCAGGCAAATAGTCGTATATCTAGATGTATTCTACAGATATCTTCCTTGTCGGTAATTCTGTTGGAATAATCTAGAAGACTGGCTCTGCAGAAAGAAGGAACTTTTCCTTCAAGTATGCTATGTCCCTTGATGAAGACTCCTAAAAGAAGATCTCTGTCAAGCGGGCAAATAGTCGGATATCTAGAGTATTCTTACATATAACTTTCCTTGTGTAATTCTGTTGGAATAATCTAGAAGACCGGCTCTGCATAAAGAAGGAACTTTTCTTCAAGTCCTGCTATGTCCCTTGATGAAGACTTCTAATAGAAGATCTCTGTCAAAAGCGGGCATAGTCGGATATCTAGATCATGATCTGTTCTTACAGTATCTCTGTGGTAATTCTGTTGGAATAATCTAGAAACTGGCTCTGCAGAAAGAAGGAACTTTTCCTTCAAGTATGCTATGTCCCTTGATGAAGACTTCTAATAGAAGATCTCTGTCAAAGCGGGCAAATAGTCGGATATCTAGATGTATTCTTACAGATATCTTCCTTGTGATAATTCTGTTAGAATAATCTAGAAGACTGGCTCTGCAGAAAGAAGGAACTTTTCCTTCAAGTATGCTATGTCCCTTTATGAAGACTTCTAATAGAAGATCTCTGTCAAGCGGGCAAATAGTCGGATATCTAGATCTGTTCTTACAGATATCTTGTGGTAATTCTGTTGGAATAATCTAGAAGACTGGCTCTGCAGAAAGAAGGAACTTTTCCTTAAAGTATGCTATGTCCCTTGATGAAGACTTCTAATAGAAGATCTCTGTCAAAGCGGGCAAATAGTCGGATACCTAGATCTAATCTTACAGATATCTTTCTTCCTGTAATTCTGTTGGAATAATCTAGAGACCGGCTCTGCAGAAAGAAGGAACTTTTCCTTAAAGTAGCTAGTCCCTTGATGAAGACTCTAATAGAAGATCTCTGTCAAAGCGGGCAAATAGTCGGATATCGAGATGTATTCTTACAGATATCTTCCTTGTGGTAATTCTGTGGAATAATCAGAGACCGGCTATGCAGAAAGAAGGAACTTTTCCTTCAAGTATGCTATGTCCCTTGATGAAGACTTCTAATAGAAGATCTCTGTCAAAGCGGGCAAATAGTTGGATATCTAGATCGGTTCTTACCCAGATATTCTTCCTTTGTGGTAATTCTGTTGGAATAATTCTAGAAGACTGGTCTTGCATTAACGACGGGAACTTTTCCTTTAAAAGGTATGCAGTTCCCCCTTGATTGGAAGACTAAAGCTATAGAAGATATCTGTCAAAGCGGGCAAATAGTCGGATACCCTAGGATCTAATCATACAGATATTCTTTCTTCTTGTAAGTCTGTTGGAAAATAATCTAGAAAGGAACCGGCTTCTGCTTGAAAGAAGGAACCTTTTCCTTAAAGTATGCTATGTCCCTTGGATGAAGACTTCTAATAAGAAGATCTCTGTCAAATCGGGCAAATAGTCGGATATCTAGATGTATTCTTAAGATATCTTCCTTGTGGTAATTCTGGTTGGAATAATCTTAGAAGACCGGCTCTGACAGAAAGAAGGAACTTTTCCTTCAAGGTATGGCTAATTGTCCCTTGATTGGAAGACTTAATAATAGAAGATCTCTGTCTAAAGTGGGCAAAATAGTGGATATCCTAGGATGATTCCAAAGATATCTTCCTTGTGGTAATTCTGTTGGAAAATACTCTAAGAAGACCGGCTTCTGCAAAGAAAGAAGGAACTTTTCCTTCAAGTAGCTATGGTACCTGATGAATGACCTTCTATAAGAAGATCTCTGCAAAGCGGGCAAATTTAGTCGCGATAATCTAGAATGTTATTCCTTACAAAGATATCTTCCTTGGGTATGGTAATTCCTGTTGAAATAATTAGAAGACAGGCTCTGGCAGAAAGAAGGAACTTTCCTTCAAGTATGCTATGTCACTTGATTGAGACTTACTAATTAGAAGATCTTCTGTCAAAGCGGGCAAATCGTCGGATTATCTCCCCGCTTCTATTCTTACAGGATAATTACTCCCTTCTGGTAATTCTGGTTGGAATAATCTAGAAGACTGGCTCTGCAGAGAGAAGGAACTTTTCCGCCTTCAAAGTATGCTATGTCCCTTGATGAAGGAACTTCTAATAGAAGATCTCTGTCAAAGCAGGCAAATACTCGGATACCCTAGATCCTAATCTTACAGATATCCTTCCTTCTGGTAATTCTGTTGGAACTAAATCTAAAGACCGGCTCTGGCAGAAAAGAAGGAAGAAGGACCTTTTCCTTTCAAGTATGCTATGTTCCCTTGATGAAGACTTCTAATAGAAGATTCTCTGTCAAAAGCGGGCAAATAGTCGGATCCGGAGATTTATCTAAGATGGTATTCTTACAGATATTCTTCCTTGTGGTAATTCTGTTGGAATAATCTTAGAACACGGCTTCCTCTTAGAAAGAAGGAAACTTTTCCTTCAAGTATGCTAGGTGCCCTTGCTAGAAGACTCCTAAAAGAACAGATCTCTGTCAAAAGCGGGCAAAATAGTCGGATATTCTAGATCGTTATTCTTACCATATATCTTCCTTCTGGTAATTCTGTTGGAATAATCGAGAAGGACCGGCGATCTGCAGAAAAGAAGGAACTTTTCCTTGCAAGTATGGCTATGTCCCATTGGATTGAAGACTTCTAATAGAAGATCTCTTGTCAAAAGCGGGCAAAAATAAAGTCGTCGGATATCTAGATCTAATTCTTACAGATATCTTCCTTGCTGGTTAATTTCTGTTGGTGGAATAAATCTAGAAGACCGGCCTCTGCAGAAAGGAAAGGAAACTTTTCCTTCTAAAGTATGCTATGTCCCTGATGAAGACTTTCTAATATAAGATCTCTGGTCAAAGCTTGGGTGGTGGGGCATAATAAAGATCTCTGTCAAAGTGGGCAAATAAATAGTCGGTATCTTAGATGTATTCTTACAGATATCTTCTTTTCTTTGGTGGTAATTCTGTTGGAATAAATCTAGAAGACTGGGTCTCTGCAGAAAGAAAGGAACTTTTCCCTTCAAGTATGCTATGTCCCTTGATGAAGACTTTCTAATAGAAACGCTCCTCTGTCAAAGCAAGGCAAATAGGTAGGATTATCTAGATGTATTCTTACAGATATCTTCCCTTCTGTGGTAAATTCTGTTGGAATAATCTAGGAAGGACCGGCCGGCTCTGGCAGAAAGAAGGAACTTTTCCCTCAAGTATGCTATGTCCCTTGATGAAGACTTCTAATAGAAGCATCTCTGGTCAAAAGCGGGCAAATAGTCGTATATCTAGATGTATTCTCACAATTATACTTCCTTGTGGTAATTCTGTTGGGAATAAATCGAGAAGACCGGCTCTGCATGAAAGAACAGGAACTTTACCATTCAGGTTATGCTATGTCCCATTGATGAAGACTTCTAATAGAAGATCTTCTGTCAAAGTGGGCAAATAGTTCGGATATCTAGATTCTAATCTTACAGATATCTTTCCTTGTGGGGTCAATTCTGTTGGTAATAATCTAGAAGACCGGCTTCTGCAGAAAGAAGGAACCTTTTACTTCAAGTATGCTATGTCCCGTTGATGAAGGACTTTTCAATAGAAGATCTCTGTCAAAGCGGGGCAAATAGTCGTTATATCTAGATGTATTCCTACAGATATTCTTTCCCATTCTGGTAATTTCTGTTGGGAAATAATCGAGAAAAGAAAACCAGGCGCTTTCTGCAGAAAGAAGGGAACTTTTCCTTCAAGTATGCTATGTCCCTTGATGAAGACTTCCTAATAGAAGATCTTCTGTCAAAAGCGGGCGAAATAGTTCAGAATAATTCTAGATTCTATTCTTCACAAGATATCTCCCACTTCTCTGGTAATTCTGTTGGAATAATCTAGAAGAGTTGCTCTGCAGAGAGAAGGAACTTTGTTCCCTTCAAGTATGCTATGTCCCTTTATTGAAGTGTGACTTCTAATAGAAGATCTCTGTCAAAGCAGGCAAATTTAAAAAAAAAGTCCGGGATACCTAGATCTTAATATTACAGATATCTTTCCTTCTGGTTAATTCTGTTGGAAGCAATAATCTAGAAAGACCGGCTCTGCAGAAAGAAGGAACGTTTTCCTTTTCAAGTATGCTATGTCCCTTTATGAAGACTTTCTAATAGAATATCTCTGTCAAAAGCGGGCAAAATGAGGTCGGATATACTAGATGTTTATTCTTACAGATATCTTCCTTGTAGGTTAATTCTGTTGGAATCAATCTAGAAGTCCAGCTCTGCAGGAAAGAAGGAAACTTTTACTTCAAGTATGGCTATGTCCCTTGGATGAAGACTCCTCAAAAGAAGATCTCTGTCCAAAAAGCGGGGCCAAATAGTCGGATATTCTAGATGTTTATCGGTTACATATATCTTCCTTCTGGTTAATTCTGTTCGGAATAAAAAAATCGAGAAGGACCTGGCTCGATGCAGAAAGAATGGAACTTTTCCTTCAAAGTATGCTATGTCCCTTGATGAAGACTTCTAATAGAAGATCTCTGTTCAAAGCAGGCAAATAGTCGGATATCTAGAGTCTAATATCTACAGATATCTTCCATTGTTGGTAATTCTGTTGGGAAAATAATCTTAGAAAGAACCGGCTCTGCAGAAAGAAGGAACTTTTCCTTTTCAAGTATGCTATGTCCCACTTGATGAAGACTTACTAATAGAAGAAGATCTCTGTCCAAAGCGGGCGAATAGGTCGGAATATCTAGCTGTTATTCTTACAGATATCTTCCTTGTGGTAATTCTGTATGGAATAATCTAGCCCTACCCGGCTTATGCAGAAAGAAGGAAACTTTTTCCCCTTCAAGTATGACTATGTACCCCTTGATGAAGACTTCTAATAGAAGATCTCTGTCAAAGGGGGGTGGGCAAATAGTCGGATACCTAGATTTGTATTTCTTACAAGATATCCCCTTCCCTCTGGTAATTCTGTTGGAATAATCTAAAGTAAGGACTGGCTTCCCTGCCGAAATGAAAGAAGGAACTTTGTCCATTCAAGTACTGCTATTGTCCCTTGATGAATACTTCTTAATAGAAGAATCTCTGTCAAAGCAGACAAATAAAGGTCGGATTACCTAGATCTAATCGTTACAGATATCTTCCTTGTGGTAAGTTCTGTTGGCAATAATCTAGAAGTCCAGCTTTCTGCAGAAACAGGAAGAAGGAACATTTCCTTCAAGTATGTATGTCCCTTGTATGGAAGACTTCCCGAAAATTAAAATTTGTCAAGCGGGGCAAATAGTCGGATATCTAATGTATTCCTTACAGATAAAAATCTTCCTTGTTGTAATTCTGTTGGAATAATTATAGAAGACGGCTCCTGCAAAGAAAGAAGGAACTTTACTTAAAGGGTTGCTAAAAATAGTCCCTTGGATGAAGAATTCTATTGAAGATCTCTGTTCAAAGGCAGTTCAAAATAGTAGGATATCTAGATGTATTCTTACAGATTATCTTCCTGGGTGGTAATTGTTGGTATAATCTAGAAGAAGGCTTCTCCCCCCCCCCCCCAGAAAGAAGGAACTTTTCCTTCAAGTTATGCTAATGTCCCTTGATGAAGACCTCTAATGGAAGATCTCTGTCAAAGCGGAAACCCAAATAGTCGGTATCTAGGAAATGTATTCTTACAGATATCCTTCCTGTGGTAAATCTGTTAAGAATTAATCTAGAAGAACGGCTCGGCCCAGAAAAGAAGGAACTTTACCTTCAGGTAGCTATGTCCCTTGAATGGAAACTTCTAATTAGAAGATCTCTGCAAAGTGGGCAAATAGTCGGAAATATCTAGGATCTTAAATTTACAGATATCTTCCTTTGGTAATTTGTTGGAATAATCTAGAAGGACGGCTCTGCGAAAGAAGAACTTTTCCTTCAAGTATGCTATGTCCCTTGATGAAGATTCTTAATAGAGGCATTCTCTGTCAAAGGCGGCAAATTAGTCGGGATATCTAGAGGTATTCTTACAGGAATAATTACTTCCTTGTGGTAATCTTGGTTGGAATAATCCTAGGAGACGGTCTGCAGAAAGAAGGAAACTTTTCCTTTCAAGTATGCTAATGTCCCTTGATGAAAGACTTCTAATAGAAAGATATCTGTCAAAAGCGGGCAAATAGGTCGTGAAATATCTAGATCTATTCTTACAGGATATCCTCCCTTTGTTAAATTCTGTTGGAATAATCTAGAGCGAATGCTCTGGCAGAGAGAAAGAACCTTTTCCTTCAAGTATGCTATGTCACCTTGATGAAGACTTCTTAATAGAAGATCTCTGTCAAAGCAGGGCTAATAGTCGCTTGATACCTTAGATCTAATCTTACAGGATTATTCTTCCTTTTGTTAATTCGTTGGAATTAATCTAGCAAGACCGGCTCTGCAGAAAGAAGGAACTTTTCCATTCAAGATTATGCCATGGTCCATGATGAAGACTTCTAATAGGAAGATCCCTTCTGGCAAAGCAGGCCAAATAGTCGGATATCTAGAATGTATTCTTACAAGCTATCACTTCCTTGTGGTAATTCTGTGGCGAATAATTCTTTTTTTTTTTTTTTAGAAGACTTTTTTTTTGGGTCTGCAAAGAAAGAAGGAACTTTTCCTTTCAAGGTATGCTATGTCCCTTGAAATGAAGACTCTAAAAGGAAGATCTTTCTGTCAAAGCGGGCAAATAGTCGGATATCTAGATGTATTCTTACTTATATCTTCCTTGGGAATCTGTTGACTAATCTTAGAAGCCCGGCTTCGCAGAAAGACAGGAACTTTTCCTTCAAAGGTAAGGGCTTGTCCTTGATGGAAGGACTTCTAATAGAAGATCTCTGTCAAAGAAGGGCAAATAGCGGATATCCTAGATCTGTTCTTAACAGTTAATCTTCCTTGTGAAGTAAATTCTTTTGTGGAATAATCCTAGAAACTGGCCTGCAGGAAAGAAGGAATTTTCCTTCAAGTAGCTATTTCCCTTGATGAAGGAATTATAATAGAAGATCCTCTGTCAAAGCGGGCAAAAGTCGGAATATCTAGGATGTATTCTTACAGATAATCTTCCTTGTGATAATTCTTTAGAATAATTAGGAAAAGACTGCTCCTGCAGAAAGAAGGACACTTTTCTTCAAGTATGATATTCCTTATGGGAAAGACTTCTAATAGAAGATCTCTGGTCAAAGCGGGCAAATAGTCGGATATCTAGATCGTCTTACAGATTATCCTTCCTTGTGGTAATTCTGTTGGAATAATTAGAAGACTGGCTCTGCAGAAAGAAGAGAAACATTTCCTTGTAAAGTATGCTTATTGTCCTTGGATTGCAAGAACACTTCGAATAGAAAGATTCTCTGGTCAAAGGCGGGCAAATAAGTCGGATACCTAGAATCTAATCTTACAGATATCCTTCTTCCTGGTAATTCTGTGGAATAATCTAGAAGACCGGCTCTTGCAGAAGAAGAAGGAAACTTTTCCTTTTTTAAAGTATGCTTAATGTCCCTTGATGAAGACTTCTATAGAAAGATCCTCTGTCAAAGCGGGCAAATAGTAAGGATATCTTAGCTGTAATTCTTACAGAAATATCTTCCTGTGGTTAATTCTGTTGGAAATAATCTAGAAGACGGGCTAAATGCAGAAAGAAGGAACTTTTCCTTCAAGGTATGCTATTGTCCTTGATGAAGCATTCTAAAGAAGCTTCTTCTGTCAAAGTGCGGCAAATAGTTGGATTATCTAGATGTATTCCCTTACAGATATTCTTCCTTGGTCTAACAGGTTAATTCTCGTTGGAATAATCTAGAAGACCGGCTCTGCAGAAAGAAGGAACTTTTCCTCAAGGTATGCTATTGTCCTTTGATGAAGACTTCTATAAGAAGATCTCTGCTCAAAGCGGGCAAAAGTTCGGATTTATGTAAGATGTATTCTACAGATATCTTCAATTGTGGTATCTGTTGGAATAATCTAGAAGACCGGCTCTGCAGAAAGAAGGAACTTTCCTTCAAGTATGCTAATGTCCTTGATGAAGGACTTCTAATAGAAGATCTCTGTTCAAAAGCCGGGCAAATAAGCGGATATCTAGATCTATTTCTTACAGATATCTCCCTTCTGGTATTCGGTTGGCAATAATCCTAGGAAGACTGGCTCTGCAAGAGAGGAAGGAACTTTTCCTTCAAGTATCTATGTCCCTTGATGAGACTTCTAATAGAAGATCTTTTTCTGTCAAGCAGGCCAAATTACTCGCGATTACCTAGGAATCTAATCTTACCGAAATATCTCATTGGTAATTTGTTGGAAGAAATCCTAAAGGACCGGCTTCTGCAGAAACAGAACGGAAACTTTTGTCCTTCAAGTATGCTATGTCCCTTGGATGAAGACTTCTAATAGAAGACTCTGTCAAAGCGGGCAAATAGTCGGAATCTAGATGTATTCTTAAGGATATCTTCCTGTGGAAATTCTGTTGGAATAATCTAGAACCGGCTTCTTCAGAAAAAAAAAAAAAGAAGGAACTTTTCCTTCAAGTATGCTATTTTGTCCTTGATGAAGACTTCTAAAAGGAAGAGCTCTGTCAAAGCGGGCAAATTAGTCCGGCTTATCTAGGGATGTAATTCTTACATATACTTCCTCTCCTGGTTAATTCTGTTGAATAACATCGAGAACTGGACCTGGCTCTGCAGGAAAGAAGGAACTTTTCCTTCAAGGTAATGCTTTTATGTCCCTTGATGCAAGACTTCTAATAGAAGGATCTCGCAAAGAGGGCACACTAGTCCCGGATTATCTAGATCTAATCTTACAGAATATTTCTGTTGTAATTCTGTGGAATAATCCTAAAAGAAAGACCGGCTCTGCAGAAAGAAAGAAAGGAACTTTTCTCAAGTATGCTATGTCCCTGATGAAGACTCTAATATAAGATCTGTCAAAGCGGGCTCATAGAAGACCTGTCAAAGTGGGCAAATAGTTCGGATATCTAGATGTATTCTTTCCTACAGATATCTTCTTTGTGTAATCTGTGTGGAATAATCTAGAAGACTGCTCTGCAGAAAGAAGGAACTTTTCTTCAAGTAAGCTATGTCCCTTGATGAAGACTTCTAATAGAAGAATCTCTGTCAAAGCATGGGCAAAATAGTATGGATATTAGATGTATTCTTACAGATATCTTTCCTTGTGGTAATTCTGTTGAATAATCTAGAGACCGGCTCTGCAGAAAGAAGGAACTTTTCATAAGTATGCTATGTCCCCTTGATTGAAGACTTCTAATAGAAGATCTCTGTCAAAGCGGGCAAATAGTCGTTCATATCTAGATGATTATCACAGTATCTCATTTTGTGGTAATTCTGTTGATATCGAGAAGACGGCTGTGCAGAAAGAAGGAACTTTACCTTCAGGTATGCTAGTCCTTGATGAAGACTCTAATAGAAGATCTCTGTCAAAGTGGGCAAATAGTCGGATATCCAGATCTAAATCTTACAGATAGCTTCCTTGTGGTAATTCTGTTGGAATAATCTAGAAGACCGGCTCTGCAGAAAGAAGGGAAACTTTTCCTCAAGTACTGCTATTGTCCCGTGATGAAGACTTTTGGTAATAGAAGAGCTCTGTCAAAGCGGGCAAATAGTCGTGGGTATATGTAGAGTTTGTATTCTGTACAGATATCTCTTCTGGGTAATTCTGTTGGAATAATCGAGAAAACCGGCTTTGCAGAATAGAAGGAACTTTTCCTTCAAGATGCTATAGTCCCTGATGAAGACTTCTAATAGAAGATCTCTTGCAAACAAAGCGGGCATAGGTCGGAAATAATATAGAAATTTTGATTCTTACCCAGATAATCTCTTTGTGGAAATTCCTGTTGGAATTAATCTTAAGAAGGAAACTGGCTTGCAGAAAAGAAGGAACTTTTCCTTCAAGTAGCTAGTTAACTTGTCCCTTTATGGAAGACTTCTTAATAGAAGATCTCACCGTCCAAAGCGGGCAAATTAGTTCGCGAAATATCCAGATCTGTTCTTACAGATAATTCTTCTTGTGGTTAATTTTCCTTGTTGAATAATTAAGAAGAATGGTCTGGCCAGAAAGAAGGAACTTTCTTCAAGTAAGGCTTTTAATGTCCCTTGATGAAGACTTCTAAATGAAAGGGGAAATCTCTGTCAAAGCGCGGCAACATAGTTTCGGATTCACCTTAGAAGATTTAACCTTAAACAAAGATTATTCCTGTTCTTTCCTGAATTCTGTTGGAATTAAATCTCCGGAAGAAAACCGGCTATGCCCAGAAAGAAGGAACTTTCCCTTCAAAGTATGGTATATCCCTTGATGAAGAATTCTAATAGAAGATCTCTGTCAAAGCAGGCAAAATAGTCCGGATATCTAGACTAAATCTTACAGATATCTTCCTTGTGGTAATTCTGTTGTAATAATCTAGAAGACCGGCTCGGCCCAGAAAGAAGGAACTTTTCTCAAGTATGCTAGTATCCCTTGTGAAAACTTCTTAATACAAGATCTTTTCCTTGTCAAGCCGGGCTATATTAAGGCTCCCACCTCTGCAAAAGTGGGCAAATAGTCGGATATCTAGATGTAATTCCGACAGATAATCTCCCTTGTGGTAATTAATGTTGGAATAATCTAGAGACTGCTCCTTGCAGAAAGAAGGAACTTTTCCTCTGTAAATGGCTAAATAGTCTTGGAGAAAACCTTCCTAGGTAAGAAGATTCTCTTTTGTTCAGCCCATGCAATAGTCGTCTACAGATCTATTCCTTACAGATATCTTCCTTGTGGTAATTCTGTTTGGAATAATCTAGTCTAGACCTCCAGCTCTGCAGCCTTAAAGAAGGAACTTTTCCTTCAAGTATGCTATGTCCCCTTGATGAAATAGCTTCTAATATAAGAAATCTCTTCAGCGGGCTAATAGAAATCTCTGTCAAGCGGGCAATAGTCGGGATATCTATATGTATTCTTACAGATATCTTCCTTCGTGTATTCTGTTGGAATAATCTAGAAGACCGGCTCTGCAGAAAGAAGGCACTTTTCTTCAAGTATGCTATGTCCCTTGATGAAGACTTTCTAATTAGAAGATCTCTGTCAAAGCAAATAGTCGGA
The DNA here is from genome assembly GCF_015104395.2 of Macrobrachium nipponense. Lineage (NCBI taxonomy): Eukaryota > Metazoa > Arthropoda > Malacostraca > Decapoda > Palaemonidae > Macrobrachium > Macrobrachium nipponense. The sequence goes on along the minus strand of NC_087218.1, from coordinate 26,768,126 downwards.
GATCTAGAATTCTGTTCTTACAAGATATCTCCTTGTGGTAAATTCTGTTGGAAATAACTTGAAGTCCAGGCTCTGAGAAAGAAGGAACTTTTTCCTTAAGTATGCTATGTCCCTTGAAATGAAGACTTCTAATAAGAATCTCGTCAAAGCGGGCAATAGTCGGATACTAGATCTTAAATTTTACCAGATATCTTTCTTGTGGTAATTCTGTTGGAATAAATTCTAGAAGACCGGCTCTCAGTAAGGAACTTTTCCTCAAGTATGCATGTCCTTGATGAAAACTTCTAATAGAAGCTCTGTTCAAAGCGGGCAAATAGCGGATATCTAGATGTATTCTTACAGATATCTTCCTTGTGTATTCTGTTGGAATAATCTAGAAGTCGGCCTATGCAGAAAGAAGGAACTTTTCCTCAAGATGCTATGTCCCTTGATGAGACTTTATAATAGAAGATCTCTGCAAAGCGGGCAAATAGTGGATCTAGATGTATTACAGTATCTTTCTTTGGTTATTTCTGTTTGGGATAATCGAAGACCGGCTCTGCAGAGAAGGAACTTTTCCTTTCTCAAGTATGCTTATTGTCTTTAAATGGAAAACGTCTAATTAAGAGATTTCTCTTGTCAAAGCCGGGCATAAAGCGTATAATTCTAGATGTAAATTCTTACAGATATCTTCCTTGTGGTAATTCTGTTGGAATTAATCTAAAGAACCGGCTCTCCTTTTGGCAGCCAAAGAAGGAAGTTTTAACCTCATAAAATGCTATTTCCATTCATGAGGCTTCTAATAGAAAGAATTTTCTCTGTTAAGCGGGCAAATAGTCCGGAAATATCTAGATCTAATCTTATAGATTATCTTCCTTGTCGAATTCCTGTGGAAATAACCTAGAAGGACCGGGGGCTCTGCAGAAAGAAGGGAATTTTCCTGCAAGTATGCTATGTCCCTTTATGACGACTTCTAATAGAAGATCTCTGTCAAAGCGGGCAAATAGTCGAAATATCTAGATCTGTTCTTACAGATATACTTCCCTTGGTGGAATTCGTTCTGTTGGAATAATCTAGAAGGACCGGCTCTGCAGAAAGAGGAAGGAACTTTTTACCTGCAAGTATGCTATGTTCCCTTAATGAATCTTCCTTAATAGAAGATCTTCTGTCCAAGGCGGGCAATTAGTAACGGAATACCTTATATCTAATCTTACAGATATCTTCCTTCTGGTAAATTCCTGTTGGAATAATCTAGAAGACCGGCAAACTTCAGAAAGAAGGAACTTTTCCTTCAAGGTATGTATGTCCCTTGAATGAGACTTCTAATAGAAGTCTTCTGTCAAAGCGGGCAGAAATTGGCCCCGGATTATCTAGATGTAATTCTTTACAGATTACTTCTTGGTGGTAATTCTGTTGGAATAATCTAGAAGACCGGCCTCTGCGAAAGAATGGAACTTTTTCCTTCAAGTATGCCTATGTTCCCTTTGATGAACGACTTTAACTCTAGAAAGATCCTCTGTCCAAAGCGGGCAAATAGTCGGATATCTAGATGTATTCTTACAGAATATCGTTCCTTTGTGGTAATTCTGTTGGTGGAATAATCTAGAAGACCGGCTCTGGCAGAAAGAAAGGAACTTTTTCCTTCAATGTATGCTATGTCCCCTTGATGAAGACTTACTAATAAAGAAGATCTCTGTCAAAGCTGGGCAAATAGTCGGCGATATCTAGATGTATTCTTAAACAGAATTCTTCCTTGTGGTAATTCTGTTGGAAATAATACCTAGAAGACCTGGCTCTGGCAGAAAAGAAGGAACTTTTCCTTTCAAGTATGGTATGTTCGTCTGTCCGTCGTAATGTCCTTGTCTGTTGGTCATGTCTTCCGTGTGTCGTCGCTTGAAATGAAGCTTCCTAATAGAAGATCTCTGTCAAAGCAGGGCAAATAGTCGGAATATCTAGATTCTAATTCTTACAGATTATCTTCCCTCTTGTAAATTCCTTGTTGGAATAATCTAGGAAGACTGCTCTTAAGAAAGAAGTTAACTTTTCCTTCAATTATGCTTATGGTAGTCCCTTGAATGAAGACTTCTATAAAAGAAGCCTCTGTCAAAGCAGTCAAATAGTCGGAATCTATATGTATTCTTTTACGATCATCTTCCTTGTGGTAAGGTCCTGTGGATAATCGAGAGACCGCTTTTCCTTGCAAGAAAGAAGGAACTTTTCCTTCAAATATGGCTATGTCCCTTGAATGAAGAACTTCAATATAGAAGAGTCTCTGGTCAAAGCAGGCAAATAGTCGGTATATCTATATGTAAATTCTTACAGATATCTTCCACTTGTTGTAAGTTCTGTTGGTAATAATCTAGAAGAATGGTCTTCTGCAGAAAGAAGGAAGGAACTTTTACCTTCAAGTATGCTATAGTCCCTTTGATGAAGAATTTCTAAATAAAAGATCTCTGTCAAAGCAGGCAAATAGTCGGATATTCTTAGATGAATGTCTCACAGAATATCTTCCGTCTGTAATTCTGTTGGAAATATCTAGAAGACGGCTCGCATAGAAGGAATCTTCATATGCCTAATGCCTCCCTGATGAAGACTTTTCTAATAGAAGATCTCTGTCAAAGCAGGCAAATAGTCGGTATATCTAGATGTATTCTTACAGATATCTTCCTTGTGGTAATTCTGTTGGAATAATGGCTAGAAGACCAAGGCTCTGCCAGAGAGAAGAGGAACTTTACTTCAGTATGCTATGTCCCTGATGAAGATTTCTTTAATAGAAGATCTCTGTTAAAGCGGGCAAATTGTCGATATCTAGATCTAATACTTACAAGATATCTTACTTGTGGTACTTCTGTGGAATAATCTAGAAGACCGGCTCTGCAGAAAGAAGGAACTTTTCCTTCAAGTATGCTATGTCCCTTGATGAAGACTTCTAATAGAAGATCTCTGTCAAAGCGGGCAAATAGTCGGATATCTAGATGTATTCTTACAGATATCTTCCTTGTGATTATTCTTTGTTAGGAATAATCTAGAAAGACCGGCCCTCTGCAGAAAGAAGGAAATTTTCCTTTCCTAAGTTATGCTATGCCCCTTGATGAAGACTTCTAATAGAAGATCTCTGTCAAAGCGGGCAAATAGTCGTATATCTAGATGTATTCTTACAGATATCTTCCTTGTGGTAATTCTGTTGGAATAATCTAGAAGACCGGCTTTGCAGAAAGAAGGAACTTTACCTTCAAGTATGCTATGTCCCTTGATGAAGACTTCTAATAGAAGATCTCTGTCAAAGCAGGCAAATATTCGGATATCTAGATCTATTCTTACAGATATCTCCCTTCTGGTAATTCTGTTTGAATAATCTAGAAGAAGGCTCTACTGGAAGAAAGAAGTTCCTCGGAGGCAGGAGGACCAGCTCTCAGATTAGAGTAATTCGGAGGCTTGGAGGACCAGCTCTCAGGATGAGAGCAAACAGTAATTCGGAGGCAGGAGGACTAGCTCTCAGAAAGAGCGCCAACAGTAATTTGGAGACAGAAGGATCAGCTCTCAGATGAGAGCTAGCAGTAATTCGGAGGCAGGAGGAACAGCTCTCAGATGAGAGTCAACAGTAATTCGGAGGCAAGAGGACCAGCTCTCAAGATGAGAGCCAACCATATTATGGAGGTAGGAGGCACGGCTCTCAAGATGAGAGCCAATGGCCGGGGATCTTCCCAACCACCTTGTCTGGGAGAGGAACTCTCACCCAGCGAGAGCCAATGGATAACCTCTCAGGGCGAGATTGACACCAGAGGCCTCCAGTGGAATGCCAGAAGGCCTCCAGAATGATACTAGAGGGGCACCAGAGGATGATTCTTTTGCAATAATCTAGAAGACCTGACCTGCAGAAAGAAGGAACTTGCGCTGCAGAAAGAAGGAACTTTTCCTTCAAGTATGCTATGTCCCTTGGTGAAGACTTCTAATAGAAGATCTCTGTCAAAGCGGGCAAATAGTCGGATATCTAGATCTATTTTTACAGATATCTTCCTTGTGGTAATTCTGTTGGAATAATCTAGAAGACTGGCTCTGCAGAAAGAAGGAACTTTACCTTCAAGTATGCTATGTCCCTTGATGAAGACTTCTGATAGAAGATCTCTGTCAAAGTGGGCAAATAGTCGGATATCTAGATGTATTCCTACAGATATCTTCCTTGTGGTAATTCTGTTGGAATAATCTAGAAGACCGGCTCTGCAGAAAGAAGGAACTTTTCCTTCAAGTATGCTATGTCCCTTGATGAAGATTTCTAATAGAAGATCTCTGTCAAAGCTGGCAAATAGTCGGATATGAACTGGGTTCAGCTTCTGTATAAGTATATTAATATCAAATTTAATTCAAGTCATACCATTTTGGCAGACTTTCCTTGGAAACGGTCTAACTAAAATGCCTCCAAATCTAGAGCTTATGACAATTAGTTGTCAACAAATCATCAATAGGTCGGGCCTTCGTCAACAGGAATATCAGGACTTTTCCCTCCATTGATGTACAGTGATGCTCAAATCTCATGCAACATGATTCCACAAGATTTCGTTCAAAATTCACTAACTGGCAACATAGCAAGCTCCATATTTATCTATTATTTCAATGCGGAATCGCGATTATTGCATACAATATGGACATAATATGTTTCACAAGAGTGAAACCTGTCATATATGTCAAAACTGTAAGAAAATGTCACGTGTAGCAAATTTCAGAAAAAAACTCTTCGAAACATTTTCAAAACTTTCGTTCACACACCGCAGAAGCATTTGACCAAAATGAAGTCGTCACCAAGCATCAGTTCAAATGTTGAATAAAAAAAAAAAAAAAAAAAAAAAAACGAAAAACAAATGGTCATAACATTCATAATGGTTCCAAAGCCAACATGAAATTTAAAATAGTCCTATTAGATTGCTTTTACATCTCAATGCTGAAAAATATGGAAATATTAATATACAAAAGTAGAATGCCCCCACCGATATCAACGTGTGAGCGGAGCGTGTGTGACGTATCATTTGTGTTGGTGCAACTACCACCACCCGGTGTAACATAAGTAGGTCTACACTGAGTAGTGACAATGAAATTATCTTGAAAACACTTATTTTATATGTGTTACAGGAATATTTGGATTTTCATACATAATTAATTTGCTATAATTCTTAAATATTTAAAAAATTATGGCATACAAGTAAATATTCGCCCATGAATTATTCTTTTGTCAAAGCCAAGATATTATTCTTAGGCCTAGGTGTTAGATTTCTTTACTTGACAATTAACAGTCACATCTCTCTATTAAAAATTTCTGGCCAGAAAGCAAATGAGGTTATCTACACATTCTTGTTCTTCAAGTTACCTTATGAAAGGATAAATTATACACCAAAAGCGAGGAGAAGGACTTTTAAGAAAATAATATTTTAAACCAGTTGAAAAACAAGTGTTCCATACGCCTTGATATTAATACTTATGATATTTCGATTAATAGTCATCTTCTCCATATAATCAAAATCATCATCTTATATTCCTCAAAGAACAGGTAATCTCTACAAATAAAAACATTAGTAACATTATATCTCATAAGGCTTTGATTATTCTTTTAGGCCTATAATTCATTTTGCAACATATAGGCAGCATAAACGCAGCCTAAAACTTCAACATTCAAAGAAAATTGGTTGTAATTCATATTCCCGTTGTATTCGTCAAAAAACAGATAATCTCTACAAATAAATTAATTAATAACAGATTATATCTCAGAAAGCTTGATTATTTTTTTAGGCCTATAAAACATTTTGCAACATACAGGCAGCTTAAACACAGCCGAAAGCTTCAACATTCAAAGAAAACTTGTTTTAATTCATATTCCTACGTTGAATATGTTGTTATGACTGTTGACCTTATTAGGTCTACTGTCAATGCAGCAGACGTAGTTATGTTGACCATTCCGAGGAGCATGTAAAGTGTGCTTTCAGTGATGGCACAGCTAACCTTATCACACCGCATTTTGAACTTAGCAGCGTAAAAAAAGAAAATCAGTTCAAATCACACAGATTACGAATTATACCAATGCATAAAAGGGATCAAATTTATATAACCATAAGGAAAATAGGGCTAGCTGTGAATTCACAAACTTTTCGACATGTATGACATTAGAAAAAAAGTATAACACTACTTGGCAACATCACGTTGAGTCTGAGAATCTGGACGATACAAAAAGAATCATGTCGCATGAGATTTGAGCACCACTGTACATCAGCTATCCCTTCTCAGACCTCAGTTGCATTGCTTCCTGTCTTCTAATTTTCAGATAATCTCTCTGGCCACTTTCCATTCGGCTTCCAACTTCTTCAACTTCCCCTTGTTACACCTTTCAAACCTTTTCACTTTTAATTTCCGTTTCAGCACTGAATGGCCTTAGTTGCCCCAGTGCTTGGCATGTGTGCCAAAAGTCTATAAATCAATCAAGCAATCAACCAAAATCGCCCCCCCCCCCCCCCCCCCCCAAAAAAAAAAAATAATGCAACAAGGTATCACAAAATCATAAAAAAGTTTTATGAACTCAACTGAGATCGAAGATCTTTTCTGAAGTCATCTCTGAACAACCTAAGCCCTTTTTATCAGCTCTGTCAAACTCCACTTATTTGCAGACGAAGTGATTCGAGAAAGCTACTGTGAAGGAAGGAATGATCAGCACCAGTTACAGGAAAACGAGTTGAGCAGAAATTGACATTTGAGCTAAACGGAAGAGACAAATGAATTTAAACAAAGCTATAGGCACACGAGTTAAATACAAATAAGCAACTGAGTTAGAAGGAAATTGGCAAAATTATTAGTGATGCCAAATTGCAATGCAGTATGCTTCGTAGGGGGTTTGTACGATATTATATATATTATATATATATATATATATATATAGTATATATATATATATATATATGTATGTTATGTATGTATGTATGTATGTATGTATGTATGTATGTGTGTATGTATGTATAGGATATAAGTACATTATGCATACAACATATATTTCATCCCATATACACAGACGCGCACGCAAATAGCTAATCGGAGTGAGTCATTCCGTGAGTGCTTCTGAAGGCAGCATTATAGTTTATTTCATGGTCTTTATCGCGCGGGCATTCCTTTCTCCTTCTCTCGTGTGCATGTATTTGTGTGTGTGTGTGTGTGTGTCTGGCGTTCCCCCAGAGTCTAAAATTAATCAGAGGGGAGTAAACAGCTTCGAGTCCGACTGGGTCCCTGAAACGCGATGCCGAACAACGAGTTGTAAATTTTGTATTTTGCGAGGCAATTTTTCTGCACCTGCAACGCGACGCTGTCCTCTGGCTTATTTTTGTCTTTAGGGGTCCCAGTCCCTTAGGGGGTATAATGCCATCAGTGCACCTGTTGCGGTGCACTGTAGGCATTACTTAAGGGTCTTTGCACAGTCCCTTCGCTCCCTAGCTGCAACAACCTTCATCCCTCTTTCTATAGCTCCATTCGTATTCTCTTTCTTCCATCTTGCTTTCCACACTCTCCTAGCAATTGTTTCAGCATTATTTTCAGCGCTGAATGACCTCATGGGTCCCAGCGCTTTGCCTGTCGCCTAAATCCTATATTCCAATACCAATTAGGATCCCAAGAGGCGAGTTTTTATACATTTTTTCATTTTCGAGGCATAGGTTTTCTTGTTTGTCTCCTTCTTCTTCCTCACGTCATCATGATCTTTATATTTTCCGTAGATTTATTCTTGTTTTTGTTATCACCTCTTTATTCTCGTCTCACGTGCCATTGAATTTTCCTACCACTTCATTTCTTGTTTCTCCCACTTCTTCTTTTTCTTCTTCGTGCCTGACATCATCTTTTCCATATATATATATATATATATATATATATATATATATATATATATATATATATATATATATATCATATATTATCGTTATATCTGTCGAGCAGCCCATCCGTGACTGATAGCTACTGAATACTCCACATTTCCAATCCTTGAAAACAGCTACACTTATAAGTCCATTCAACTCCTCCGATCGTGCTTTGGAGCGACCAACACTCTCCTTTAAAATTACAAGTTTTAACTGGTTGAATATAATCCTTTCCTCCCCGATGCCAGCGTCAAAGGCGTCCGACAAACAATAAACATATCATTAAATCTCCGTGTGATGTTAGTTAGGGAAAGCAGTAGTCAAGAGTTCAGTGAGGACAAAAGCACAAGGGAATGAATAGCTTAATTTCCATCATTCCTTGGTCAACGGTCACCTGCATACCAACAGAGACATGCCACACCTACATATGCTTTGAATATATACTCTTGTTCATATCATCTAACCATATCTTACCAGTGAACAGGGGCACAGAAGGAAATGCTCGAAATACATGGTTGCAACTTTCAATTGATGTTTTATGGGCATTTTATCTTCATATCATACTGTTGTATTACAGTAAAAATGATGAGGGTACCTCATATTTTGCCACCTCGTCTTCCAATTAGCATATAATGTTAGGAAACTCAGAAGAAAGTAAATACATTTGTTTTATCAGTCATAATAAAGGTACAAGATGCGAATTCGCCCCTTCCTTTAATGGATTAATTCTTGAATCGCCTTTTGTTCATTTGACTGCCGGTGCCTTTTTTTTGAGGATTCGTCGGCTGAAAGAGAAAGTCCACCAAAGGGCATGCTGACGGTGGTTGAGGACGACCCGGCGCCATATTTAAAAGCCCAGGCAGCTTGGTTAACCTGGGAAGACCTCGTGGCAAGGATGCACCGAAGGCTTAAAAGCCCAGAGCAGCAGACAAATCTTTCTACGG
>NC_087218.1:26749326-26754326 GCF_015104395.2 Macrobrachium nipponense | reverse complement strand
AATGTGTCATATATTTGCTCATTTCCTCCTTTTATGACCTAAAATACTGAGGTGAATTGACTTTTAGAATTTTTGTGTTAGTTATTGTGCAGTCCAGGCACAATATGTAAGGAGTTAAATTCATGTATTACCTGCGTGTTAAGAGTTGAATTTATGAGTCGTCCATGTGTCAGGAGGTAAGTTCGTGTATCAGTAATGTGTTAAGAGTTAAATTCATGTATTATCTGTGTCAAGAATTGCATTCAAGTATAATCTATGTGTTGAGGGTTGAATTCAAGTATTATGTATACAGTAAACGTTAAATTTATGTACCATCTATATGTTTAGAATTCAATCCCTGTATCGTCTGTGTGTTAAGAGTTAATTTCATGTGTCGTCTATGTGTTAAGAGCTAAATTCATGATAGTAGTAAAATTTACATAACATCTATGTGTCAAGAGTTATATTCAAGTATAATCCAGGTGTTGAGGGTTAAATTTATGTTTATATATATATATATATATATATATATATATATATATATATATATATATATATATGTGTGTGTGTGTGTGTGTGTGTGTGTGTGCAATTATAATAGCCACAATGTCCTCTTAACTTCTTTGCTCTTTTTTGGATACGTTTATCACTACAAAGCCTGAAGATCCAAGGTCAGAAATTTGAAGAAATTGTGATGCCCGGTACCAGGAAACGAACCCAGGTACCATAATCACAAAGAGGTCACGTTGCCGACCTAACCACGTACCGGACATCACAATTTCTTCAAATTTCTTTGAACTTGGATCTCCAGCCTTTGTAGTGACAAACGTATCCAAAAAAGAGCAAAGAATTCAAGAAGTTCAGAGGACATTGTGGCTATTACAATTGCATATGTACCTATCTGGTAAAAAAGTGACCAGTAGATTCTACATAATGTGTATATATATATATATATATATATATATATATATATATATATATATATATATATATATATACATATATTTACATATATACATGTATATACATATTAAGAGTTAAATTCATATATCTTATGTGTTAAGAGTAAAATTCATGTATCATCTATGTGTGAAGAGTTAAGTTCAAGTACCATATATGTGTGAAGAGCTAGATTCATGTATTAATTATGTGTAAAGGGTTAAATTGATGTATCATATGTGTGTGTTAAGAATTCAATTCATGTATCATCTATGTATCAAGATTTAAATCAAGAATAAATATGAGTTGAGAATTAAATTCATGCATTTTATATATATATATATATATATATATATATATATATATATATATATATATATATATATATATATATATATATATATATATACTATAAAATCACAAAAGTAAGCACGTGATTTTGTTTACCACCAGCAAAACCCACAGGGAAAATTTTTAAAAAAGAAAAGACAGAGTGCCAAGTACTTTCGTGTATTTACCACATCTTCGGGGCACAAAGCTGTGGTAAATACACGAAAGTACTTGGCACTCTGTCTTTTCTTTTTCAAAATTTTCCCTGTGGCTTTTGCTGATATATATAAATATATATATGTGTGTGTGTGTGTGTGTGTGTGTGTGTGTGTGTGTGTATGAAGAGTTAATTCATGCATCATCTGTGTGTTGATTCCTTTGCTCTCTGAGTAGTAATAGAAACATAATCTTATGAAACCTGTGAGAGCATTGAAGCATGGGAAACGGAGCACTGCTGGTGGTAGTTCAGCCTCTTTATCAGAGGCTGAGGCCCCGTTATGTATCCAACCCTCAGCCCAGCGCTTAGTGACTTCGAGAAGGAATCAAAGCGAATGACTCTCCCGTCGACGTCTAGGCTGAGGTAGCTCGGAGGAAAATCCTGGAAAGATGAAAGCAGTTTTTTTCACCAATGTGGACATTCATTATAAGCCTGACATTTCCTCCTGAAATGATTATAGCAGTTTTTCCCAAGATATGCAGACATTCACCATAAGCCGAAAATTTCTTCCTGAAAAGATTATAGCAGCTTTTCCAAAATATGTGAACATTCACTATAAGCCTAAAATTTCCTCCTCAGAAAAGTATAACAGCTTTTTTCAAGGTATGTGGACATTCACTATAAGCCTAAAATAATACATTACATTAACTTTCTACATAAACTTCTACAAAGTTAAGAATATCTTAGTTTGACCAGACCACTGAACTGATTAAAAGCTCTCTTATGGCTGGCCCGAAGTATTAGACATTTATTTACATGGCTAGGAATCAATTGGATACTTAGCGACGCAACCTACAGCTTATTGTGGGATCCGAACCACATTATATCGAGACATGAAATTTTTAATCACCGGAAATAAATTCCTCTGGTTCCTCACTGGCAGCGCGAACTCGTGCTACGGATTGATAGGCGTATACGCAACCCACTCGTCCACTGAGGGACTATAAACTTCCACAGGAGAGAAAAATTGTCGAAAAGGTAATAAGAACTGAATGAAGGGCAATGGAAAACAAATCTATGGTTTCAGTTGTAGACTACAGAATGAAAAATGTTGGTGAGAGTTGTGAGAAAATTAGTTTTCCTTTCACGTCTGAATAAAAGTAGTTGACGAAAGGTGTCAAAAGAATTACCCAGTCGTTTCTGGGCTACTTGAAGAAATGTCAGATTAGATGTTCCCAAGTGGAAAACAAGAGGGAAAGGTCAGTTGAGATGTACCTAAATGGAAAACTTGAGAGAGGTTCAAATGAAATGGCCCAACCTAGCTACTGTAGATATCAGATTATGACTATAATCAGCAACCATGCAAGGCTAAATTTCATGAACTGTAAGGAAATAACTTTGTCTTATGGCGTTTATCATTGGCACAGAAGGTCGTACAATCTGAAATTCACACTCAGACAAATACCTTTTGGTCACGGAACTGGAGAAAATAGTAGGGGTCGTCTTCTAAGATGATGATGTTGTATTCGCTGGCAATCTTATAGATCTCCTTCTTTCTCTCGGTCGTGGTGACTCCTCCAGTTGGGTTACACCCATTTGGGTTCGTATAAAGGAACTGTAACGCAAAGAAAATATCCCTACATAGCTAATAACGCTGACAGTTCATGACCACTGTTGCAAAAAGGGGAATATTCCCAAACATAAATCATTCTGTGTAGACAGGTAATTCTTCAAATTACCTTCAAAGATTGAATCTAGTCAGTTATTCGATTATTTTTTTAGATTACTCATGGACAACTGTAATTTTGTGGGGGATGTTGAAAGGATTCTGGGATTTTTCATTGCACTATTCAGTAGGTACTGGTGGGGGTTTCAGTACATTGTTACCACAGTAGTTCTTTTAAAAACCTTATGCCCCAGAAGATAAATTCAATTCTGCATAGTGTGGCATAGCAGCTGTTACATATATTCATATTTGAAGATGACCTTTACCAGCAGTCCAAACAAAAATGGAGTGGAAAGTAAAAAAAAATTGAATATTATATGAATTCAGGAGCAGCAATTTAACCATACAACAAACCCCCACAAAGGTTCTTTTGTCTCTTACAGCAGAAGCATGCTGGAAGAAAGAGGTGCCAAATTTGGCTACGTCCTCTCTCCTTAAGTGCGGACTGCAGTCCCTAATTGGGCAGTTAGTAACATTTGTCATGACAGTGAATGACACAGGAACCCTTTACGTTATTATATTATAAATGCTATGTAAAGCGGTCTTTCCTTGGATTATGCAAAAGAGGTTCAATTAAGTGTAATTATGCCAGATTATCACGCCCACTTCAATTTGAAATTCATCATGCGATGTATGCACAGTGATACTCACTTTAGGAACCCCGTGAGTAGCCTCTCGTGCCTTTTGTGGATTCCAGGGGGAGAGAACAGATCTCAGACTTTCTGGGTTCATTCCGTCAGCGTCAGCCTCTACGCCCAGGTAACGAGGCTTGTAAGGATCCGTCTGGAATACAGAGCTAGTGAATCAAGTGATGAAATTTGAGTCCTGATCCTGTTTAAACAGACGTTATCAGTGTAAAGATATACTAATGACAGGGCGTTCGTTGCATAAGGTGTATTTTCAGCTAAAATTCTACCATCTGAAATTGATGAAAATTTGAGGTTTGGACAGGTGAAGAATGAATTGGAGTGATGATAACAACAAAAAGAGTAACCGTAAACATTACTGAAAATATGTTGACATGTTGAGCGTTTCTCACATAATGGAAGAGCTACTTGCCGTTCACAAACCTAGTAAATGTCGAAGATTACAAATCATAGTTGTTTCTCTAGAACTCGGATCTAAGTCAGGCCTACAAGGAATAGCTAGCAGTTAAAGTTTAACCTAAGTAGAGGTGCGTCCAAGCTTGCAAGTCTAGTTGTCCCTCTTGACCCCGCCATTGAAGTTCAATTTGCAATTGGGGATTTTTGTCCTTTTTTAGCCCCAGATCAAGCCCCGTTTGTAACGGTTAGTCTTATGATGTAAGCCCAGTTTTAAGTCGGCCGGCACAAGGTTGAATTGCGTTTCTTAAACCTAAGATCTGAGTCTAAATTCATCTCTGCACATTCTAGTCATTTTAGTAACTCACAATGGCCAGGGTACCAGGGTAGCAAGGGTTGTCTATAATGATATAATCGCCTTTGCTGATCATCGCTTCTATTGCCAAAGAAAGTCCGCTTAGGCTCCCAGCTGTCACAAACATCATGGTGTTAGGCCAACATGGCGGCGCATGAAATCTCTGGGTTAAAGATTCAATTTGCTTCATCAGAGGTCCATAACTGTAAAGTACCACGAAAAAAAAGTTAGTTTTTTTTTTTTTTTTTTTTTTTTTTTGAGGAAAGACAGAAAATAGTGAACATTGGCAATTCTATGAAAAATCTGTTGTGATTTCAATGGAAGTAGTGGTTGGTTCTGGTCTGGGAAACCAACCGTTTACTTATCATAAAACTGGTAGAAATTTAACTTTGTTTAAGGTCATTTTAGAAACAAAACTCATACAGAATTCATGCTTTAGCATTAAAGAAAAACTCAGTATAGGGATAAAGCAAC
>NC_087218.1:26739326-26744326 GCF_015104395.2 Macrobrachium nipponense | reverse complement strand
GGGGAAATGGAACTATGGTTTACTTAATTTATTCGAGACTTAAAGTTCTGATTCGAGACATAACGTTCTGATTTGAGGGGGAGCTAAATCACCAACACACTTCTACCAGCGCTTTCTTGTCTCTTTGTTTCTTTCTCAGCTTCACCTCTTACTGCTCTTCTTCCACTGTCTGTTTTTCTGTGTTTCTCCTTTATACCCCGCGTCTTCTCCGGTGTCAGCCGTGACGTTATGTTTCTGGGCAGGTCCCACTTTGCATGGCACCTCCTCCACTGCTTCATTCCAACTTTTGGAGGTGTTTTAAGGAATCCCTGTTGGCCATTGGGTACTGCCCCTTTATAGGACGCCTGAAGGTTACTGGCGTTGATGGCATTTGATTGCCCAAATCATCTAAGCCTACCCCTGAAGGAGGGACTTATCTTGTTTGATTTTCCCCTCGAAGGAAAGGGGTTTCCCAGATGTTTCCCCTCGATTCGTTCTGGTGTCGCTCTTGTCTGACAGACTAGGGATTTATGGCTTTCAAATGCCAGTTCTGCGCACTTTTCTACAGACACAAAGAAATATATCTTCTCTTCGAAAAGTAAATTCTTTGTTATTTCAGTCGAACATACACACACGCACGCGCACACACACACACACACACACACACACACACACACACACACACACACACACATATATATATATATATATATATATATATATATATATATATATATATATAATATATATGTATATATATATATTATATATATATATATATATATATATATATATATATATATATATACACGGTAAATAATATTGCAAGAGTTCATATCATGCCCTTGTTCCCATTTTGTCTTTGTTGCTAATTTTTTCTTTCAAGCTTTATAAAAAATAATGGTAGGTATTCATGATAAGTCTGTTTGATGTTGAAAAGCTTTTTGATAAAGTCTACTCTCAGTAGGCATTAGAATTGCATCATTTTCATTCATTAAACTGATGACATTCTTACCAGACTTGAAAGTAATATTTTAATGGAAAAAACTTTAAACATAATTTCAGAGCAGTCAACAAGTAACAAAAAAATATCCAATAACAAAAATGGTAGATGTCTGTCTGTCATGAAATGTCTTCGTAACTTTGCCTCAAACACTCCATTATTTATTTAGATTTTTTTTTATGTATCTATGCAATATTCTTCTGATGAAAGCAAAACTAACTATATTATTTTAGACGCACGACACTGTCTCATGTGAGTCACAAGAGAAGCAACACGCGAGATTGTTTTCCAAAGCTTACCTTTTGTATATTGTCTTGTCAGCGCTATTAAGAATTGTGTTCTCGCAGAGCACCGAGCAGATTGTTACAGATTCGTCTTTAAAACCTCTTTTGCCGAGATGCAGTGCCGGAGCCTGGCAAGATTTAATTCTTTCCAAAACGGTCATTGTTACACCTTCTACAAGATGTGATTCTACGTAGTTCTTGCCGTGCCTTTGCATAAGTTGTTCGCGGTGGTAGACTTCTGTTTCTTAATATTATAGGTAAGACTTGGAAACAACCTTCTCAGTTCCAGGGGTCCTTTATTCCTCACGCCGTTGGACTGAGAATGTCGCGCATTTGAAATTAAAGAAGTTCAGGCGAAGATGCAATGCATTACTACCCTAATACAGTTCCTATATTCTGATGATGAGCTTACGTCTTCTCAATATATTTATTAATTGCTTAATTTATTTTTTTTATAAATGATCTCTGCTTTCTGAATTTCACATTACCTTCTGCTATTTCTTTCTGATGAACACTATATTCTCTAGAAGCTTGAATCTTGAGACAAAGGCCCTGCGGCCTTGTTCATTATGAAGAGGGTTCATCTCCGGAATAATAAAAATAATAATTTGTACCAACGGAGTTCCACAAGCAGCCATGGAAAGGTTCTGACGTAAAAGAATAGGTAAAATGTTATAAGTTGCCAATATTCCCCATTTTTGCTATGAAATCCATTTTGGGTTTTTCACACAAAAATGGCTAGGAAATGACAGAGAACTAAGAACATAAAAATACCAACCTAACGTAACCTAGGGATGTTTACTGGTTACAATTTTGCCGTATGAACAATGGAGGGGGTTGGGGGTGCCAGTATTGTCTTAATCTATAAGTTGTAATTGGATTAATTTTATTTATTTGATCATAGTGTCTATGGGGTTCAAAATAACGAGAATGAAGAGTTCTTTTCATAAATGTAGGTTACAATTTTATATCGTGTATTGGCAACTTATAAGAATAGCACCAAAGAATCTTTTATGTTGTTCCTCGTTGCATAAGTATTGAGACTCTTGGGTCGAGTGTTTGTTTCCTCGGCAAATAGCAGAACACAATGATGAAAAAATAGACTTTCTTACATGCACTACATAGAAAAACTTAATTAGTTTCTTGGCTATTATATACCTATTTTATACAAGATTCTAGAAGTAACAAGACGTGATCCGACTTCCAGCTTACTCGGGGCGCATGCTAAAATCTACAGATAAATACCCCGTTGTTTCACCGACGAAAATTAAAATAGATACGCTATATATTATTAGAAATATTTTTTCTGTACTGTTTAACATGCACATTATTCATTTTTTGCATTTTCATTCTAATAAATCAATCACTCGTAAGATTTTCGCTCCTGGTGAGGTTAAGTTTGATAATGAACAGGACAGCGAGAAGACTGGAAATCGTTTCTTCTTCTTATTTACACCAACGTTTCGGGAATCCTTTCTCATCTTCAGGGCTATAAGTAGAATTAATATTTACAATATTAAAAAGTATGCTGAAATAAGCTAACAATTACAAGAAATCTAGTTTTGTAATATAACAGTCGTTAAGCTATAAGTAAAATGAAGACTACAAGGCGACTTTAAGCTAAAATAAATTAAAACGCTACACAACTCAGTGAAATAACAGATCAAAAAGCAGAATAAAAAATGAATTTGGCAAAAATAAACAAGGAAAGCGTTTTGCCGGACTTACTGTTAAGAAAGAGATTTGGCTGTTAACTGATGGAGATTGGATTATTTGGAGAACAGAATAGTCAAAGGCGATGTTAGAGGAATTGTAAACGAGCGAGAGAGAGAGAGAGAATGTGAGTAATAGGCAGTTAGGCAACATGTAATGGTGTGGAGGTAGTTTGGTTGTTAATGGAAGGCGACAGTTTCTTGATGTAAAGAGATTCTAAAAGAAGGAGCGAAAGACAATCAGCCGTTTGACAGAGTATTTTGAAATTATTAAACATAACGTCAGTTTTACATGAATTTGAATGGTGCCTTATTGCCGAAAATTCTTTTGATTTTAAAATGCAGCCAGTGCGATAACTGACACCTCTATGGGAATCGATGCGGACTTTCAGTAAGCGTCGGGTAGATCCGACGTAATTTCCAAAATTACATTTTGGACAAGTATACTCATACACAAGGAAAGATTGCATCAACTCCGGAAGGGTGTCTTTGAAATTGAAAAGTCTGCCTATTGTTAAAGGGTTATTAAACACAAATTTGAATTTAACATAGGGGTACAAAGTGCCTGGCGCTGTTGTCAGTTCACGTCTAAAGGCTGCATTTTTAACATATGGCAGTGAAAAATGCATTAATTTCTTCGGAACATCAGGACACAATGAACTAGGCTTATAAATATTGTTTTAAAAAATTCGTTTTATAATTCTGTCAAAGAGGTCAGAAGGATAACAGTTATTCTCAGAAAAAAACTTTAAGAAAGGACATTTTATTGTGAAGACTATTTCATGAACACAGGGAATAGGCTCTGAATAAAAGTGTCTTTGCCGAATTCAGCTTGAATGTCATAGAGCAGTTACTAAAAAAGTTAAGACCCAAACCAGTGTACGTCTTTTTCCTAAAGATACCTGTGAGAAATCTCCCATTAAAACGTAAAATATTTATGTCCAAGAAAGGTCAGTGAATATCTAATTCCATTTCCATCGTAAACCTAATATTTTGATGAAAAATGTTAACACACTTAAAAAACATTTTAGCATGGAATTTTTCTTCAAACAATAAAAACGTGCCATATACGAATCTTCTATATAAAAAAAATAGGCCGCAATAACTCTGGGCATTGTCTAATTATTATTGTCCTAAGTTCCGAGGAAATTAATGTATTTTTCATTGCCATTTGTAAAAAATGCAGCCTTTAGACGTGAACTGACAACAGCGCTAGGCACTTTGTAGTACCCCTAGGTTAATTTCAAATTTGTGTTCAATAACCCTTTAACAATGGGCAGACTTTTCAAATTCAAAGACGCCCTTCCGGAATTGATGCGTTCTTTCGTTGGCTATGAGTATACTTATCCAAAATGTAGTTTCGGAAATTACGTCTCATCTACCCGACGTTTACTGAAAGTCAACATCCATTCTTATAGAGGTGTCAGTTATCGCACCGGCTGCATTTTAAAATCAAAAGAATTTTCGGTCATAAGGAACCATTCAAACGCATGTAAAACTGACATTATTATTATATAAAATAATTTCAAAATACTCTGTCAAACTACCGATTGTCTTTCACTCCTTTTAGAGTCTCTACACATCAAGAAACTGTCGCTTTCCTATAACAACCAAACTACTTCCACACTATTACATATTGCTAAACTGCCTATTACTCACATTTTCTCTCTCCCTCCCTCTCCCTTATTTTATTCCTGTAACATCACCTTTGACTATTCTGTGACTGTTTACCATCAGTTAACAGCCAAACCTCTTCACAGGAAGTCCGGAAAAACACTTTCCTTGTTTATTTTGTTATCTTTTTTTCTATCTGTTATTTCACTGAGTTATGTAGTGTTTTAATTTACTTTTACCTTAATATCGCTTTGTAGTCTATTTTACGTTAAGCTTAACGACTTTTATTACAAAACTATTTCTTATATAATTATTAGCTTATTTTAGCATACTTTTTAATATTGTAAAAATTAATTCCATTTATATTATAGCCTTGAAGATGGGAAAGTATTCCCGAAACATAGGTGT
>NC_087218.1:26644568-26733826 GCF_015104395.2 Macrobrachium nipponense | reverse complement strand
GGAAGCAACTGCTTGTGGGCAAACCCACCAGTCTCCCTGGGACCTCTAGTATGTCTTCTCCCTGAGGCAGGGGTGCGGGACAGGGACCTTCATCTAGGAGAACTACACTAACACTCAGCACTTAATTATTATTAGCCTTTTCTAGAAAAGACTCAACTCAAAAACCTAACTCCATTTCCGTATTGGCACGAACACCATATTTTTTATTGAACCTAGATTTGAGGCTGGCGATTGGCATCAGGAGATACCACACGGGAAGTCTGGGAAAAGGAGTTAAAGGAGCAGGAGAAGGAGGACTTAAGATTGGGGACATGGCTAGAGGAGGAGGAGGAGAAGAAACAAGGAGAGCTGGATCTGCGAAAGATGCAGAAGAGGCTACACTAGCTTTGCTGCTTTTAGCTTTTAGAGCTACCTGTCTCACCCTATCCTTTACTAGTTATAAGAATATGCAAGAAAAACCTTCCATTGATTGACACTCCAATCTTTACATTTGTCACAAGCCAATCTGCGAGTACACTCAGACCCATTACCTCTACATTTAATACACTTTGAGTGTGGGTCGTAAATAGGCTTAACCTTCAACCTAGCCCTGCACCCTCTGGCACAGAACCTAACTCCTGAAGGGCTAGAATCTGACATGATGGCTACAAAATGCCACAACTAATTGCAATCAAAGCTAACTAAATTGAAAGCAAACAACAAGCAAAAAACATGAAGTGAGTACTTCACCAAAATATGGCAGTCAAAAAACCATCCAGCAATGAAGAAAAAGTCTGTACCAACTACTAATGTCAACCAGGAGCCAGCAGAGAATGAAATGATGACACCTAGTCTGTTGTACCTGTTCCTCCCTTGAGTGGCAGGAGATGACGTCACCTACATCGGTGATGGCGGTGCCACAGCGAATGTTTGAATCTTTTGTCTGCCATGTAGGGAACCTACAGCTGTGATAATTGTTAAGTACAACACTGCAATAAAAATACCACTTACCTGTTAAAAATATATAATGGGTAGCAGGTATACCCACATACTTAACACTAAATAAAATAGAATGAAAATCAAGTCTGTCCACTCTTCCAATCATTACATATGTGACATGACCTAGTCTGCTTTCCAAAAATATCTCACCTCTAATACCATGTGCAGCAAAGGGCCTGTTACATTTCAAAAACCTCAGGTGTAAAATAATAAAAACACTTTTATTACAAAATCCTCTAATCCACCCTGAACATTAATGGTTCCCACAAAGGTTTTCTCTTCCTTTCAAGCTAAACATCTAATGATGTCACTTCATTCCCTATTTTCTTAACATGAACACTCAGTCAAGTATAAAATTACTATTATTCCCTCATCTTAGGGTCTCTCTATATCACACATTTAACTCTCATTAAATACTTTATGTCAGTCTCTCAGTCCCATTGTCTCAGCATTATCAGGTAACTTCTCATGCAGCATCAGGGCTCCTTAATTTTCTAATATGTTCTCCGTACTATATTCTATTTTTCTACTACCCACACCATCCACAAGCTTTACATCTTTATCCACAAAAAGCAACAGTTTCAAACTAAATACTGGTATACCTCTCTTTACACACTATGTTCACATCTTAGTTAACTCCATTCTCTTAGATATGTTATTGTTATAATACAATTAAGTTTGTTCATACTTACCTGGCAGATATATATATAGCTGTATTCTCCGAAGTCCGACAGAATTTCAAAACTCGCGGCACACGCAGTGGGCGGCCAGGTGGTAGTACCCATTCCCGCCGCTGGGAGGCGGATATCAGGAACCATTCCCATTTTCTATTCATATTTTATCAGTGCCACTGTCTCCTGATGGGAGGTGGGTGGGCACTTAATTATATATATCTGCCAGGTAAGTATGAACAAACTTAATTGTATTATAACAATAAACTTTTTGTTCATGAAACTTACTTGGCAGATATATATATAAGCTGAATCCCACCTTCGGATGGTGGGAAGAGACAGAATAGGATTTGTAGGAAACTTAAATTAAGTAGATGATATACACCTTGGTTCCTCACCTGTTAGCAAAGTAGACTCTGTGATTACTGTCACTACAGCCTGCTTGTGCTTAATCAGAGTTGCCAGCCAGGTGGAGACCTGTAGTGCTGGTGCGCTCTGAATGCTCTGTCAACGGGGACGTGACCTCAATGTTGACAAGAGCATAGAGCCATACAAATGAGGGCAACGAAGCAACTGACCACCACCTGACCAACTAACAAAGACCCCCTGAACACTAAGCTAAAAGATGGGAGGTCTTCACCAAAGCCTCACCACAACCAAAAAACACAACAACTAAAACCTAACCTAAACCTAACTAAGGGATAGGGAGAGCTACCTTCAGCCCCCAAGACTGTGTCTGCAGAAACAAGTATGGCCCAAGAGAACAACAGTCCTCGTATATCGTTCTCACATCTCTCAAGTAAGTGTCGAGGGCGAATTACTGAATTGCTCCTCCAAAAGGCTGGTCGTCAAGGATGTTCCTTTGATCGACATGTTCCTTTGGAAGGCAAGCGAGGTTGCAACAGCTCTGACCTCGTGAGCTTTCACTCGCAAGAGGCTCAAATCGATCTGTGTGGAAGACGAATGAGCCTCTTTAATGACGTCCCTCAGAAAGAACGCCAAAGCGTTCTTGGATAACGGTATATCGGGTCGTTTTAACCGAACACAGAGATTATCTGAGGGACCTCTTACTTCTTTAGTCTTGTGGACATAAAACTTTAGAGCCCTGACAGGGCACAGGACTCTCTCCGGTTCTTGGCCCACAAGGCTTGTCATACCCTTGATTTCAAAGCTCCTTGGCCAAGGGTTCGACGGGTTTTCATTCTTTGCTAAGAAAGTGGGACTCAAGAGCAGACAGCATTGTCCCCCTTGAAGCCCACTCTCTTACAAATGGCCTGAATTTCGCTAACTCTCTTCGCCGTCGCCAGAGCAGTTAGGAAAAGAGCCTTCTTAGTCAAGTTCCTAAGAGACGCTTCATGTAAAGGTTCGAAAGGACTCGACATTAACAGTCTAAGGACTAAGTCCAGGTTCCAAGAAGGAGGCCTCGCCTGAGGTATCTTGGAAGTCTCAAATGATCTCAGGAGATCGTGAAGATCCCTGTTATCAGACAGGTCTAGTCCTCTGTGTCGGAAGAAATGCCGACAGCATGCTCTTATATCCCTTGATGGTCGGGACCGCCAGTTTCTGCACATTTTCTTAAAAATAGCAGGAAATCGGCTATCTGGCTCACAGAGGTAGAGGAAGAGGAAATTCCCTCCTTTCTACACCATGCCCTGAAGGAAGCCCACTTCGACTGGTAAACAGCTCTCGAGGACGATCTCCTAGCATTGGCGATCGCCTTTGCAGCTGCTTTAGAAAAACCTCTCGCTCTGGCCAGCTTTTCGATAGTCTGAACGCAGTCAGACCCAGAGCGGAGAGGTTTTTCGGTGATATCTTGCGAAGTGGGGCTGTCTGAGTAGATCTTTCCTCCAGGGCAATGTCCTCGGAAAGTCTATGATGAATGACATTACCTCTGTGAACCATTCTTCGCGGGCCACATCGGGGCGATCAGGTCAACCTCGTCCCCTCCGATGCCGCGAACTTCCTTACTACTTCCCCCATGATCTTGATGGCGGGAAGGCATATAAGTCCAGGTTCGTCCAGTCCCAGAGCAGTGCGTCTATCGCGACTGCTCCCGGATCCAACACAGGAGAGCAATAAAGAGGCAACCTCTTTGTTCTCGACGTCGCGAAGAGGTCGACTAACGGACACCCCCACAGTCTCCAGAGCTCTCGACAGACGTCCTGGTGCAACGTCCATTCCGTCGGCAGGATCTGATCTTGTCGGCTGAGAAGGTCTGCTCTGACGTTCTGGACTCCCGCGATAAATCTCGTCAGGATCCTTTATCCGTCTCGCATCTGCCCACAGCAGAATCTCCCTCGCTAAATAAAACAGAGGACGGGAGTGTGTACCTCCCTGCTTCCTTAGGTACGCCAGGGCTGTGGTGTTGTCCGAGTTGACTTGGACTAACTTTCTCTGCAACCTTTTGTTGGAAGAACTGTAGCGCCAGAAAAACCGCCGCTAGTTCCTTTACATTGATGTGCCAGGACACCTGTTCCCCTTCCAGGTGCCTGACACTTCCTCCCCTCCCCTCCCAGTGTTGCTCCCCATACCCGACACCGAAGCGTCGGGAAAACACTAGGTCTGGGCTCAGAAGCTTTAGGGACAACCCCTCTCGCAACTTCCGAGGATCTAACCACCATCTTAGATGGTTCTTCACCGATTCGGTGATGAAAAGGGTCGCATCCAGATCCTCTCTGACTCTCCATTCGTCTGCGTAAGAAAAACTGGAGAGGTCTGAGGTGTAGTCTTCCCAGGGAAACAAACTTTTCCAGCGAGGAAATGGTTCCCACAGCTCATCCATTCCCACCCTCGCCGAGCAAGCTTCCTTCCCCAGGAATGCCGAGACTTTCTCTAAGCCTTGCAGCTGTCGTTCCTGGGACGGGAAACGCTCGAAAGCCACTGAATCATCTGAATCCCCAGATACACGATGGACTGTGTTTGGGGTTCAGATTGCGACTTTTTCGAGGTTGACTAGAAGTCCCCAGGGCGGACTTCGCCAAGGCCAACGTGAAGGTTGAAGGTCCTTCAGAACACCTTTTCTTCTGACGATGCTCTGATAAGCCAATCGTCGAGATACAGGGACACTCTTATTCCTGCAGAATGTAACCATCTCGCTACGTTCTTTCATGGAGCATGGTAAATACCATCGGAGCCGTGCTTAAACCGAAACAAAGGGCTCGGAATTGCCAAACTTTGTCCCTTAGCATAAACCTCAGAAACTTCCTTGAAAGAGGGTGGATAGGCACGTGAAAGTATGCGTCCTGTAGGTCCAAGGACACCATCCAGTCGCCCGGTCTTAAGGCTCCTAGAACCGACTGAGGTGTTTCCATCTTGAATTTTTTCTTTTCTACGAAAAGATTCAAGCTGCTTACGTCCAAGACTGGACGCCACCCCGACGACTGTTTTGGTACCAGGAATAGTTCTGTTGTAGTATCCTGGTGACCCCAGGTCTAGGACCTGCTCCACCGCTCTTTTCGAGATCATTTGTTCCAAAGATCTAAAAGAACCTGACTGTTTCTCCCCTTGATACGACGGGGAAAGATCTCTAGGAGTCCGTTGTTGAGGAGGAGGGTCTACAAAGGGGATCTTGTACCCTGTTCTACTATCTTGAGGGACCACGCATCTGTATCTCTCTCCTTCCACGCTCCCGCAAAGAACTTTAGCCTGGCTCCGACAGGCATCTGAAGGACTTTCTTTTCATTTAGAGGTTTTAGGTTTGAAGGAACCTCTTCCTCTTGCAAGTCCTCTCCTCGAGGAGCAGCTTCTCGAGGGAGGAGCGCTCCGAAAGGGTTTAACCTTCCTAGGAGGTCGTCCCGACGACGACGTGATAGGGACTGCAGGACGTCTAGAACTGGGCCAAGAGATCCTGGGTTAGCCTTCTCTTGTAGGCTCACTGCCAGGTCCCTTACCATAGCCTGGGGGAAGAGATGGCTCGAAAGAGGTGCAAAGAGAAGTTCTCTTTCTGCGATGCAGAAATAGACTTCGCTGTGAAATTGCATATTAGCGCTCTCTTCTTGAGGAAAGCAGTGCCGAAATGAGACACTAACTCTTCCGAACCATCCCTGACGGCCTTGTCCATGCATGACAACACATTGGACATCTCCCCCAGACTCAAAGAATCAGGCTCCTAGATTGAAGATCCAGGGCTCCTAGGCACCAGTCTAGGAAGTTAAAGACTTCCAGAGTCTTAACAGACTTTCATGTGATGGTCTATCTCCGTGGGTGTCCAAGAAATCTTCGCGGACGACAAAAGGGATCTCTTCTGGGCGTCTACCAGACTAGCAAAGTCCCCTTGGGAAGAGGACGGGATCTTAATTCCTACTTCGATTTGGTCTCATACCAAATGCCGCCTCTCCCACTCAGCCTTGAAGGAGGAAGGCGAAAGTCGACTTGCCCTGATCCTTCCGACGTTCCATCCAGTCCTGCAATTTCTTGAATGCTCTCTTAGTGGATAAGAAGTCTTCATCTCCACCACTTCCGAAACCTTGCCCGACTTCGAAGAGGAAAAACTGAGAGGGCGGAGACTTAGGAGCTGCAGGCTGGAACTTTTCCCCAAACAAGGAACGTAAAAGTCGTACCAGCACCTTGTAGTCGGAAACCGACGAAGCTGACGGCTGTTCTTCCTCCACTGAGTCAGCCGGACTACTATGTTCTCCTTCCTCCCGAAGAGGCAAAGGAGATAGAACCTCTGAGAAGGGCGTGCGCCCCGCGGGTCTAGCCTTCAACAAAGGCTTCCGAGGAAGACTAACATCCGCCTCTTCAAAGCGACCGACCTTCTGTCGATCTTTAAAGCTCGAACCACGAAGAGCTTCCTGACCTCGCTGCGCGTCAAGAGAGGAAACTCTAAGTCTCTCTCGAGGAGCGTCCTTACGCTTGACGCTCAAGCGTCCAGCTTTCGCTTTCAAAGCGTCCTTCTGAGCGCTCTCAAAAGCCTTCTCCACAGGCAAAGCGTCAAACAAAGCCACCCGACGAGCGTCCTGCCGAGCGTCTTCAAACGCTCCTCCAAGGCGTCCTGTCGACGTCCTCCCAAAGGCGTCCTGACGCGCGGGTGGAGACAGCGACGAACGAGGAGACAGAGAAGGAGACTGCCTCGTCCTCTTGACAGGCAGTCTAGCGTCCTTCCGCCGCTTAGGCTCAACTGCTGCTGGGCGAGTCTTCCGAGCCATTAAGGTCGACAATTGGTCTTGAAGCGACGCAAGAATACTCTTCGTAGGTGAAGAACCGAGAGGAGGTGAAGGGCTGCGCCTGCCGAGAAGACGAGGGGCGGGGGGACGCCTCCTTCCTTTCATTCCCTCCAGGAACAGCAACCTGCCTCTCCGAGGCGCGCGAGAATCGCTTCTCAGCGTCGTCCTCGGACGACGTCCTACCTCTCTTCTGAGGAGGAAACGCGTCATACGACGCAGGCGACGACCGCAACGAGATGCGGAGAGAGGGGACGTAAAGCGTCCTCCCTAGGAAAAGTCCTTTTCAACGGACGTGAGTCACTCCGAGAGCTCCACCCCTTGCGCGGGGAGGGCGCCTCGGAGGACGAAAAACAGTCCTTTAGGATGCGAGCCTGAGCACGCTCCTTGGCAGCCTGGGAAGTAGCAAACAGGTCCTGCCGAAGGGACGCCAGATCGGTGGGGAGCCCCCGTAACCCTCTTGCGGCTTTCGACATGCCCACTCCCTGAGGTCTGGGAGTCCGACAGAGGTCTAGACCTAGAGGCATTATGGGGCCGATCTGACGCCCCCTCCACAACACTAGGGGCACGATCACACACTTTAGTCGAGCCGTTTCAAGGCCAACACTTTGGACTCTAGATGCGCAATGACTCTAGAATCAGAGAAAGGGCATTACCTTCTCCAGACACAGAACTAGGGCCCTCAGGCAACAACACAGGATTAGGTGAAGCAAATTCTACTGGTGTTAATATAGGCGAAATGTTACTTCCCTTACCTTTCGTATAACCCGCTTTTAGAGGAAGACCTCCTGATCCTATCGCGTTCTAGCTTACGCCGATAGGATTCATACACCTTCCATTCCATTCTCCTCAGTCAAACTTTTGCATTCAATGCAACGATCAACTAGCAAACAAACATGCCCCCTACACCCCTACATACTGTGTGGGGTCTACCGATGATTTCGGTAGCCTCACCTTGCAATCACTCCTCACACACATTCTGAAGCTCACTGAACTTGATCCCGACATCACGTTCATACAAAAGCCAATCCAAAATCAAAAACAGTCCACTATCGCGTATGCCAATCCAACAATCCAGAGTCAAAACCAAAAGTCAATCAGATACTTATAACGAGTTAAATCCAAAAAATCCTGGGCGGAGGTCTGTAAAAACAGGGTGTTTACCGACCGCGACAGAAAAAAATAAATTTGAATAGAAAATGGGAATGGTTCCTGATATCCGCCTCCCAGCGGCGGGAATGGGTACTACCACCTGGCCGCCCACTGCGTGTGCCGCGAGTTTTGAAAAAATTCTGTCGGACTTCGGAGAATACAGCTATATATATATCTGCCAAGTAAGTTTCATGAACAAAATAAAATTTTTTTTGCAGCCACTATTAAATAAACCAATTTTAACAAGCCAGTTGGATAAAACTCCAGTTTGTATATGTGAATTGAATACTACTAGATATAAGGATATATTCAAGAAAAACAAACATTACAGCCACAAACCTTCTCCAATGACTTCATCTGCTGCTTCCCACATAGCTTGTTCTGCTGGAGAGTTATTTTCTGAGGAGACTATAGTTATCCTCATCCATCTTACCCCTTTTCTTTCCAAACTCAAGTTGTTTTTCTCTTTGCCTGATTTTCCTTTGCTCTCTATCATCACTAGAGCTATTACCTGGTGTAACTGCTTGTCCTTTAATGTCCAAATCATTCAAAACAGTACAATTTTCTTTCTCAATTATGGTGGTAGAGAAAAAAATGGATTTATCAGTCTCATTTAAAACGACTTGATCACTTGCTTACATTTTTTTTTTTTCATCTGCATCACATTTTCCAGCTTTTTTCCCATTGTCTTCTACAATTTGCAAAACATGTTGTGGTTCAACACACTCCTTCACTACATGATCATCAGGTTTATTAAAAGTTGTTGTCTGCCTTTGCAGGGAAGGAGTAGTAAGACTATTGTGCTTGAATGTATGTGATGATGACTGATTTTTATTGGACTTTTAGTCTCAGTTGACAATTCGATATGTCTTGAAAATGGTTCAAACTTTAATGTTTTTCACAATGGTTGGATTTCTCTTAATCACATTTTCCTGCTTACACTCATGCTTATTTGACTGGCCAGGTACATTTGTATCTGATGTCATATGATGTGTGAAGTCTTCAGGCCTCCTTTCCTTAGAAAAGAAAAAAAAAACTTATAAGAGTAATAAAATGCATCAACAAAATTCACTCATTATGAACAAAATCCACATAAAATATTTCCCATATTGATTATACACTATCTCTGAATTAATGAAGTCCTTATCCATTCAAATGTTAATAAGCAATATATATTACTTGAAGTTTATTCAATACATCCCATAGTACCTTTAATTATGAGCCTTTCAAAATATGACAACTTTTTTAAAAGTAAAAAAAAAAAAAAATTTTGATTTTTTCTTACTATCAAACCTGAAAGGCCTTTACATTAGGAATTCCTCTTGATGAAGCAGGAAAACGGCTGTAAACGCTTGAACAAGGTGGTTAGGCAGTAACTACTGTCTGGTAGGTGGGAATACCTGCCTTCCCAGAGTCAACATTCCAGTTTGCCTTTCAGCAAGGTTTCAGATCAAGAGGTGGCATAAGGTAGGCATTAGTGTTATGTAAAGGACTCAGGTTTATATAGTTAGGAAAAATACAATTCAATTTTAAAAATTGTCATTTGTTCCTACACAATATACAAACCAACTGACTGGAGTTTGCCACACCTGGTTACTCCTGGTTGAAAAAGCAAGGAGTACCCTGCCTCTGACATACTGATCGAAGTATAGGAACTGCAAGATCAAGTGTCAGACTTCTGGACCTTTTTGAATGAGTGAGAAATTGTAACTCATACAAAAAAGGCTGGAAAAAATCTTAAGAGTCGGATGCGGTAAGGGAAAAACACGAAAAGGGTTGTCTTATAGCCAGTCTCTCCTTCCTCCCCTTGCTAGAGAAAGGAGTGGGATTGCTTCTATGATTCTAGAAAGAAAAATAGAATGGGTGTTGTTCGATATGCAGACCTACCGCATCAGATGCCAGTTCCAGCAAGTGTAGTTTGAGACCTATTCTCTGTCCAAAAGAAGACAAGTAGGGGGACAAGGAAGGAGGAGGAGAGGCCAGTCACTCATAATCCTTCTCATTTCCAGAAACCATACCTCAGGCAAGATGCTACCTGTCCTGTTAAAGGAGCCGTGTAAGAAACACTTGTTGAGCAGACCACCACATTGGTCCACAGAAAATAGGTTCAAAGGACTTGTGGGCAATTGAAGGTAGAAAGACAAATGTGTCTGATGAGACCACATATCTGTTTTTCAGACCAACAGATTCCTCAGGAATGTGAGGGATGGACTAAGGCATTGATTTTGTGAGCTCTCAGGTGGAGTGTACTCGTGACGTAGTTGCCAGATGTAGAGAACCTCCTCTTGATTGTCTAACAAAACCATGAGAAAGAGAAAAATGTGTCCTTAGACACGTCTTCCTTGGCTGAGTTTTAGTACCATTGAAACGTCTTTGACATCCATTTTAGGGATGTTGAGTCAATATTGGAAAGTACAGCAGCACGCTAACGGGACAAAGTAATGATTGATCATGAAGGACTTGAACCTAGTAACAGGTACTGATGGATTCAGAGTTAGCACAAAAACATCTGAGACGAAGTTCATGTATTGATCCCCCCCCTCTCTTCAAGGTTCACATCAAAGAAGGTCCTTGAAGATCATCTATCCTCTTCACAAAGACTGGAGCGAGATGAAAAGGCTATCTTAAGAACAGATCTCTATCTTATGGTACTCGCAAGGGTGTATGTGGAGCAAGAGACAGGAGTCCTAAATAGAGTCAAATGCCGCCAAGGGACGTCCTTGGGATGGTATGACCGAATGAAGTTTCTCATCAGTAGCTAAATCTTTAACTGAGGAGTAACAAGGCTACTCAGGTGAAAGACTATGCTGAACCTGGACCTGTCTTTCACACTGAATTGGAAAGAAGCAACTCTTGTTATCTGCTGAAGAGCAGCTCTGACCAGAGAAAAAAGTCTTGTCAATGGCACCAACAGGCAAAGATGACTCCAATCCCTGGTATGCTACAGAGGACTGAAAGAGTTATCCAGCTTGTATGAAATTTCAATATTGAATTTTTTTTTTTCATTTAAAAAATACCTTTATGTTAATTATTTTGTTTATATGGATAAACAATCTTAGCAACTGGAATTCACTTTAAATAACCCGATAATTGATAATCCAGCTTCTAATAGGTCCTCTGGTTGTTTGTATGTAAGGGCGTAACTGCCAAACAACTTGCCATTACAGAAACTTTAAATACAAGATGAGGTGAACAGCAACGTCTTGGAAAAAGCATTTTTCTTCTTATTGCTACCGTCACGTCAACACCACCACTTCACCTTCAAGAGGATTTTTTAAATATTGCAAAATTTCCGCAGCAGCTAAGATATGGAAGAATAATTCTTATCCTTGGAGTACTCCTGTGATGGTTCGGCTCATCTATGTTATGTTCACCATCTACGCTCTAGGCTACAACCATGAACTGTTCAATACTGCAGAGAGCTTTAACTGCCGGTGGGTTCCTCATTATCAGTTTTATTACAAGCGAATTCTGTAGTGAGCTTAGCAATTGTTTATCTTGTGTAAATAATTCGCTGTAATCTCTGTCCTCACTTTATGTTACTGAAACTTTATCATACATTCATGCTCACTTCTGAGTCCAGTCAGGGGTGTTGTTTTTTCCCTACCCAGCACCAGACAGCAGCCAGTGGGCAATTCTGGTGCTAAGAAAAGGGCATTGTCGTAGTTCAGATCTCCAGTTTTGTAAAGCCTGAAGTTGTCTCGACCCTTAGGAACAGATCTTGATTCAGTTCTGCCTCTTTTTGGAGAATGGTAGATACCGCAACAGTCAAGGAACATGTTATGAGGTCTGCATTCTTCCTTTTCTGAGAAATTGCATATATGTTTGTCTCTTTCAATCTTCTTTTCAATCAGGAAGAAGAAAGGCAGAAGAAAGGATATAGAAAAAAAAACCGCGTTCTCCTATTGCTGATGCTTTGATGAGGGTTTGTCTGTTGAGTCTGGATTTGATATGACATAGCCAATGCCCAGTAGTAGGTATCTTTCAGGAGAAGGACCTGCTTTCTTCTGGGTCTCGGTCCTTCTCCCATCAAAACTTTCGTTCCGTCTCCTCTCCCATGTTTCCGTTCGGGAACAGCCTAATCAGCTAGAGCTTGTTGTCTTCAATGTCCTGTTGTCACCGTAGAAGCGCCCCTTGGGCAACTTTGCATTCACTCTCTTCATTGGAGAATGGAGGTGGTCTGCTTCCAGTTGTAATCCTTTTTTATCTCTGTCAAATGATGAAGGATTTAGGTGCATACCTGTAGGACCATTGTCTTCAAGATATGCAACCAAGATATGCAACCAAGATATGCAACCATCAACATCCTGGAACTCAAAGGCAGCCTTTTGGGCCTTCCCGAGAGTTTCAGGATTTGTTTTTTGAGACACCCAGTGGTGTTGTTGAGCAACAACACTACAGTAGTGGCATTTATCACCAAACAAGGGTCTCATTTCCTCCGGTTTTCAGTTGACATTGCAGGTGCTCAAGTGTAACTGTAGTGCGATAGTTCCATCAGCTCAACACATTTCTGGATGGAATGTTTTGGCAGGCAGGCTCAGCCTCTGGATTTGAGTGATTTGGGCAGAGTGCTTCCTTCATTCAACCTTTCATTGAGAGATTGCCTGTCTGGAAGACTCCCCATCAAATTCTGTTTACTGCCTGGTACAACAGAAGTCTGTAGGTCTTATGCTTCATCTCACCTGACCCACGGGCCGCTGTGATGACATGTTGACTTTATGGACAAACAACGTTTTTGTCTTCTCTTCATATGTATTTATCTAACTCACGAGGTGTGCTGTGTTCACCCTGAATTGAGGATGAATGCTGAAGGACTGTTTTTTCACCTGGCCTGCTAGCTTTGCTTCCAAGTTACCGAGAAGAGTTCCTCCCTGTGTCAGTGACACGGAGCGTTTACTCGGGCAGTACAATCCTTGTGTCTTCACGACTAAAGACTATCCGGACTTCCCTGCAAGCATAGGCTTTCTCACTGACTGGCAGTGGAATAGCTGTTTACTGAATTTTGAGAAAATATTTAAAAACTGGAATAATAATTTCAATTAACCCTTAAACACCGAGCCGTATTTCCGAAAGTGTCTTCCGTATGCCAGCGGCGTTCGGGAGTGAGCGCCGAAGCGGAAAATGACATTGTTATGATACAATAAAGTTTCATACATACTTACCTGGCAGATATATACATAGCTATAGACTCCGTCGTTCCCGACAGAATTTCAATTTCGCGGCACTCGCTACAGGTAGGTCAGGTGATCTACCGCCCTGCTCTGGGTGGCAGGACTAGGAACTATTCCCGTTTTCTAATCAGATTCTCTCTTCCACCTGCTCTGCAGGGAGGCTGGGTGGGTCTTCAATTGTATATATCTGCCAGGTAAGTATGTATGAAACTTTATTGTATCATAACAATGTCATTTTCATACATTCACTTACCTGTCAGATATATACATAGCTGATTGACACCCTTTGGTGGAGGGCAAGAGACAGCTAACTAACTGACTAGACAGGTAAACAACATATGTTGTAGGTATAAATAAACCTTAGTTCCTTCCTTCTTAGATGGAAGACTTCGTGGCTCATGCCCAGGAGTCTGCTTCATCTCAAGAGCCTTAGCGAGATAGTGATCTGGTGGCCAAGAGTTCTTGTGGATCTGTCGATGGGGTCTCTTCCACTTACTCGACAGAACCTAACTGGCGTTTGTCAATGGGAGCACATCCGCTTATATGACAACACGCATTATTTAAGGAGCACACAACCAATCCCGATCACCCGATCCTAACCCGTGTTAGTTCTAAGATTGCTTAGAGTTATCCCCAAACTCTTAGCAAACAACCACAAACTCGAAACTCATACATACAAAAAACAAAAATTTTTGTACCCCTCTAATAGTCAGATGTCACTGATTTTCAAATGAAGCGAAGTGAAGGCCGCTTGTGCGACAACTGACACTCCCATACACCAAAACACGAGAACACATCCGACAAGAGGGTTACGTACACAATTTAAGGATTGGTGCTTTCTCCTTTACCCAGAACCGTCTGTGCTGACACAAACGGACCTAAAGAAAAACATTTATCATACGTAACTCGCACGTCTTTTAAATAATGGGATGCAAACACAGAGTTGCATCTCCAATAAGTTGCGTCCAAAATGTTCTTGAGTGACATATTTCTTTGGAACGCCACAGAGGTTGCGATTGCCCTAACTTCGTGGGCTCTCACTCTTAAAAGATTAAAAGAATCATCTGGACAATTCTTATGAGCTTCTGTGATAACACTTCTAACAAAGAAGGCTAAGGCGTTCTTGGACATTGCTCTCTTGGGGTCTTTCACTGAGCACCAAAGACCTTCTTGCGAACCCCCCAACTGCTTCTTCCTGTCCAGATAAATTTTAGAGCTCTAACTGGGCAAAGGGATCTTTCTGCCTCTCTGCCCACCAAAACTAGAAAGTCCTTTCACTTCGAAGTCTCCTGGGCCAGGGATTCGAAGGGTTTTCATTTTTGGCAAGAAAAAGGGACTGAAATGAACAAATTGCAGAGTCTCCTTTGAAGCCAACTCTTGATTCAAGGGCGTGCAACTCACTGACTCTTTTTGCCGTTGCAAGAGACATCAGAAACAACACTTCTAGTGATGTTACGAAACGAAAGCAGTGTGAAGTGGTTCGATTCCTCTGATGATAGAAATTTAAGAACCACATCTAAGTTCCAGCTTGGCACCTTAGGTTCAAGTGATTTTGATGTTTCGAAGGAACGAATGAGGTCGTGGCAAATCCTTATCATTCGTTAGATCTAATCCCCTGTTTCTAAAGACTGCTGAAAGCATACTCCTGTACCCCTTAATAGTCGGTACCGAGAGATGCGACTTTTGTCTAAGAAACAGAAGGAAATCTGCAATTTCGGTCACAGAGGTACTGGAAGAGGACAGCTTCTTCGACCTACACCAGTTTCTGAAAACTTCCCACTTCGATTGGTACACTCGCCTAGTAGATGATCTGCGGGCTCTAGCAATTGCGTTTGCTGCCTGGCGAGAAAACCCTCTCGCTCTGACAAGTCTTTCGATAGTCGAAAGGCAGTCAGAGCAAGAGCGGGTAGATTTTGATGGTACCTCTCGAAGTGGGGTTGTTTGAGCAGATCTATTCTGTTTGGAAGAGATCTGGGGTAGTCCACCGTCCATTCCATCACCTCTGTTGAACCAAATTTGAGCTGGCCAATTACGGAGCAATCAGAGTCATCTTGGTTCCTTCGGATGCCACGAATTTTCTGACTACTTCCCCCAGTATCTTGAACGGGGGAAAAAAGCGTAAACGTCTATCCCTGACCAGTCCAGGAGAAAGGCGTCTGTTGCATAAGCCCGGGGATCTTCCACCAGGGCACCAAAATGTTTTCTATCCTCCTGGAGAGGAATGTGGCGAAAAGATCTATTTGAGGCTTCCCCCAAAGGAGCCAAAGGCTCTGACAGACTTCTGAGTGGAGTGTCCATTCTGTGGGAAGGACCTGGAACCTCCTGCTCAATCTGTCCGCTCTCACATTCCTCTCCCCTTGGACAAACCTTGTTAGAAGAACTACCTTCCTTTGGTTCGCCCAAATCAGTAGATCTCTTGCCAGCTCGTACAGAGCAAAAGAGTGCGTCCCTCCTTGTTTCTTGACATAAGCCAGAGCTGTCGTATTGTCTGAATTTATCTGTACGAACTTTGCTCTGACTATGTGTTCGAAGCTCTTTAGCGCCAGGTGAATTGCTAAGAGCTCCTTGCAATTTATGTGCCATGACACCTGTTCTGCCGACCAGGTGCCTGACACTTCTTTGGATCCCAATGTTTGCCCCCAGCCCGACTCCGAGGCGCTGAAAACAATGTCAGGCTTGGGTTCCGTACTTGCAGGGACACTCCTTTGTTTTCCTTTAATGGAATCAACCACCACTTCAAATGATGTTTTATTTCTTCCGAGATTGGAAACGTGTCCGAGAGCTGACCTGTCTTCCAACTCCAACTTCTTCTTAGAAGAACTGAAGCGGTCGAAGATGTAATCTTCCTAGGAGAAAGAAACTGTTTTCGAGCGAGGAAAGGGTTCCCAGAAGGCTCAGCATTCCCTCGCTGAAGGCGCTCTTTTCCTAGAAAGTTCGATACTGTGGCACAGCCTTTCTTTATTCTTTCTTGAGATGGAAAAACTCGAAAACCCCCCGAGAATCCATCTGAATCCCCCAGATAAACCACGTTCTGGCTGGGGATCATCTGCGACTTCTCGAGGTTCACGATTAATCCCAATGATTTTGTCAATTCCAGTGTTTGTTGACAGGTCCTCCAAACACTGCTTTTGCGACCTGGCTCTGATGAGCCAGTCGTCCAGGTACAGGGAGACGTTTATCCCTTTCAAATGTAAGTGTCTTGCTACTTTTTCATCACGTCTGTGAAGACTTGAGGAGCCGTGGACAGGCCGAAACACAGGGCCCTGAACTGATAGATTCTTCCTTCGAACATAAATCGAAGGTACTTCCTCGACGAATGGTGGATCGGGATGTGGAAGTATGCGTCCTGAAGGTCTAGGGACGCCATCCAATCCCCTTGCCGCAGTGCTGCAAGGACTGAAGCAGACGTTTCCATGCTGAACTTCTGTTGTTCGACGAATTTGTTCAGCGCACTTACGTCCAGTACCGGTCTCCATCCCCCCGAGGCTTTTGCTAAAGAAACAAGCGATTGTAAACCCCAAACCCCGGGGAGTTGCAATCCAGCACTAGCTCTATTGCTCTTTTGTCCCACATCTGTTCCACCATCTGACGAAGAGTATCCATCAGAACAGGGTCCCTGTATCTGGCGGACAATTCCCTCGGTGATGTTGTCAAGGGGAGGAATGTCCTTGATGGGATGCGATACCCCTTCTTGATAATCGACATCGTCCAAGGATTCGCTCCTATGTCTTCCCAGGCTTTCGCAAAAGAATGTAGCCTGGCTCCTACGGGTGTCTGGAGGACAGAATTCTCACTTCCCTTTCTTAAAGGGACGGAAGGAAGACCTGCCCCTCTTTTCGGTTGACTTCCTTCTGGCGATCGATCTAGTTGGAAGACCTCCTCGAAAGGGCTGTTGCTGAGCTGGGCGAGCCACTTTCTTTTCCTCACTAGCCACAGGCCTACTCTTCCTTGAGGATTGTCTAAGGAGATCCTGGGTGGCCTTTTCAGTCAGAGAATGCGCGATATCCTTCACCAACTGCGAGGGAAAAAGGTGTTCAGAGAGAGGCGCAAACAATAAGGCGGCTCTCTGCGAAGGAGAGACAGCCTTCGTGAGGAAAGCACTGTGAACCGCCCTCTTCTTTAAAACTCCTGCACCAAAGAGGGAGCATACCTCAGCCGATCCATCCTGAACAGCCTTATCAATGCAGGCGAGGATGCTATTTAGGGTTTTCTGGGTCGAGTTGTTCCTTTCCTGAGATTTCTTGGCCAGAACCCCAAGGGACCAATCTAAGAAGTTAAAAACTTCTAAAGTGTGAAAAAGTCCCTTGAGGAGGTGGTCCGTTTTCCGAAAGCCCCCATGTTACCTTCGCTGCATCAAGGCGTGCCTTCTCGACGAATCCACCAAACTCGAGAAGTCTGATTCAGCTGAAACGGACCAGAGACAATCCATATTCTCTCCCGTTTCGTACCAAATGCCTCTCCCTCCTGTAAGTTTAGCGGGAGGCATACAAAAGACCGTCCTTCCTAACTCCTTCTTCTTCTTGAACCAGGAGTCAAGAGATTGTAGAGCCCTTCTCATAGATATAGCAGGCTTCATTTTAAGGAAAGAGGAAGACTTGTGTGTTTTCGTGCTCGAAAACAGAGAGCGTGGAGAAGGGGGAGCAGCTGGCGTCAAAGAGTCCCTCCATATTCCTCCAATAGAAGGGACGAAAGAACTTTATAATTAGAAGATCCTTCCTTCATTTCGTCCTCCGAGGCATCTTCTGGGTTGATAGGCTCGGAAGGAGAAGGCTCCCTTCTTTCTTCTGACTCTTCTCTTACTCTCTTACGAGTGTCAGGCTCTCATACGAGGAATGCGCCTGGTGTACAGCAGGAGTATCTCGCCTCGGAGGAGTAACGTGTTTGGAATACTTCCTGGCGGTTTTCGCTTGGCAGGCGCAGAGCGCCTCGAATACTCCTGGCTTCTAGTAGGCGCATTTTGTTCAGAATACTCCTGGCGCGTGGTAGGAGTATTAAGCAGAATACTCCTGGCGCCTGGGAGGAGTATAAGCTTCGGAATACTCCTGGCGCCTGGGAGGGTATTAAGTCCAGAGTATCCTGGCGCCTGGAGGAGTATAAGCTTCGGAATACTCCTGGCCGCCTGGGGAGGAGGTAGTAGTTCAGTTCAGAATACTCCTGGCGCCTGGGAGGAGTATCTAGGCCCGACGACTCCTGGCGCCTGGTAGGAGACGCGCGTCGTTCCAAATACTCCTGATCCTTAGAATGCGTCTGATGTTTAGTAGGAGTATTGATTCCGGTAGGCGCTTTCCGTCTCACAAGCGCTCTACTCCTAACAGGATCTTCCTCTTCAGCTAACTCTTGGCGCTTGATTGAAGATCTTGAATGTTGTACTGGCTCGTTGCGCCTACTCGGAGCCTGGCTTCTGGTTGGCGCCCTACTCTTGACAGGAGTAACTTCCTTTCTTACTTCTCTCCTGTCTAACGCATTGCTCCCCCCAGAGATGGCCGCTTGTGCGACAACTCCCCTGAAGGGTGCGTCGCGCCCGACAGGAGATCGGTATTTAGATCTTTTAATAGGAAGCCTATCATCCTTCTTACGAGTAGGCTCCTTATAAAGAGTTCCTACTAACGAGGCTAATTGCTCTTGCATATTCATCAATATTCTCCTGGTTGAGGAGTCTTTTGAACCAGGAGAGGGAGATCTGGAAGGCGCTCTAGGATCCCTTCCAGACCCAGAGTCTGAATGTATTCTCGCCTTCTAATTACCGAAGGCGCTCCTTCTTCAGAGAAGCGTTCGGGACTCGAATTGAGTTCATGCTCTTTCATACTCCTCGTCAGCGGACGGGAAAGTTTCGACTCCTTCCATCCTCTTCTCGGAGAAGGCGAACTAGACGAAGAAAAGCACTCTCGAAGGACGCTTTTCCTATAGCGGTCCTTGGCATTATTTGATATGCTCGATTCTGCCGAAGGGACGCCTGATCGTTGGGGATTCTCCACAACCCCCGCCCCTACGGCTTTCGACATTCCCTTCTCCTCCGGGGCCGGGAGGGAGCTTGGAAGAGGTCTAGCGAAACCACATTCACTTTCCTTACCTTCCAATGCTGCGACCTTTTCCTGCATTTTCTGAAGGGAAGCTCTAAGTTCTGCTATTTCCGAAGCAGAACTAGAGGGATTAGCAAAAAAATTTGTGAACGGGCTGAAACAGAGATGGGCATGATTATCAGAGGAAGAAGCTACAGAACTAGATAGTAAATCATGAGAAGCAGACATTCTGCGGGTTTTATAAGCCGCCTTCCTCTCTCTATCTTTCTCTAACTTCTTCAAGTAAGAAGTTAGATTCTTCCACTCTTGTGCACTCAATTTCTCACATTCGTCACACGTATTCTCAATCGAGCATTCAGCCATTCTACACCCACTACAAGTAGTGTGAGGATCTACCGAAGCTTTCGGAATCCTCACCTTACAGCCCTCATTCACACACACTCTGAAACTAACACTAGAGTCAGACATATTCACGAATTCCAAAAACCAAGTCCAAAAAACAGTCACGATAGCGAATGCCAAACAACGATCCAAGTACGTCACCAAATATCAGCGAGAGATGATCAAAAGCTTTGCGAAAAACGAATTCTAGTCAGAGGAAGTAACAACAATGTTGATACGCCGGCGACAGAGAGAAATCTGATTAGAAAAAACGGGAATAGTTCCTAGTCCTGCCACCCAGAGCGGGCGGTAGATCACCTGACCTACCTGTAGCGAGTGCCGCGAAATTTGAAATTCTGTCGGGAACGACGGAGTCTATAGCTATGTATATATCTGACAGGTAAGTTGAATGTATGAAAAGTTTTTTTTTAAATCACAGCACGCTTAGTTTTCAAGATTAAGAGTTCATTTTTGGCTCCTTTTTTTTTTGTCATTGCATGAAGTTTAGTATGTACCCATCATAAATGAGAAAAAATATCATTTATCATATATAAATACGTATTGGAATATATGACAGCGCAAAAAAAAATTTCATATATAATTGTATACAAATTGCGCTGTGGAGCAAAACAGTTAAAGCTAATGAGTTAATTATTTTTTCGTTGTATTGTACACTAAATTGTGATGACTTTGGTATATAACAAATTGTAAAATGATCAAAGCAACACAGAGAAAATATTATCACAATATGATGCATGAATGTGTAAACGCGCTGACATAAAAAAAAAGTTTTCAAAATTCACCATAAATCGAAAATATTGTGCTAGACTTCCCGTTTGTTGCAAATGAAGTAAATTGATTGAATATTACTAGACTGTAAGTGTTGTAGCTTACTATTGCAGTTTTCGACCATTTGGTCAAGTTAAAGCTGACCGAAGGTCGAATTTTTTCTATTTGTCGTGATTTATATGAAAATATTTCAAAACTGATAAAAGCTACAACCATGAGTTATTTTTTTGTTGTATTCTACATGAAATTGCACACATTTTCATATATAAAACTTTATGTAATGGTTAATATAAAATGGTGCAAACATTACAGCAATCAGACGAAAATATTTTTTTATTTTTTCGGCTGAGTTACTGCACGGACACAAGAAAAAGATTTTTCAAAAATTCACCATAAATCGAAATATTGCGCTAGAGACTTCCAAATTTGTTGCAAAATGAATAAATGATTGATATCCCTAGAATATAAGAGTTTTAGCTTACAATTGCGTTTTTTGACCATTCGGTCGAGTCAAAGTTGACCAAAGGTTGAAATTTTGGCACTTATCGTTATTTATATGAAAATATTTCAAACTGATAAAAGCTACAACCATGGGTTGTTATTTGTTGTATTCTACATGAAATTTTGCACATTTCCATATATATCTTTATGTAACGGCAAATATAAAAAGGTGCAAACATTATGACAATCGGACAAAAATATTTCTGATTTTTTCAACAGTTACCACGCGGACGTAAGGTAAAAGTTTTTTTCAAAAATTCACCATTAATCGAAAATATTGTGCTAGAGACTTCCATTTGTTCCAAATGAAGGTAAAATGATTGGCTATTGCTAGAATATAAGTTTTAGCTTACAATTGTGTTTTTTCGACCATTTCGGTAGTCAAAATTGACCGAAGGTTGAAATTTTGGCACTTATTGATATTTATATGAAATATTTCAAAACTGATAAAAGCTACACCATGAGTTGTTTTTTGTTGTATGCTACATGAAATTGCACACATTTTCATATAAAATTAAAACTATGTAATGGCTAATTAAAATGGTGCAAAAATTATGTCAAAGTGACGAACTAATTTCTGGAGATGTGTCACTGGTGCTTTTTAGTGCGAGAAGAAAGAAATTCACGTATGCGCGCCTGGGTAAACACTTGTAAACAAAGCAACAGCTTTATCTGTGAACTCCCAGCATCCCACAAGGTGCGTGATTCAAAAGTTTTCGGCAAGTAGGCCTATAACTATTTTTCCGCGAATTAAAAAAAAAAACTTTTTTGCGTCGACGTTTCATACGTCAATTAAGCACCCAACAGACAATTTTCGTCTATGTTTAATACATCCAATAGGCGTTTATGGGTATTTAAGGATTTAATCAGTTATCACTAAAAATTACCCTATATTCTGCTATTATCATCAATAATAAGACGAATTACAATCTAAACTTCATTGAATAATAAATGGTTGGCCTTGGCTATGCAGATGGGCAGTACGTAGTTCTCTTGATTCCCTGACAGATTTCACCGACAACACGAACACCCAAAGAGCTGTAATAGCCAGAGAAAATACCACATTACACACCTAACCTCCCACTACCTAACTTTTAGGAAAATGAATTCATGCACAAATGCACTTAAAAAAATTAAATATGTTAACCACGCTTCAGCTGCAGGTACCAACAAAATTTCAAATCCCTAAAACAACTGAAATATACTTATTCAATAGCGTGGTGAACACGAAATAAATATCAAATTAGCGTTAAGTACGTAAGTGAGCATGAATGTATGATAAAGTTTCCAGTAACAATTAAAGTGAGGACAGAGATTACAGCGAATTATTTACACAAGATAAACAATTGCTAAGCTCACTACGGAATTCACTTGTAATAAAACCGATAATGAGGGAACCCACCGGCAGTTAAAGCTCT
The DNA here is from genome assembly GCF_015104395.2 of Macrobrachium nipponense. NCBI lineage: Eukaryota > Metazoa > Arthropoda > Malacostraca > Decapoda > Palaemonidae > Macrobrachium > Macrobrachium nipponense. The sequence goes on along the minus strand of NC_087218.1, from coordinate 26,711,583 downwards.
CTGCAGTATTGAACAGTTCATGGTTGTAGCCTAGAGGCATAGATGGTGAACATATAGATGAGCCGAACTATCACAGGAGTACTCCAAGGATAAGAATTATTCTTCCATATCTTAGCTGCTGCGGAAATTTTGAATATTTAAAATTCCTCTTGAAGGTGCGAGAGGTGAAGTGGTGGTGTTGACGTGACAGTAGCATAAGAAGGAAAATGCTTTTTTCCGTTACGCCCCTTACATACAAACATCCAGAGGACCTCTTAGAAGCGGATTATCAATTATTGGGTTATTTAAAGTGAATTCAGCTGCTAAGATTGTTTATCCATATAAACAAAATAATTAACAAAAAGGTATTTTTAAATAAATAAAAAAAATCCAATATTGAAATTTCATACAAGCTGGATAACTCTTTCAGTCCTCTGTAGCTTACCAGGGATTGGAGTCATCTTTGCCATGTTGGTGCCATTGACAAGATTTTTTTTTCTCTGGTCCAGAGCTACTCTTCAGCAGATAACAAGAGTTGCTTCTCTCCAATTCAGTTGTGAAAGGACAGGTCCAGGTTCAGCATAGTCTTTCACTGAAAGTAGCCTTGTTACTCCTCAGTTAAAGATTTAACTACTGATGAGAAACTTCAATCTGTCATACCATCCCGTGGTACTGCTCTATGTGCAACTGACATAGAAGGTTGTGCCATGGAGGAAGCTCTTTCAATGTCTCGGAGAGTAGAGCCAGAAGGTAGGGGTACCAAATGGCCTGAGGCCATTGGGGTGCCACCAGAATCATCTGAAGATTCTGGGTGATCAGCATCCTGCTGGTCACCTTGCAAATCAGGCAAAATGGCCTGAGGCCATTTGGGCCACCAGAATCATCCGAAGATTCCGGGTGGTCAGAACACATCCTCTTGCAACAGCCCATGAGTTCCGGCATTATGGAATAGACCTGCAGTTTTCTGTTGTGCTGGGTGGTGACAAGTCCATGACTGGACACCTCCACAGCTCGAACAACCTATCCGCCACATCCATGTGAAGAGACCACTCTGTCTCAATCACTTGATTCTGGTGCCTGAGCTTGTCTGCAACTACATTCCTCTTGCCTGGAATGTACCAGGCCGACAGCTCTACCAAGTGGGCAGCACCTGCACTCTCAACTCTCTCAGCGGGAGGGACACAAGGCCTCCCTGCTTGTTGACATATGCCACTACTGTGGTGTTGCCACTCATCAACACCACAGTGTCCCATCGCTCGATCCTGGAACTTTTGGAGGGCTAGGAAAGTCGCTTGAGTTCTAGGATGTTGATGTGAAGGTGCTTGTCGTGTCGATCCCACACTCCTGCAGTCAGCTATTCATCCAGCTCCCCCAACCCTCGGACGATGCATCTGAGAACAGAAGCCCCTGCAACCCCACTCCTATTAAGAGGTTCCTGTCTCCAGCCACCAGGCCAAATCCTCTCTCACTTCCTCTGACAGAGGGATGGGAAAGGATTGAGGGCTTCGAGCCTGTGACCAAAACACCTTCCGTCTCCACAGGAGAGACCGAAAGTGAAGATACCTGAGAGGAACTAGCTTCAGGGACTACAGGTAACCGATCACATCTTGCCATAGCCAAGCTGGCTGCTACTGTCATGACAGAAACAGCTGAGCTACCTTCCTGAACTGGCTGATATGAGAGTCTGTGGGAAAGACTTGTGTTGTAACCGTATTGATCAGCATGCCCAGGTACTTTCCTCGCTTGGGAATGAGATTTGGCTTTTCAAAATTTATCACGATTCTGAGATCCTGACAAAATTTGAGAAGATGATCCCTGTCCTATAGTAACTGAGAGCAGGAGCTCACCAGGACTAGCCATCATTGAGATATCTCAAGAAACATATCCCTACCGAATGGGCCCAAGCTGAAACCAGGTTGAACACTCTCGTAAACACCTGAGGGGCAGTCGAGAGTCCGAAACACAGTGCCCTGAACTGGAACACTGTCACCACAAGGGATAAAAAGTGAAGGTACTTTCTGAAGACTGATAGATGGGAAACACACATCCTTCAGTTCACTGAAAGCGTGAAGTTGCTCTCCCTGCTCGAACTGAGTACAGAAACATGCCGTTTCTATCGTGAACAGAGTCTGGCGAATTAATCAGTTCAAAGGAGGAAAGAAATCTATCATTGGTCTCCAGCACCCCCCTCGAGACCTTCTTCTACTAGGAAGACTTGGCTGTAGAACCCAGGAGAAGGATCTCATGCGACTTCCACAGCTCGTTTGCTCAGCATGGCTTGCACTTCTTCTTTCAGTGCTAGATCCTTGGCTGAACAAGGGATGTAAGTTTGGAGGTATATACCTAGGGGAGGCACAAAACTGAATATGGTAACATGGCATCTTGAAATCTTTAATCAACTTGCAAGACAACTGCTTCTCTAAAAAAAATTAAGCAAAATTCTAACTATTGCCCGACAGCTAGAAAGATAATCAAATGAAAGACTGAAATAGTTAATTAAAACTTGACACAGAAAATGGACTCTAGAAAAAGATCCCGGGAAAGTGAACCATTCCCACAAGTGAAACAAAAAAATAAAAAGGGACACTTCTCGCCATACTCTGATATCAATTCCACAAATTTATAAGTAATACAGTAAATCAATTAGTCTCTTCAACACGTTTAAACACCATAAGTATTATCAATACTAGGTAATAATCCAGGTCACAGGGGACGAAAAGCGACAATTCAAAAGATGTTCCTGTCAGAAAGAAACATAATTCCTATTAACACATTTGTCAAAATAATACAAAATCCCATAGAGCGGGCAGTGATACATTTCACCAACAAGTGCACAAAAACGGAATGATAATAATTTCTCACGAATCTCTCATGAGAAAAAGAGGTTTTCTGCCACTTCACACGTCATCTCAAATTCATTAATGTAAGTTCCAACAACTCTCACCTCTTGATGTCCATGATAAGGGATTTTGACGAAGGAAAAAATCTATTTCTGGGTGATTGGCTCGTGTCGCCCTATGAAAGTAATCCTTAATATCATCTTTCTAGGTAAATTATCCTAAAATTACCAGAGAAAAAAACAAAATTAAGAAAATGTCAGTAAGACTGACTCGCTCACTCTTAAAAAGAAGTGTCGGTATGATATAGGGGCGAGTGTGGAACACTACCCACGACAAACACCAATTAGAACTTCCCTATCAGAATCCCCCTAAGAGAGAGCGATACCAACGGGCGATGCAGCCTCTACTACTACTACTAGAGGACGCCACGGACAGCAGCGCCCCTAGCGGTCATCCTTAATTAAAACATAAATACTCTTGTCCTGCAAGGGGGGGAAAACAAACCTAAAAAGGGATGGGATTTCATAGGGCGACACGAGCCAATCACCCAGAAATAGATTTTTCCTTCGTCAAAATCCCTTTTTCTGGGCTCAGCTCGTGTCGGCCTATGAAAGAGTACCAGAGAAACAGACAAGATGGAAAAGGGAAAAATGAAAAACATATTAAATGATGGATATATATAAGTAAATCAAATACAGCATACAAATTAAGTACTTAAACTAACTTATTACAGTAATCAATAACAGAATGTTAGTAAACTTAAAGTACTTAAATGGTAGTAACAAAAATCATAAATATGCATGTAAAATAAGGAAATGTTTGATTTACTTAATTAGAACATATAAGTACAATTATATACATACATGTCCTACCCTAGCATAAAAACTAAGGGTAGGTACACTCAATTCCATCATTAATACAATTAATACAATTAATTCAAATATATACAAACATTGTGACTGAAGTTGTCACAAATCCAATTGGAGAATTTATACAAACATATTGTGGCCTATCCTAGCATAAAAATAGGGTAGGACCACTGAAGTACATATCAGTACAAGGGTGTGTTGTCCCTAGCAAAAAATAAGGGACAAACCACTACAACACACAACGGCTAAGGCTATGATGATGAGTAGCCTGGTGATAGGTTGAGGCATGTTGGTTGAAGTAGGTAGAAAGGAGACCTGGATTAATACTACAACTACTAAGCAGTATCAGGGGAAACTAGTTTCCCGCTGCTACTGCTGAAAACTTTAAAGATTCCAAGGACTTTAAATAATGTCGTTTAAAGACTGTCGGGGATTTCCATCCAGTATACTTTCTAAGATCCTCAAAGTTCATATGTTGGAAATAATTAATAGAGGTGGCTACTCCCCTGATCTCATGTGCTTTTGGGAATGACTCAGGGTTGGCTTGTTTAATGAAGTAAAGGATTTGCTGTCTAATACCTTTAACTGACAAAGTACCACCTTTTTCTCATGAGAGAGCACCCGAGGATCTAGAAGAAGTACGAGATAGAAAGGCTCTAAGAGTTGATACTGGGCAGAGAGAAGGATCCTGTGGAAGTGGGATAACCTTCCAAGGAGCCCACCTTGCAAGAGGATCTTCATTTTTGGCTAAAAAGCTACGATCCGGAGCAAGTAGAACTTCTCCTGATGGGAGGAATTCCACATGACCCGCATCCCTGGATAGAGCCGACAGTTCTGAAATTCTCGCTCCTGAGGCTAGGCTTAATAAGAATAATGTCTTCCTCAGAGCATTATGAATGTACAAGATGAGTTGTCAGTATCTGAAGCTAGTTTGAGAACATCATTTAAGAACCATGAAACTGTAGAGGCCTTCTGAGAAGGTCTAAGTCTAGCACAGGCTTTAGGATAGATGTGGAAATAAGATTCAGTCAAATCTATCTGAAAACCTACTTGAAAGATTTTCTTCAAAGCCGACTTATGAGTGGTAATCGTGCTAGCTGCTAAACCTTTTTCAAATAAAGATCTGAAAAAGGATATAGCCAAATTAACTGTCATGGTTGTAGTGTTCGATTCTCTCAAGAAAGATGCTAATTTCTTAACAGCTGAGTCATATTGTCTAATGGTTGACTCCCTTTTATCTGATTCTAGGAAGAGAATATTCTGTGGATCAATGTCAGCATCTTTATTAGCCGCAAACTTCATGAAGTCCATAAAGTTAGGGTCTGGAGAGTTCCTGAGGAAGCGAACACAGTCCTCATTTGTACTGATTGTGATAGTTTGGGGTTGGGGATCCGTTGAGGTCGGAGACCCAATTCCAAAAGAAGCGGATACCAGTTGCTCTTGGGCCAGTCCGGTGCAATCAGAGCTACTATCCCTTTGAAAGACCTTAGTTTGTCTAGGACTTTCAAGAGAAGATTCACTGGAGGAAAAACATAAATTCTCCTCCATTGATTCCAATCCAACGACAGGGCGTCCGTGGCATAAGCCAGAGGGTCCAGGTTGGGAGCCACATAGCAAGGGAGCTTGTGGGTTTGCTTGTGAGGCGAAGAGGTCCACTTGGAGACCTGGGACTCTCGGCTTACCCACTGGAATGACCCGACGTCCAGAGACCACTCTGATTCCAGAGGGACTGACCGGGACAGGGCGTCTGCTATCACATTTCTTACTCCTGCCAGATGAGTGGCAGACAGATGCCATTTGTGTTTGCTTGCTAATGCAAAGATGGCTATCATGACATGGTTCACATGCTTGGATTTGGACCCTCCTCTGTTGATGCAATGAACTACCACTGCACTGTCCAAAACTAGCCTTAGATGAGACTTTTTCGGGGGAAGCAGTCTCTTCAGAGTAAGAAATACTGCCATTGCTTCCAACACATTTATGTGAAGCTGGCGAAATTGAACTGACCAAGTCCCCTGAACCTGTTTGAACTGAGAGTATCCCCCCCACCCGGACAGGGATGCGTCCGTGTGAATGGTTAACATTGGGAGGGGATATTGAATTGAAGGGGTACTTTCTTGGCTAAGTTCTTTACTTTGACCAAGGCCGTAGTTGGTTGCGGTAGGATCTGTGGGATTACTGACAACTTGTCTCGATATTTGGAGTTTGCTTTTGACCGCCAAATTCGATTTATATCTTTCAGCCTTGCTTTCAGAAGGATATCTGTTACCGAAGCAAACTGAAGAGACCCTAGGATTCTCTCCTGGTTTCTTCTTGACGTTTGTTTGCACTTGAGAAATTGCCCTGACAGATTTTGCTATTTCCTTCCGTTTGGCTACTGGAATTGATAGATTGTGGGAGGACAAATCCCATTGGATTCCTAGCCACTGAAAACGAGATTCCGGAACAAGTCTGGATTTCGTTTTGTTTATCTGGAACCCCAGATGTTCCAGAAAGTGAACTACCTTTTTGGTAGCTTTGAGACATTCCTCGACTGTTGGTGCCCAGATTAACCAATCGTCGAGGTATGCCGCTACCATGATTCCCTGAGCTCTCAATTGTTGTACAACCACTGCTCATCTTTGTGAATACCCTGGGGGCTACATTCAGACCGAAGGGCATCACTTTGAATGAGAATGTCTGACTTCCTAGCCTGAATCCTAGGAATGGTCGGAAGTGCCTGGCTATAGGGATATGATAAGTATGCGTCTGTAAGATCGATGGAGCATGTGACGGCTCCACGCGGAAGGAAGTAAGGTCCTTACTTGCGAGAGGGTAAGCATCTTGAACTTGTCGCAGCGAATGAAAGAGTTTAGCTTTGACAAGTCTAAGATTACCCTTCTTTTTGTTGAGCCTTTCTTTGGCACGCTGAATAAGCGACCTTGAAATTTTAGATGTTTGACTCTCGCAATAGTCTCCTTTCTGAAGAGTTCTTCCGCGTAATCTATCAATTCCTTTGACGGTACCTGATGGAATGATTTGATTGGAGGAGGATCTTGGATCCAGCTCCAGCCTAATCCTTTGGACACTATGCTCTGTGCCCAACTGCTGAACCCCCACCTGTGGCGGAAGAGGAACAGCCTCCCTCCTACCTGGGGCGGGAGCCTCATTGCTGATGGGGGGGTTGGCGTTGGCCACCACGCCCTCCTCTGAACTGCTTACTCCTTGTGCCCCTTCCTGCGCCACGGTGACGAAAGTAACCTCTCGCCTACCCCTCGGTTGAGAGTAGCCTTGAGCCTCATAAGCAGGGTTAAAGGCAGGCGAGATAGCATAGGAAGTCGAAGGTTGCGATTGCTGGGGCACCAGGAGGAAAGGCTGAGTTGCTTAGATGTAGCAGGTTGTCCTTGTTGGGTGACTGGGACTTTGCCTGCACAAAACTGCTGCTGATGCTGGAGTTTTTTATGGCTGGAACCTCTACCAGCCTTCTTTGGTTTCTTGCCAGCAGTGGGAACGGATTCCTGTTCCTCTTAGAGGAAATACCCCACCTAGCTCTAAGGCTCTGGTTGAGTCTAGCAGCTTCGTGTGGACTTCGTTCACTGCTGACTCTGGGAAGAGATCCGCTCCCCACATGCTGGCAGTCAAGAGTCTATTAGGCTCGTGCCTGATGGTGCACTCTTGAAGAACATGCTTCCGACAGTTCTTCCTGGCTTGGAAGAAGTCAAAAGCGTCTAACAGAACCGTCTGAAATTGCGATTTTGCTAGGATTTTTGAATAGCGGTTCGTTCGCGTAAGATAGCGCAGCCATTTCCCGTGACGATGAGAGGTTAAGGGACCTGCAAAACCCAAATTAGTTCGCGGCATCGAACTCTGCCTGGATTAGGGAGTCCGGCAGCCTAGGTTAACTTCTCACCGAACTGGTCCATAGCGCAGTCCGGCTTGAGTTTACCCTGCGTGAAAGTAGCTGGCAGGTTTTCCATAACTCTCCGAAGGCGGGAAAGAGTGGAGAAGTGGACTCCGACTCTCTCAACTGTGGAACGGGCTCATCCTTGAGGACTGCCTGAAGAGCCTTCTCCACCAATTTCGTGGCGAACGGAAGAGAGACCTCCTCTTCCGTGGCGAAAATAGTGAAGGGGCTCTTATAGGCCTGGAGTTTAGTATTAGTACACTCCCAGTCCTCAAGGCAGTGAACCCATTCCCGTTGGGCGTGATCTCTACTGTAGAGGACTGACTCCTTCGAGATCTTGTCCTCCCTTGTAAGAGCCGTTGGCGTCAGCCTAGCATACCCGATGAAAGGCTGTGACAGACCCGGAGGATAGAACTCGAAGTCCTCAATCCTTCGAGTGCCAAACTCCGGGATCGAAATCATCCCGTCCTTAAAGGGAGCGTAGGCCGCTACTCTCCATGGATTCTCCATAGAGAAAGTGGCAAGGAGTCGTAAGACGGGAGTTGGAGAATCCCCGTGCTAGAAGCAGGGGATACTGGGGAGGAGCCATGGGATAGCCCAGCCATCCGATCCTCATTCTCTCTTACTCTATTCGAGAGTTCCTGGATCGTCTGTCCAGTTTGAGACAGAGTGCTCGACAATTGTGCGAACATCTGCTCAAAACGTGTTTCCCAAAGCTGAGATTTGGGAACCAAACCATCACTCCTACCTGCTCCATCATTCCTGGTGAGACAGGAGAAGGAACGCAGGAGCTGGTGCTTGCCACCCCTGCCGGCATAGCCAGATGCAGGGGGCAGCGGAGGCGGGAGAAGGCAACGACTCGGAGGTAGCGCGAGCTTTCTCCTTCGAAGCCTTGCCTCTGGAGCTCTTCGACTGGGAAGAGCTTGGCTTAGCCTTCACCGCGTCGGCGTAAAGAAGTCGATGACTTCCTAGCCGAAGAAAGACGAAGACGACTTCCTAGAAGTCGTCTTAGACAATGTCTTCGGTTCTCTCTTTCCCTTCTCCTTAGGAGGTACAGAGAGAGCGGGAGTGCGGCTAGGGATCTCGGATCCCGGAAAGCCTTGGAAAGAGGCGGAAGAAGAAGGGACAGGAGAAGATCCAGGAGCGCCCAAGGAAAGACCTTGGGCGCTGACAAACCTACCTCAACCAACAAATCCTCACTCACTACCAGCCATCGGCTCGAGATTCAGGTTCCCAGGCCGGCGACGTCCGGAACTGACTCCTGGGCGGCTACGACCCCCAACGACTGCTGGAGTTCTTGCTGGATGGCGGCTATCACGGGGGCGGCGGACAAGGGGTCGACGTAGCCCGTCGACTTGCCCGCAGGGAAGATCTGGATGGCCAGCTTCCTATCCAATATGTAGGGCTGGTTCCCTTGGCGCTTCTTCCCCCAAAGCCGCCCACCCAGCTTTCAGGGTGGCGAGGGCGACTTCCCTCACACCGCTAGCCTGAAAGAAAGGCTGAATTAGCTACCAATTGCGGACAGGGTTAACCAACTTACGAACTAAAAGTGTTAGTAAATTGATAAATAACCTCATAATGGTCTTACCCACCAACCAGCTGATCGACCAGGTCCGTAGCATATAGTGCATGCCTCGGGATGCCAGACGATAGACTCGTTTGAACAAGGTGGCACATGGGCGTGAGACCTGCACCGTTCATGTCCGCAGGGGTCGTGCAGCGTCGCATTACAAGCGAGGACCTGGCAGTTGGTAGCCTGTAAGTGAAAACGTTACATGAGTACAAAGTAAACACTTACAGCCTAACATATGCTCCGCTGGTGCCGGAGCGATAAAGTTAGATAAAACCAGAGCCCTGCTAAAATACGTGTGGTAACCATGTTGGAAGAAAGGCTATGGCTCCGCCAGTGGCGGAGGCACAAGAATCAACCAACTAGGAGTGGTGGTAATGGAAACCACAACGGATAATGGCGGGGATGGTTGATTAACATAAATATTATAATACACAATTCATTGTAAAATATCTTAAATTAGGGTATATATCCTTAACATAGTATAGTAACAACATAAAAACCAACTTCTCTCCACCCGTCTACTAGAAGAGTGCGTAGGTAAGGGTAAGCTCCCCTTCCGGTAGCGGGGGAGAGATATAAGGATATAGTAGGCAAGCAATCGACCATCCAATAGCAACCCACCCTGCCCGCTAGCGGAGCCAATATCCTATAACCAAAGGGGCCCCGGCTGCGACGGAAGGCTCCTTTCATATCGTAAGGGAGGTGGCTGAGTAATGGGTAGGGTGGGGGGGAAGGAGGTCCCGGTGAAACGCGGACGGGAGCGAGGAAAGGGGGAAGGGATGGCCTATCTCCTCCCCACCTCACCAACTACCCGTATGGAGACCCGGTACCTCATAGTGGGTCGCCCTATACCCCTGCTGGCGGAACCCCCCGGCACCTCCGGAATGTGAGAGAAGGCTATGAGGTTGTTATGACAACCAAGGGGTCCCCCAGCTCCTCCCTACATCAGAGAGGGAGGGAAGGGGCAGGGTAAGGTGCTATGGAACACGTGACCACCAGTGGCCTAGGCCGCGATCAACACAACCGTGGTAGGGCCACGTGAACCAAGCTGTACCAATACATGGAACAAGCACCTAGGCTAGCTAACACCCTAATAATAATAATAAAATACATCGAAAGGTGGAAGAGACACTTTTAGTAAAAGAGAAAGAAGACCCAGGAGGAGGCAAACTATTCCAAGAAAACAGGAGCCTACTCGGAGCCAGCGATAGCCGATGTAGAGCAAGAGCCGGGATGCTGGGCCAGAATAAAAATAATAATAGCCCTAAATACCAAGCTAAAGAGAATGGTAAGAGGGCTAACTAGCTAAAACTCGATGTAAAACAATGAACGTGATAAAGTAAGCCCATAAGTATAAGAAAGTCCCAGTATGGAAGACCGGGAATCTTACGAGGCAGCATGGCCGCCACGAGACAACCGGGGAACCGTATATGACCTATAAAAAGGAAAATACTGGTACCCGGAAGATAAAACTATGATAAAATATTACTTATGAGTTACTTAACTTAGCCGTGGCAATTGCTGAGCGTTCCATCGTAGAATACGAGATAAATCCTGAGAAATATAGCACAAGTAAAATCTGCGTCTAGACGCTGGCGCTAAAAATTAAGGATGACCGCTAGGGGCGCTGCTGTCCGTGGCGTCCTCTAGTAGTAGTAGTAGAGGCTGCATCGCCCGTTGGTATCGGCTCTCTCTTAGGGGGATTCTGATAGGGAAGTTCTAATTGGTGTTTGTCTCGTGGTAGTGTTCCACACTCGCCCCTATATCATACCGACACTTCTTTTTAAGAGTGAGCGAGTCAGTCTTACTGACATTTTCTTAATTTTGTTTTTTTCTCTGGTAATTTTAGGATAATTTTGACTAGAAAGATGATATTAAGGATTACTTTCATAGGCCGACACGAGCTGAGCCAGAAAATACTTTTGTGGTTGTCATGCACTCTCCATCTTCAAGGACAAGCTGGGCGAATAATGCCCAAAACTCATATGATACAGTGGAGGTAAAACGTGATGTACAAACGAATGAGCATTCTCGTAAAACCACTCCTGATCTCTTACGTCATGGAGTGAATGAATTCGTTGTGCAAAAACTGATTGTGTAGTAACACATCATTTATTTCACAATTCCTGATCTACACATAATAGAGTTTTCTACATTTTATATTCTCCTTGTTAGGAAAGCAATCTATTTTAAATAACACTTATCTCTCACTGGTTCCACCCAAAGAAACAAACACACACACAAACACAACGTTCGAGGAATTTTCCATGCAAACTCAGGTTTTGTCAATGTAGCCTCTGAGACAGTAGATTCTTTTCAACAAAGAACATTGACTTTTATTTCCATGAGAGCTAATGCTGATACTATTATTTCAAGAATGTCATTATCTGTCTAGCAACTATAGATCAACCAAAAAATAGTTTAAATCTATAACAGAGGCAGACCGGAAAGTGGTGAGAAGTGGCCTCAACTCAAAAAAAGGGAGTAGATATCCCTTCCAAAGGACATGACTAAAAAAAACACCCAGGTCTTGGCTCCATGTCGCTGCCTGTTGCCCAATGACTCAATAGGTACCCCTTGGGAGTAGCTGTTCCCCCTTCTTCTTTCCCTTATCTCCCTTCCCCTACGTGAAGGAGGGCTGAAAGGAGGGTGGCCGTGCCCCTTTTGAAGAGGCAGAAGAAGGCTAGGTACCTCCTTGTGCTCCCTTCGAAGGAGAGACTTCTTAGGGGCAGAGGATGAGCTCGCTTGGCTTGAAGGCCTAGCCACAGTGGCACGTGAAGACCTGGAGGTCTTTGCAACTGCCTGGTGGACAAGGCAGTCACTGTCTTCAGCTCTCCACTTCACCGCAGCATCTACCAGCTCTCTAGAGAAGAAAGCGGCAGAACCCAGCAACGGCGCGTTCCTCAAAGCCAATGCTGACTCGTAACCAATGGACCTGGTGATGTGATTCAGGAACAGCATCCCTCCTCCTCAATATCAGGTTTGCCCACAGGGTGGCTGTCTGGTGGGCTAGGTAGGAGATGGCCCTACCTCCAGACTAAGTCTCCTAAAGTTGAGTCTTCCCCAGGGATTACGGCCCCTGGGGAAGCAGCGACTTTGGATGCTGTGAGAGTTGACAGATCCAACCAGAAGACTGCCTGAAGAGCTGTCACAGTCATAGCCTCCGGAGTCGCTGCCTCTTGTTACAAAAATGAGACGATTTCCGCAACAAGGTGCTATAGCAAAAGGCCAGGACCAAGACAAACTAAGTCCAGCTCAACCTGCTTTGTCAGCAAAGGCCCCTCTGAGGGCATTGTAGAATCACTTCTGTCAAGGCAAGAGGAGGGGGACACAGCTTATCCAAATGGTTAGCCTTGAGTAAATTTTCGTCTTAAGGCAAGATCATTCACTGCTGAAGGACACCTTTGGCTAAGGAGGACCTAGCAACCCCATAGAGACCTTGGGTTCCTTCTTAGACCCCAAAAGGCTTCTAACTGAGAGGGGCGGTCGGAAGGTGAAGCCGTGGTCCTTTCCACTACACCACTGTGCTGACGAATCAGTGCAATGAACCTCTGCAAATGTCCTCTGGATTTTGGGCGTGTCCACATCCTGAGGCAAAGGACCTTTAGGTCCTTCCAGGTTGTGTTCCTCCCAGGACCCTCTCCCTTCCTGAACTACTCGGGGCATACGACATCTCAGCGGTCTTAAGACCAAACCTGGAACGTATGCCCTCATAGCTGGAGAGATGGTACGCCAAGCAGGCCAGAGTCATCCCTGCCATGCTGCAAGTCCCCAGTTTGTGAAGCCACCAATACCTGAAGAAGCAAAAGTCGGGTTATCAGTAGGAGTCTCCACTTGCTTTGAGGGGGAGCAGAGTCCCCTGAGTACAACAAGTCCCAGTCGCCAGCCAACCCCCATATCATTCTGAAGAAGCAGAGGGAGAGATCTCCCTCTTAAGGGAAACAGCAAGTTAAGAAAGCTTACGAAGAGGAAGGGAGGATGACGAAGGATCGACTACCACATGTCGTTGGGAGCACGTAACCCTCAGACAAAGTCCTGGAAGCCTTCCCCCAATATCATTTTCTCCCTTCATACCTTCCCACATGCTCAGACGACCACGAAACATATATCACAAGGATGAGTTCTACTAAACACACCCCCCAGCATTTGGCACAAAGGGCGTGAGGATCCACTTCCACTAGGGAGCCGAAGCTCTCACACTTCTTCCCTCCAACTCCAGGACATATGTGCTGGAGAAGGAGGACATTTAGGCTGAAATCCAGCATACGCTGAAAGTAATTCCAATGTAAAGGACCAGGGTTTGTATAACATGTACAAATAAATATATATTTCTTGACTATCATAGTCTGTGCAGGAACTCCCGTGGTTATCGGCAGCATCGGTCATTGACGATCCATTTTTATGGGGCGCGTCTAGCGCCGAGAATCATTTTGCTGCCAAACTGCGCTGATTTCCAGTTAGAGGCGCCGATAATAGAGACAGGCCGTCCCCCATTATGGTGGGAGGTTCCACTCTCAGCGGGGTGCTGTAAAGTGAAAACCGCCATTAACTGAAACTCGGCAATTTATGGTGCTTATGGCGGCGAGTTTTGGTTAATGGCGGCTCTGTTAGGAATGTTATGGCGTTATAACTCTATTATCAGCACCTATGGCATCGATAACCAAAAACTCAAGCCTGTTATGGTGCCATAAATCTCTGATTTTACAGTGCTAGACAAGGGCCATAAAACCAGATCGCCTAACCGAGTCTGCCGAGTCCCCGGTTGTCGGTGGGGTGCTGATTATACTCTGTTGTTTTTTTTTTCATCTGTCCATCAGCCTGTGGTGTTTTTGTATGGTAACACTGCGTCCTGGGCTTTAGATAGTTACATTCAGCTTACATTCAACGATTATAATAATATCCTATTTCGAATATTAACGATGTAATTCGCATACAGTAAATTATTAAAACACTTTCCAGTTACAAATGTACACCCAGATATCCTTTTATTTACCTAAAATTACAATTAGCGTAACTATCTAAAGCCCGGGACGCAGTTTTACCATACAAAAACACCACAGGCGGATGGACAGATGAAAAAAAAACGTATAGAGAATACCACCATTAACTGAAACTAGGGGATATGATACTTATGGCACCAAGTTTCATTTAATGGCACCTCTGTTAGGGATACTGTTATGGCACCATAACTCTATTATCGGCACTCATGGCGCCGATAACCAAAACTTGGCCATTCAGCGCCATAAATCATAAAAATTCCATATTAAGGGTATCATAAGTGAGCACAACGATGGATAGGACATGATTTGTAAACCTGTGAAAAACAACAGTTACTGTACCACTCACTCACACTTGTACTCTAGTCATAACCAAGGAAAGAATGAAAGCATAAGACATGTAAAAGAATAATTATGACAAGAAAAACACTTCAAAAATTACAAATGAATTAAAAATCAAATCGCTTTCTCTTACCAGCATGAAGAATAATTCAAATTACTAAGAAAGAGATTCCCTTGACAAAGAAACAGAATTGTGCTCACACAGCACAAATTCTGGTTAAAAGGGATTTTGACGTAGGAAAATCTATTTCTGGGCTCAGCCGTGTCGCTCCGTGAAATACGTTCCTTTAGCGCTATTTCTAAGGTAAATATTACTAAAATACCAGAGAACTGCTAAATTGTGGACATGCCAGAATATTCTGACTCGCTCACGCCCTTTCTAAAAGGGTGTCGGTATGAATCTGGGGCGAGTGAAAAACACTACCACAGCAGCCTCTCCAATTAGCCTTTTCCACATCAAAACCCTTTAGAAAAGGGGAGCCGTGCTACGGCTCACTCCCTGCTATCGCGAAGGTGGCGTCAGGGCTGACATTCCTTTGATAGCCACTACGAGAGCTGCACGTAATTTTTGCGCTCTGTTTTTTTTCCTCAGCCTTTTTGGCTTGTGTTTGTTAGCTATGGATCATCAATCTGCCTCCCCATCCAAGTTAAGTACTGGTTTTTTGTTCGACACTATTTAGGGAGTGATTTTGACCCTTGTGTTCTTTTATTTAGGGTTTTGTCTGGCGTCGCCTTCGCTGACAAGGCTGGGCGCCGCCATTACGCGTTCCCCTTTTGTAGACCAAAGTCAAAACTAAATATGATAAGTTTTTAATCTAATATAAATCCACATATCTTCTTCACAGATTTAGCAATGATACCAATATCACAAAAATTAAACAACTAATATACGTACCTCAACTTTTCAAATCTTCCTTCTTGTAAGGCTCTTCTGCGAATTGCTGCCAGACCTGTTCATTAACTTCATTTAACAAATCTCCAGATGTAATCTGAGGAACTGGAGCAGCTGGTGCTTTTCCTATAAACCGAAGATAATCCTTATTACTCAGACAGTTTCCTAGTGCATTTCCAAAACTCTTCAAAGCTCGCTTCAAACCATCTGTTACAGCCTCCTGAAATGTAAATACATATTTTGTACAAAGTTTTAAACTTCAATCTCTCCTCAAATAGCTCCTTATTGTTAAAAAAAAATCTGTCTCATTACATTTTGCTGCCAAAAATACATAAAGAAAGTCAACATTTTCAGACCAGTTCACAAACTAGTTGCACTAAATACAAATATAAATTAGATTAGTTTCCCAATTGACAAATGTCCATAATTTTACAATATTCTTACATATTCTAGGGTCGAACTAACGAAGATGAAAGCATATATAGTATAGGTAATTACTGTATTAAACATACTTTACAAACTATCCATACAAAATAAAACTAACACCAGATGAATACCATATTTGAATGGTGAAAAAGTTGAGATGAAACTAGTAAGTAGACTGGACCACTAAGTCAAATGAAATAACCATGAAATAGGCCAAAAGAACTTGTTTCTGAATGGAATGTGATGAACTGGAGCAAGATGAAGCGTAAGAAGTCGCCTAGTTGGGAAGAAACCACAGAATGTATTGTACCCAAGGAATGAAGGGACAATATAGAGAACCTTGCAGTAACTACAAGTACATGGTGTGTGCAAATAATGGCAGACTGCAAGCAGTGCTTTTACTAGGGACTATGGGTTTGTGGACTGAAACACATGTTAATTTAATTAAAATATTAACTTTCACTCCAGATGGTCTATGGACTGTATCGCTTCAAAGGATAAAGTGGGAAGAAAAGCTATCAAAGTTGGCTCCCTGGCCTAAAAACTCAAATATGACTTTTTTGAGTACCCCCCTCCTCTTTTTATTTCAGAAAATGGGGATAAGGACTGGAAAAACTTTAATAAATTTCATAAACAAAATGGAAGAATTGAGCAGGTGAGATGAAAACCTTCCCTAAGTGGAGATAGTATTAGCTATCATCAACTGCAGCTTAGTTTTCTTATGGATATTTATGGAATAGGTAAGACAAAAATGAAGGACAAATATATCTGGGGTGGATGCAGGACAACACAGGTTAAAGGCTGTGATGAACGGTGTTACAAGGCTTGTTTTTATTTACTTTGAGAAAAACTTGGCAAGTATTATGAACTATGCAACAAATACAAAACATAAAATCAGGCTACAAATGCCATATCACTACTGCATATGCAACTAAATTCTACTGATGAGTCGCAAAGGCTGATTATTGCTGAAGCATCCAATGTTCAGATATAGCAGTTGGACGAGGTTGCTGAAGTTGATGAAATCCTTTGGTTTTTTTTTTACAGTGCAACCAGTTTCAGCTAAATGGACTGCATGGTTTGAGAGACATTAAAATGTATTTAAAGTACTACTAACAATGAGAAGCTACTGCACTAAATCTTGAGAGATTTCAAGACATGACTCCAAATGAGGATTATAGATGAAAAATAAGTAATTGATTATATGCCAATGCAATTCTCAAGTGCGTTGGGTACTAAAACCACGACCTCCAAAAGAACCTTCACCTTACCAAGCCATGAGGAATAGAAAGCACAAAAATAAAGACAAAGAAATTATCCACAAGGTGCTAAAAAATTCTTACTAAACTTTTCTTACCTTTCTTGCTTTCTCAATGGACAAGGCCTTACTCTCATGCCTTCTGAAACACCATAACCAATGTCTTCATGGTAAACTCCATCTTTTAACTGAACACGTACCCTAGCGCTGATTCCCACATAATAACGACTGTTATAGTGGTCCACAAAATCTGCAACATATCAGTTAATATCTCAGACATTATCATTATTGAAAACTGGTTAACAGGGCAACCAAGTTACATTCTAGATTCCCATACGGTTCTCCTCAAGGATTTGTTCTTAATTCTCAAGTAAAAGATGAAATTTTGAGCTTTTCTGTAGACAAGACCAAATGAATGGATTAAAGTAATAGGCAGAAAGCTATGCAGCTTTTATCCTTTTTTCCTTTTTCATCACTTTGTAGAGAAGAATTGACAACATGAAAATCCTGAATCATGTTTCTTTAGTTATATCACAATTTTTAAGAGTACATAAATTGTATTTTTCCTAACTACAGTCGACCACCCTATTCGCGTTCTCTAGATTTGCCGATTTCTCTTTGGACCATATCTACCCATTATTAGTGGTATGTTTTATTCAGAAATATTCACAGATTACTAGATTTTTATATAATTTTCGTGACTAAATGCACTTCTTGTGATAAAACTACATGTAATCATAATATTCAGTTACAAGCAATTTTAGTTATAAGCATTTTTAGAGGGGCTATAAGTATGTATTCAAGGATTTTAGCTATTCGAGGGGGGTGGGTGGGGTCTGGGATGCATCCCCCGTGAATACGGAGGGTTTACTGTATACAAACCTAAGGTCCATTACAACAGGAATTGCTTACAGCAAAACTGGAACATGGCCATTAAAACTCTTGAACAAGGCAGTTAGGAAGTAACTACCATCTGATAGTCGGGGAGACCTGCCTGCCTGGTAGTAAACATTCCACTTTGCTTTCAGCCCAGTTTCAGATTGAGAGGTGGCATGAGGGGGGGCATTAGCATAAAGGACCTCAGGTTTGTATAGTTAAGAACAAAAATACAATTTACTCTTAAAAACTGTGATTTGTTCCTAAACAACATACAACCCTCAGTCCTTTATGATATGAAGACTCACTGTTAGGAGGGTAAAAATTTAATTGAGTCTTTTGAACTGACTGGAGTTAGGCACATTCTAGGCTACTCCAGGTCAAAAGGA
Source organism: Macrobrachium nipponense (assembly GCF_015104395.2). Taxonomy (NCBI): domain Eukaryota; kingdom Metazoa; phylum Arthropoda; class Malacostraca; order Decapoda; family Palaemonidae; genus Macrobrachium; species Macrobrachium nipponense. The sequence goes on along the minus strand of NC_087218.1, from coordinate 26,693,259 downwards.
GCGAGGAGTGCCCTGTCTTTGACAACTGATCGGAGTACATGAACTGCAGGATCAATTCAGACTTCTGGGTCTTTTCTAATGAGTGAGGAATCATAAACTCATATGAAAAAGTCTGGGAAGAAAATTAAGTCAGAGGTATTAAGGCAAAGATCTGAGAAGGGTTTGACTTATTACCTGAGTTTCCTTACTCCCCTTGCTGGAGGAAGGAGCAGGATTGCTTCTATGAATCCAACACGAAAAATAGAAAGGAAGCTTCATGTGTAGACTTACCGCATGACACCAGTCCAGCAAGTGTAGGTTCAATTCCTATTCTCAGCCCAAATGAAAAGAAGAAAGAGGAGGAGGAGGAAGATGCCAGTCACTCTCAAATCCTTCTCACCTCTAGAACTGCACACCTCAGGAGAGAGGCAAACCTGTCCAGGTAAGAAAACACAACTTGCTGAGAGGCCACCACAGGCACCTTAAACATACCTAACATAGGTGCCGTTAAGTATTAACCGGTTATCAGCGCCATAATAAATCACCAAGTTCCGGTTTAATGGCAGTTTTTGCTTATCAGCACCCCAATGAGAACGAGACACCCCGAATAACCGGGGACTGCCTGTATAGCGCAGAAGTGGAGGGAAACATAGAAAAAAGGAAGATTATGCCCACTCTGTGGAAGACAGCTTGATAGTAGGTGAAACTGTCTGTGTTAGGAAATGCATTTCGACACGTGTGAAGGTAGTAAGATGAGAGGAGATAATAAATGGCAGAAGTGGACTAGTTTATCAGAAGTGCATCTTAAGTGTAGAAAAGACTATACTAGAGAAGACAGTATTACAGCTGCAACAAGAAAGGACACAAATAACCCACTGAAAAAAGTTGCCTATTGGGCAGAAACTAAGGTCCAAGCAAACTAAATTTGATTTTAAGAGAAACTGTGTATTTTGCTTTGGAGTTTGTTGTGCTGAAACAAGAGAAAAAAAAAACCTTTCAGTGGATGCCAAAAAATTCATGAAGTGATGACTTTATAGTTCAGAAAAAATGTGTTGGATAAAGCTAACGAGCAAAAGATGAAAGGGGCAAAAAAGTAAAAGTTGTGGTAGATGGTATTCAGTGTTTGGTCGCAGACAAAGCTAGACACCATGAATCATGTTGCAGTAAATTTTTTTTTTTTTCTTGAAGAACCAGCAGTTAAATCCATCAGGCAAGTTGTAGAGACCTGAGGATGAAGATTATAGTAACTGGCTTTGAGAAAGTTTGTTCCTGCTTGGAAGATAGTGAAGACTGTCAGTTTACTTTCAAGGAATTGAGGATGTGATGCATCTGAACCAATCCTGCCATTTAAGTACAAAATATCTGACATAGAAATTAGAAGAGAAGTATGGAGGAGATATAAACCACCCTCCATAAAGAAACACATATCGTATGTTTTCACAATTCAGGACACGAAATACTAAGTAATTCTTGGTATAACGGAAAGGTTGTATGATGAGAAGAGCGACTGAGGATTTTTAGAATTGCAGCAGCTATTATTAAAGAGGATTTCAAGTCAAAGATGTAAGACTCCTGCAACTATCCAGCTCCTGAAGGACTCTTTTAATGATGTAAAAAGCAATATGCCTGAGGTCTCTTCATGTGTTACTACATGACTTAATTGAAAAAGGAGGAGAAGGGGAGATAGACAACAAACACAGGTTATGCTCTACAAAATTACTCATTCAGTTCTAAAAGCAGTGAGACTGAGGACTTTCTCTCTCCTATTCTACTTGGAGTTGCTGTTTATGTACATAGGAAATTTGAATCTAGACTCCTGATGTGGTAGTATAGAAGTTGGTTTGTGTGAATTAATATTTGATTCTTTCTATATATTATTTGTTGTTGTTGTTAAGTTGATTAGGTTAGGCCAATTTTTAAACTTGTTTTAGGATTTGTTTTTTCATTGTTTTTATTTTTGTTGTGCTTGTGGGTGAGGGATTGGTGTATTCATGTTGTTTTATTTTTTTTTTTTGCAGTGCTCGTATTGATGTACTAGTGAAGAGTACCGTTCCATTTCACATAGTCTGAAGTAAGACAGGAATGAGTGAGAACTGAGGCTCCCTTCACCTGCACTCCACAGCAGTAGCTGAGAGAGACAGTTTTGCCAGTTGGTTGTGGTTCCTCAGTGGCTCTGAGGGAGGTCAACAATTACAGGCTATGCACCTACGAGCAGCTGGAAATAATGATTCAGGAATTGGAAAAAAAAAAACAACCAGAGGCTCTCTGCCAAAGGAGCTGCTGACACAAGGAATATCAAAAGTCCAAGCAGTATCATCGTGTAAATTAGGATTAAGGAATTACATTCATCATTTCTAAGTGGTCTGGAATATTCATTAAGTTAGGCTTAGTTAGAGGATGATAAGATTAAGTTGTGAACTTTAATACTAAGGAATAAATTAAGTAAAGGAAAATCTTAAATTCAATAATCCTTCAAATCAGTTCCCATTAGTACAGGTACTCCTCATTAATGACGTACGTACTTGTTTTACAACTTGGAGTCAAGACGACAACAGAAAAAACCATATAAAATGAAAAATAAAAACATTGCCAATGGTGGCCAAGAGAAAGGCTATTCAGTGCCAATAATCTAACCTAGCCTAGGTCATTAAAACTTGAAATCTATGGCTAAAACAATAATAAGGGTACATATTTTTTAAGTATTGATGACACGGCTGCTTTTACCTTGGGAATTGATTTTTGGTATTCTAAGTATTGAGGACATGGCTGCTTTACCTTGGAAATTGATTTTGGTATCCTAAGTATTGAGGACAGGCTGCTTTACCTTGGAAATTGATTTTTCCTACAGTTTTAAAGCTTTTGATGAAAAAGTAGTAGTTATCTTATGGGGGCAACTATTATTTACATCCTATCTCTACCCAACAATGATGAGGGGGCTTTAGAAACTCAGAGTTTTTGGGTGGGGGACAACACACGCCCACTAAGCGGCCATGTTTGTGTTCTAGTAGAGGCCGAGGGATATGCCGCCTTCAGGGAACCATATGTTCCATTGGAAGGATGAGGCTGATGGGAGGTGGGTCATCGGGTGGTGGAGCACAAGGTGCAAGTTGGTATAAGGGGGTGGGGGTGATTGTTAGGTAGAGAATTGGACAAACAGTCATACCCCTACATACGAAAGTCCCTACGTACGAAAAATCCAGGTTACGAAGGTAAAGACAAAGATTTTTTTGCTTCTGTGTTCGAAATAATTCAGGTCGTGAAAGGGTGTGTAGTAAGTCTGAGATTTGCCCGGACCGCCGAGAACAATTTCAAAACTCGCCAACTCAGTATACTTGCCACCATCCTCCTGCTCTCCCATTGGTTCCTGATGCTAGTTACCACCGTAAGATCCTGCTCTCCTATTGGTCAGCATCTATCCCATCATGCATCAACATAAGGAGTTCCTTGACCATTTTGTTTCGGCAGCGATATCATACACGCATGGAATTATTGTTTGTTTACGTAGATTTTGTTTGTTAACGTAAATTCGTGTTAGTAATTTCACTTTTGTTATACATTAAGTTACTTTATCGTGTTGTGTGTGAACTTAATTGCTTACGTTACTAGCCATGGGTCCCAAGATGTTGCTGAAGTTCACGGAAAGAAGAGGATGCTTTCTATAGAGACGAAGATGGAGATAATCAAGAAGAACTTTCGGACATCGCCTCACTCGAAAGGTAGGTTCCACATTTACTACATACGTACGGACATGTACGTACAGTATTTCTTGTACCCTGTAACTACTACATTTTATTTACAGGTACAGTAATGGTTAGGTCAGGTACTGAATGGTCCAAATTGTTGTATTTCATTGTTTATTGGTCAATTTAGCTTACGTATTATAAAATTTACTGTAGTGTTTTTGTAGGACTTGGGAACGAATTAGCAATTTACATGTAAAACATAGTTCTGGATACGAAAAAATCGAAGGCCATTTCAGAACAGATTAATTTCATAACCTGAGGCACTACTGTAAATAACAGTATCGCAAGACTACTACTACATCATCAAAAACACTAAAACTGTAGGAAAAATCAATTTCCAAGGTAAAAAGCAGCCATGTCCTCAATACAGGCAGTCCCCGGGGATTCCGTTCTTAAGACGCATCATCAAACCCAAAAATCGTCGTAAGTCGGAACGACGTTGGAAAAATGTCCTAAACTAATAAAAAGTTATAAAAACCTTACTTGTAATCCTTTGGTTACACTACATGTTGTTTCCTGTAGTTTTATGTACAACCTGGAGTTATTTTCATAAAAAAATGCTGGTTCTTGAAGGTAAAAACTATTGTAATCCTCGGGTGACACTACATTCTTGAAGTTTTGTTTTATGTACAACCTGGAGTGATTTTGCCAAATCTTGAGGGCTACAAGAACAGTTGATTACTATTTACGTATAAAATAGACTAATTAAAGTAAACGTATCTTTAAATAGGCTTATATATTAGTATCAACAAAAACATTTACTGGCATGAGTCAGAGGCCGTTTAATGAAACGAACACTTCTCTGTCCTATCTGGTTCAGGAAAATAAACATTAACGTCAATCCCCAAGGACCATTGTTGCCAGACACCTACCTAACCTACCTCTCTCTCTCTCTCTCTCTCTGATCAATTACTGGATAATGTCTCTCTTTGGATACTTCGATTTTGCCAAATCTTGAGGGCTACAAGAACAGTTGATTACTATTTACGTATCATATAGACTAATTAAAGTAAGCGTATCTTTAAATAGGCTTGATATTATTAGTATCAACAAAACATTTACTGGCATGAGTCGAGGCCGTTTAATGAACGAACACTTCTCTGTCCTATCTGCTCAGAAAATTCACATTACGTCAATCCCCAAGACCATTGGCAAATGATCTCATTTGCCAAGATGCGCCCCCCCCCGCCTCCCCCCCCCCCCCCTCTCTCTCTCTCATCTCTTCTCTCTCTCTCTCTCTCTCTCTCTCTCTCTCTCTCTCTCTCTCTCTCTCTCTGATCAAATTACTGGATAATGTCTCTCTTTGGATACTTGGAATTTGCGTTGTAATCTAACCAGAAACTTAATTTTGTTATTATTACTGGAAACAAGCAATGATTTTTTCATTATTTGCGCTTTTGGACTGTTATAAACTTTGTGCATCGCAAGCTAGTATTCATTCGCTCGGAAACTAGTTCCGCATATGGAGGCGTCACTAAAAAAATTAGAAAAATACGACATAAAAAGTGTCGAGAATCATCATAACCTCAAATTTTTGTTGTAATCTAACCAGAAACTTATTTTTATTAATATACTGTGCTAAACTATAAAGGATTTTTATCATTGTATGCGTTTTTTAAAAGTGTCGTTAACTCGGAGCGTCGGAAGACGCCTCTCTCTCTCTCTCTCTGATCAAATTACTGGATAATGTCTCTCTTGGATGCTTGGAATTTGCGTTGTAATCTAACCAGAAAACATAGTTTTGTTATTATTACTAGAAACAAGCAATGATTTTTTTCATTATTTGCGCTTTTGGACTGTTATAAACTTTGTGATCGCAAGCTAGTATTCATTCGCTCGGAAACTAGTTCCGCATATGAGGCGTCACTAAAAAACATAGAAAAATAAGACATAAAAAGTGTCGAAAATCATCATAACCTCAAAATTTTTGTTGTAATCTAACCAGAAACTTATTTTTATAATATACTGTGCTAAACTATAAAGGATTTTTATCATAGTATGCATTTTTTAAAGCGTCGTTAACTCGGAGCGTTGGAAGCGTCAGCGTCGTAACGTTGGAACAAACGTCGTAACCCAGGGCTGATTTTTCCATAATATTTAAGAAAAGCGTCATAACCTCGGAACATCGTAAGCCGGAGTTGTCGTAACCCGGGGACTGCCTGTATATGATAATTATTTTTTTTTCATTTCTTATGGTTGCATACTAAACTTCAGGCAATGAAAAAAAAAAGAGCCAAAAATTAACTCTTAATCTTGAAAAACTAAGTGTGCTGTGATTTTTTGAAAAAAAAAATTTTTCCATTTCGGCGCTCACTCGCGAAACGCCGCCAACATACGGGAGACGATTTTTAAAATACCGCTTCGGCGTTTAAGGGTTAATGGCACCTCTGTCAATAACATTATTATTTGCACCCTCATGGCGCCGATAATCAAAACTCAGTCTGTTACGGGGACATAAATTGCCAATTTAATGGCGCTAGACAAGCACCATAAAAATGATATTGTTAGTATACAATAAAGTTTTGTACATACTTACCCGGCAGATATATACTTAGCTATAGTCTCTGACGTCCCGACAGAATTCAAAACTCGCGGCACACGCACAGGTAGGTCAGGTGACCAGCCCACTCCCGCCGCTGGGTGGCGGGAATAGGAACCATTCCCGTTTTCTAACCAGAATTTTTCTCTTCACCTGTCTCCTGAGGGGAGGCTGGGCGGGCCATTAATCGTATATATCTGCCGGGTAAGTATGTACAAAACTTTATTGTATACTAACAATATCATTTTTGTACATGCAACTTCCCGGCAGATATATACTTAGCTGATTGACACCCTTGGTGGTAGGGCAAGAGACAGTTACATACTAATTATTTTTGAATATAAAAACAGGGAAACAACATACGTTGTAGGTACATTAACAAAAAACAACCTTGGTTCCTACCTGATATGGAAAGAAGACTTCATTGATACTGTCTATGAGTCTGCTTGCCATCAGAGTTCCAGAGAGGATGAGACCTGCGACTGATAACCCTTTCGGATCATACCAATGGGGGCTTACCCGCTTACATGGCAGAGCCTTTTCTTGGATCGTACCAATGGGGCTGACCCACTTACATGGCAGAACCTTGACCTGTATCATACCAACGGGGGCTAACCCTCTTACATGATAGAGCTTTAGGTATTTAAGACAATACAAGGAGCATAACGACCAATCCCGATCACCTGACCACACTAACATGTTAGCACTACGATTTGAAAGGGGTCAACTCCTGCACCCTCTTTCAATCGACCAATAAAATGCACCAAACACCATTAAAAACCCTAACCTAATAAAACTAAAAAGGATTGGGTTCAGCTCCCTGTCCCAGCAACGAATCCGCAGATACGTACGCTCCTAGAGTAAAGCACTTGTCGTACGTCACTTGAATGTCTCTCAAGTAATGAGATGCAAAGACCGAATTGCATCTCCAAAAGGTTGACTCCACTAGAGTCTGTATCGACAAGTTCTTGTGGAATGCCAAAAGAGGTAGCGACTGCTCTTACCTCGTGAGCTTTAACTCTAAAGGAGGTCCAGTTGTTCTTCTTACACTCTAAATGGGCTTCCTTGATTACGTCTCTGATGAAGAACGCCTGAGCATTTTAGAGATCTGCCTTTTGGGATCTCTAACTGAACACCATAAACTTTCCTTACTCCCCTTTTTAGTTCGTTCTTCCTTTCTAAGTAGAAACTTAAGGCATCTCACTGGGCAAAGAGCCCTTTCTCGCTCTGTACCTACAAGCGACGAAAGTCCTTTTACTTCGAATGTTCGAGGCCAAGGTTTCGAAGGGTTCTCATTCTTCGCCAAAAACATCGGTTTGAAAGAACAGAACGCCGAGTCGTTCCTGAAGCAACATTATGTTCTAAGGCTTGTAGTTTGCTTACTCTTTTCGCTGAAGCTAGCGCGACCAAGAATAAAGACTTCCTTGTCAGATCTCTGAACGTAGCCTTACAGGGAGGTTCGAATTTTGAGGTCATTAAGTATTTTAGGACCACATCTAAGTTCCAACTAGGTGCTCTAATCCCTCTGTTCTTTGACGTCTCGAAGGATCTTATCAGGTCATGCAAATCTTTGTCTTCCCCAATATTAAGGCCTCTATGCCTGAAGACTGAAGATAGCATACTTTTATAGCCCTTAATTGTAGAGACTACTAAATTACATTTCTCCTTCAAATAAAGGAGGAAATCAGCTATATCTGTCACAGAGGTTACTGGAAGAGGATATCTTCTGAGCTCTACACCATCTGCGAAACACATCCCACTTCGACTGGAGACTCGAATAGTAGATGGTCTTCTAGCTCTTGCGATCGCTTTCGCAACTTCTCGAGAAAAGCCTCTCGTTCTGACAAGTCCTTCGATGGTCTGAAGGCAGTCAGAGCGAGAGCGGGCAGGTTTTTGTGATACCTGTCGAAGTGGGGTTGTCTGAGAAGATCGCTCCTGTTTGGGAGAGATCTCGGAAAGTCTACCATCCATCCCAGTACCCTCTGTGTACCAGTTTTGCGCTGGCCAGAACGGGGCTATGAGGGTCAGTTTGGCTCCCTCTGCTGCTGCAAACTTCCTTACCACTTCCGATGATATTTTGAACGGAGGAAAAGCATACCCGTCTATCCGGACCGAATCGAGGAGTAAAGGGCGCCATCCACCGAAATCGCCCTTGGGTCGGCGATCGGTGGGAGCAGTAACTTTTTCAGCCTGTTGTTTCCAATGGGTGGCAAAAAGATCTATATTTGATCTCCCCCAGAGGTTCCATAGTCTGTTGCATACTTCCTGATGCAACGTCCATTCTGTAGGCAGTACTTGGTCTCTCCTGCTCAGAAGGTCGGCTCTTACATTTTGTCCCCTTGAATGAATCTCGTCCGGAGAGTGATTCTTCTCTCTTCGTGCCCAAAGCAGTAGTTTCTCTTGCTTCTTGTAAAGGGAGAACAGTGCGTCCCTCTTGCTTCTTGATGTAAGCTAGGGCTGATCTGTGTTGTCCGAATTGATCTGCAGGACTGAACCTGAGATCTGAGCCTCGAAGTGTATGAGGGACAGGTGAATCGCTGCCAATTCTTTCATATTGATGTGCCAGGACACCTGTTCTCCCCTCCAGGTGCCTGACACTTCTCTCGTCCCTAGAGTGGCTCCCCACCCCGCATCTGAGGCGTCGGAATACAACACTAGCCGAGGGTTCGGAAACGTGAAGGGATACTCCTTCGTTGATCCTGCCACGGATTCATCCACCAACGCAGGTCCTCCTTTATTTCCTTCGTGATCTGGAAGGAATCGGACAGATTTTGAGATTTCTGATCCCAACGTTCTCTTAGATAGAACTGTACGGCCTTAGGTTGAAGCCTTCCTAGAGAAATGAACTGTTCCAACGAGGAAAGGGTCCCCAGAAGACTCCATCCATTCCCTCGCGGAACATTGTTCTTTCTCTAGGAAGATTGCTACTTTTTCCAAGCAGCGGTTCTGTCTTTCCTGTGATGGAAAACACATGAAAACCCCAAAAACCCCGAGAATCCATCCGAATCCCCAGATAAACCAATGTTCTGCTGGGGAATCATCTGGGATTTCTCGAGGTTTACCAACAGTCCCAAGGACTGTGTTAACTCCAGTGTCAGTTTTAAGTCCTCCAGACATCTACTCGCGACTGTGCTTCGTATCAGCCAGTCGTCTAGATACAAGGATATTCGAATCCCTTCGAGGTGAAGCCAGTGAGCCACGTTTTTCATTAGTCCCGTGAATACTTGGGGGGCTGTTGATAGTCCGAAGCATAGGGCCCGAAACCCTAATTGAAATACTCTTCCTTTGAGCCATAAATCTGAGGTATTTCCTGGAAGACGGGTGTATTGGTACGTGGAAATAAGCATCCTGCAGGTCCAGGGATACCATCCAGTCCCCTTGGGACGCAGGGCTGCTAACACCGAGGCTGTCGTCTCCATTGTGAACTTCCTTTTTGCTACGAACACGTTCAGGGCGCTCACGTCCAGAACTGGCCTCCAACCTCCTGAGCTCTTCGGAACCAAGAACAGGCGATTGTAAAACCCCTGGGAAGAGAGATCTTTTACTTCCTCTATGGCTTCCTTGTAAAGCATCTGCTCCACGAGATGTAGAAGGGCTTGTTTCTTGACAGATTCCTTGTAGTTTGCTGTTAACTCCCTTGGAGTTGTAGTTGGGAAGGGAGGTTTTTCCCTGAAGGGGATTAAATATCCTTTCTTTAGGATGGATAGGGACCAGGCATCGGCACCTTTCTGTGCCCAAGTTTCGTAAAAATCTAGAAGCCTGGCACCCACTTTTGTCTGGAGGACCACAGTCTCACTGGGTCTTGACGAACGGCCTTCGAGAAGACCTTCCTCTCTTCTCCGTCTCTACTTCTAAGAGAAGATCTTGGTGCAGACCTTCCCCGAAAGGGCTGCTGGAAGGGACTTTCTCCTTTTTCGCAACCTGCACAGCAGGTTTTAGCCTCTTCCCTGACTGGGCCAGCAGGTCCTGTGTGGCCTTTTCTGAAGTGTCTTTGAAATGTCCCTCACTATGTCCTGAGGAAAAAGGTGACTAGAGAGTGGCGCGTATAAAAGGGAGGATCTCTGCAGAGGAGAAACAGATTTCGTTAAGAAGGAGCTAAACACTGCCCTCTTCTTCAAAATACAGGATCCAAAAAGGGATGCCACTTCATTGGAGCCATCCATAACCGCCTTGTCTAGGCAGGTTAAACACTGCCCAACTCTTCCATGGTAACGAAGTCTGGTTCTGAGACTTCTTGGCTAAAGCTCCCAAAGCCCAGTCCATAAAGTTAAAAACTTCGAGAGTCTTGAAGAGGCCCTTGATGAGATGATCCACCTCACACATTCCTCAAGAGGCTTTTGCAGAGTGTAGAGAGCGTCTTCTAGACATCTACAAGAGCGGAAAAATCCGCATCAGAGGACGAAGGGAGACCCAGGCCCATTGGCTCCTTGGTGTCGTACCACATACCTGGTTTCCCTGTCAGCTTAGAGGGAGGACAAGAAAATACTGTCTTCCCCGCTTCCTTCTTAGATCTGAGCCAGCTCTCGAGACTCTTCAGAGACTTTCTCATAGAAAGAGTAGGGGTCATCTTAACGAAGGAGGAGGCCTTCGACATTTTCGTACTGGATAATAACGATCCCGGCGAAGGGGGATCCGACTGGCGTAGCGAGTCTCCAAACACCTGCAGCAAAAGAGAGCAAGTCTCTATAGTCTGAAACTCCTGCATCTTTGGATATCTCTTCATCCGAAACTTCTTCCAAAAGCGATGCAGGAGAAGAGGGCTTTTCCTTAACAGGAGACCGATCCGTCGAAAGAAGCCTTTTCCTTTCGTCCTTACTCCTATCCTCCTTCCTGCACGAGTCCTGGAGTTTCCCTATACTCGGGCTTCTGCTCTGCTCCTTGCGTCTGCTAGGAGATGGCGCTTGCGTCCTGAATCAGGCGCCTGTGAGGACGAAAGAACGCCTGCTAGGCGAAAGGAGAAACATCCTGTTCCTGGCGCCAAGAGGGAGAAGCGCTTGCATCCTGGTTGAGCGCGCCTGGGCCAAGAAGGCGAGGCGCTTGCGTCCTGGTGAGGCTGCCTGGTCCAAGAAGGAGAGGCATTTGCGTCCTGATGAGGACGCCTAGAAGGCGAAATGCGCCTGCGAGGAGAAAGGAGAACCTTTGTTCCCGTCGTCCATGAGGGAGACGTTTGCGTCCTGGTGACTTGCGTCTAGCAGGTTGAATAACTCCTTTTCCCTTCCTTGGCGTCCCTCCTCGGTAGAGGCGCTAAATCTCCTCCTATATCCCTCCTGGGAGGTGAAGAAAACTTTGTCCTAAGCTTTCACGGCGCCTATTCGCCGAAACTCTTGCGTCCTTCGGAAAATGTCTAGAGGACGAACGAAACGCTCCTTCCTTCTGCGGAGCTCTGAATAGAGAGGGGCTCTTCTCTCCCGGAGCTCTTAGTCGCACGAGTTCTCTCACGAGAAATCCGCGAATCAGGCTCCTGATGCTTGCATGAGAGGCAAAATCGTCCTCTAGCAAAACTCCTGGGAGAACTCTTGCTCGTAGGGAGTTTCCGATTCCTGTCATATGTGACTGAAGAAGGTCTCGCTGGGGACGAAAACCTTTCAGGCGAGGAGCGTCTGCTAAAGCCAGGACGCTTACTCTCTGATGCTCTCCTAACAGAACTCTGATGGGAAGAGAAATGTCTTTCTTCCTAGAAGAGCCTTCAGAAAGAACTCCCACTAAGGCAGACAACTGCTGTTGGAGTCCTACCAAGACTTCCTTCGTCTTGTGTGATAAGTCTTCCGGACAGAAGAGTCAGGAGATCTCATAGCTCTCTTCTTACGAGCAGGCGAATACTCCGGAAATGGCTCAGGACTGGAACGCAACGCTTCGCTTGCTGGCGTCTTCCAGGATCTCTTAAGAGGACGCGACTTAGCGGAAGAACTCCATCCTCTTCTGGGAGACGAAGAGTCTGAGTCCGAAAAGCACTTCCTGAGGACGCTTTTGCAGTAGCTGTCCTTGGCAGCCTGGGAAGCGGCTACAGGATCTGCCGAAGGGACGCCTGACCGTTGGGAATACTCTACATCCCCCTTGCGGCTTTCGACATTCCTCCTCCCTTGGTCATGGGAGTCTGAAAGAGGTCTAGGCCTAGGAGCAATGCGGAGTCGGTCAGACGCCCCCTCCACTTCACTGGGGACACTGCACAAATCACTGCACACATCACTGCGCTTACCTGTCTCCGTCATTGCTTGCAGTTGCGATTCAAGCTGATTATTGAGGCTCTCATTGCAGCCATTTCCGTAGACGCATCTACAGGTTCGCTGCTGGGGAAGGGGCGGAAGCCAAACTATGAGCAGGTGAAATACTAGAAAAGTTAGGAGCTACTTCCTGTTCATTATAGCAGGATCTACTTGAGCTTCTGATGGAAGCCCTCCTAACTCTATCTTTCTCAAGTTTCCTTACATAAGAAGCCAAGGTCTTCCATTCCACTTCCGTTAAGCTCTCACATTCCAGACAGGTGTTAGTCGCAGAACAATCATTCCCCCTACATTTCTTACAGACTGTGTGAGGATCCACCGATGCTTTCGGTAGCCTCACCTTACATTCCTCTTTCGCACACACCCTAAATACAGGTGCCACGTCAGACATTTTAAAGAGAATCCAGAACAATATCCAAAAAACGGTCCACGATAAGCGTATGCCAAAACCAAAGATCAAAGTACATCACCAAAAGACAGATAGATAATCCTCGGCCAACGAGAAAAGGAATTCCAATGCAGGAGGTACCAACAACGATGTTGTTGCTACCCGGCAACAGAAAAATTCTGGTTAGAAAACGGGAATGGTTCCTATTCCCAGCCACCCGAGCGTCGGGAGTGGGCTGGTCACCTGACCTACCTGTCGCGTGTGCCGCGAGTTTTGAATTCTGTCGGGACGTCAGAGACTATAGCTAAGTATATATCTTGCGGGGAAGTTGCATGTACAAAAAAATGTATTGTTATGTTACAATAAGTTTCATACATACTTACCTGGCAGATATATACATAGCTGGGACGACGGAGTCTTAGCTATGTATATATCTGACAGGTAAGTTGCATGTACAAAACCAGATTGCCATTATCTTATGCTGTCTGTGGAAAATAAAAATCCACAAATAGGCAAGTCCACAAATCGTGAGTCCAGAATGCGGGGGACTTATGTATTGGCACCAATAAATACCTGACAAAAGTGCCATTAACCGGTTATTGGCTGGTAAAATAAATTTCAAGTTATCGGGCAGCGAAAATTGCCAATTTTCGCTTATCATCAAGACATCTGAACGGAAGAACCCCTGGGACTGCCTGGATGTTTAAATACGAGCTCACAAAAACATGTCTGCATCACATGACAGCAGAAAGCAAAGTGGAATGTTTACAACCAGGCAGGCAGGTCTCCTCGCCTATCGGATGGTAGTTACTGCCCAACCACCTTGTTTAAGAGTTTTACCGGCCGTGGTCCAAGCTTGCCATAAGCAATTCCTATTGTAAAGGACTGAGGGTTTGTATATTGTGTATGAACAAACAAATATTCTTCACCAAATGGTAATTGTTAGAAACATCATACATAAAAAAGTCTTGAAGATCTGTGTTATTATACGTACATAAAAGTGGTATCAACATGCACCAGTACATAAAAAAGTTCTCTATCTCTCAAAAAGCCACCTGGTGCTTCTTTAATGTTAAAAAGACTTGCAGAGTATGGATGACTTAGATCAAAAGTCCTACTTGAAGTACTTTACAATATTTACACACATCCATTTACTTGATGGATAAAATTTACCTGCCAAGGTCAGCAAAATCTGAGAAGCTACAGTTTACAGACATGACCAAACCAAAAGTTGAATGTTTATAAGAATTTAAGACAATTATGGGACAAAGTAAAGGCCAAGTGACAAGAATTTGGTATGGCACTAATAACAAATGTAAGTTTTAGTGCAATTAAAGAAAAGTTCAGAAACAAATTACCTTCACATCAGAACAAAGGTGAGTGATGCAGATGGAAAGCATAAGCCCAATTGTAGAGCTTAATGTAGGCAAAACACAACCATGTCAATTCATAGTAGAGGAAATAACAAGACAGCTTCTAGATAGCTTGTAACTTTACATGATAGGGAGAGGTATTTCAAATCTTTTCAGAAATACCATAGTTTTAGCCATTCTTTTTTGTACATATTTGCCTAGGGAGTTAGGGCTGAAAACTTTTACCTCCCAATCTATCCTTATAATCTTGCAATTACTATCCACATCTATTAAAGGTCCACATACCAAACACTACTTAAAGTAAAACATAAAACTCGGAATATGTGCAAAACAAAACCAGTTCATGCTTACTGATCTTACCAATGGTTTGATTTGTGACAGAATGACTCCATCCATTAAAGCCAAAGACTTCATTTGCAAGGGATATAAGTCGCCATCCTTCAATGTATGCAATACGCTGGCCTCTCCCGCTCCACTTCTCTGGCTGATGAATGAGGAGCCAAGCTTCTGCCGTAAAACCTTTTGGACAGCTTCTTGCTCCTCAGCGGTAAATTCGGTCTGTAAATCACCAATGGTTGTAAAAGTGAAATTATAAAATATAATTTCATATAAATACTTACCAAGTAATTACACAGCTATACTTTTCTATTCATGTGACAGCTAAAATTTGACAATAGCAACAACAAATCAGAGGAGCTCACTTCTTTTCTGCCAGCATTTGATGCAACATTGGATCTTTGTGGTAGCTTTCCTTGGAGTTTTGCTTCATCTTTTCTTGGATTTGGTAATGTATCATATTTTTGGTAGCTTAACAGCTGAGTCCATTGAGTTAAGCAATCCCTTGCATTATCAACAGTATGTTGGATTCAAGTTCCTCCAGTGTTAGATATTGTAGGGAGGGTTGCAAGACCCGCATACTAAGATAACATACGATATCATACAATCTGCTCTAAATGTAAGTCAAGAGTGCTCTAAGGATCTTACTTGTGAGGAATGTAGAGGATGGGATGAGAAACAGTGGAAGAATTTGAGGTCTAATTTAGATAAGTTGGACAGGTATAGAAGGAGAAAGGCAGCTTTAAGAGCAAAACATAGGGCTCAAATCTAGAACATGTTAAGTGTTAACATTTCTGTGATTGACTGTAACATTCGTTTTTCCCCGCTTTGGCTTGGCCTTATCCCCCATCCTTTGTCCTAATTTCACCATCAACTCCTGTACCTAGCTCCACTGCTTCCAAACCCCATGCTACTGCCAGCCCCGAGTGTAAGTTTGACAGCAAATTTGAACTTGTGGTCAGCACAATGTCTACGGTAGGAGTCAGTTGAGGTTCTAATAGATCAAATGCATAATATGATGCAGGTGCCAGTGTCAGTGCCAGTGAAGGAGGTGGCTGTCCGTCCCGTTGACTCTCCCCTGAACTTGAACTGGAGGTCCAAAGGAGGTCGGTGGGGTCTGCCCACGGGCAGTTGCTCCCTCATCAGATTCTGTAGCTTGTCATTCAGAAAGCCGTCAGAAAGGCGTCTGTGTCAGTGCGCATCAGATTTCTTAGGATTTCAGGAGCTTTCTGGTCCCGAAAAAAACGGATTTTGACGTAAGGAAAAATCTATTTCTGGGCGATTGGTTCGTGTCTCCCAGCGAAATATCCCTTTTAATCTATTATTTCTAAGGTAAATGCACTAACACATACCAGAGAATAAATAAAATAAAGAAAAGGTCAGTATAACTGACTCGCTCACCCAATCAAGAGGGCGTCGGTATGAGCACTAGGGCGATAGGGTGAGACCACTACCACGAACCTCTTACCAATAGAAATCTCCTACGACAAAACCCCCACAACCAAGAGGGGAGCCGACCCACAGAGTGGGCAGCAACTATACTACTCCATCCCACGCTACCGACTGCTGCGCCTCTGGTGGCCATCCCGAAGTTAGCAGACAATCTTGAGCGCAGGGATGGGTAGGGTGGGATTTCGCTGGGTCGACACGAACCAATCGCCCAGAAATAGATTTTTCCTTACGTCAAAATCCCTTTTCTGGGCTCAGTTCGTGTCGCTGCGCGAAATCGTACCAGAGAATTAGCACAAGATTGTAAAAGAAAATAAATAAATAGGTCTCAATAAAACTTAAAATAAAATAAAGAATTATAATTGCTAAAAAAAAATATACATATACACAATCATACAAGTTAGAAAAATTATGCCTTAAAATTAGCTTAAAGTTAACATATATGTACAAGGGCTTACATGGAATATATGTTGAACTTAACATTTGTGTATAGTTATTATATACAAAAGTAAATAAAGCAATTATAATAATAAATGATCTTGAACAAAACTTAGACTATAATCTAGTAAATAAATTTATATGTCTTAATATACAAAACCCGTAACCATTGTAAATGTAGATGTGTCACCCTAACATTAAAAAACAAATAAGGGGACCACATCATAGAGATCAGTATATACAAACAATTGTGGGTGACTCTAGCAAAAAAATTAGGGACACCCACTGTACCATCACAGAGCAGTTAAGACTCAAGGTAGACGTAGATGAACATGGTAGGTATAGACAAACTGTGAATGAGGTAGGTAGAAAGGAGATCTGGATCTTCAACTTAAGATTTAAGCATAGTCGGGGGAAACTATGTTACCCGCTGCAAACTGCTGAAAATTTTAGAGCTTCCAAGGACTTTAAGTAATGACGCTTAAATACTGTCGGCGATTTCCATCCAGTATACTTTTCAAATCATCAAAAACAAAAATGATATTGTTATGTTACAATAAAGTTTCATACATACTTACCTGGCAGATATATACATAGCTAAGACTCCTCCGTCGTCCCCGACAGAAATTCCAAATTTCGCGCCACTCGCTACAGGTAGGTCAGGTGATCTACCGGCCTGCCCTGGGTGGCAGGACTAGGAACCATCCCCGTTTTCTATCATATTTTCTCTCTTTCCACCTGTCTCCTGCGGGGAGGCTGGTGGGCCTTTAATTGTATATATCTGCCAGGTAAGTATGTATGAAACTTTATTGTAACATAACAATATCATTTTCATACAATCAACTTACCTGTCAGATATATACATAGCTGATTGGCACCCTTCGGTGGAGGGTAAGAGACAGCTACTATATGGAATAGACAGGTAAACAACATAACGTTTGTAGGTATAAATAAAACCTTGGTTTCCTACCTGATAGGTGGTAGACTTGGTGGTGTTTGCCCAGTAGTCTGCATCACCTCAAGAAAAACTTTAGCGAGATATGTGATCTATGGCCAAGAGTTCTTGTGGGTCTGCCGATGGGGGTCTTACCCACTTACTCAGCAGAGCCTAAAAGGACTTTGTCAATGGGTGCTGATCCACTTATATGACAATACACCTTATGAAGGAGCACACAACCAATCCCGACCACCTGATCCTAACCATGTGTTTAGAACTAAGGATTGTTACGAGTTATCCCCGAACTCGTCACAACAACCGTAACTCAAAAACCACTACGCACACATACATAATTTTTCAAAAAAAAAAAAAAAAAATTATACTCAACTAATTGGATATGAACGAGAATTCTCTTATGAACAACATAGACGGCCGCCCGTGCGAGCCTGAATCCTCCATTGTTCGAAGAGATTCTCGACCATATCCAAACAGAAGAACAGTATATACATTTTAAGGATTGGTGTCGGCTCCCGTACCCAGAATCGTATCTGCCGATACGATAGGACCTAGAGAAAAGCACTTCTCATACGTCACACGCACGTCTTTCAAGTAATGAGATGCAAATACCGAGTTGCATCTCCAATATGTCGTATCTATATGTTTTTTAAGCGACATATTCTTATAAAACGAGAGAGACGTCGCAACCGCTCGTATTCATGAGCTTTTACCCTCAGAAGTTGTAATTGTTCGTCCGGACAGACCTTGTGAGCGTCCGTAATGACGTTTCTTACAAAGAACGCTAGAGCGTTCTTTGACATCAGTCTTGTGGGGTCTTTTACCGCGCACCAAAGACCTTGTCTAGAGCCTCCCAACTGACGCTTCCTCTGAAGATAGAACTTCAGAGCTCTAACAGGGCATAGAGACCTCTCTGCTTCTCTGCCTACGAGACTAGACATTCCTTTGATTTCGAATGACCTAGGCCAGGGATTCGTGGGATTCTCGTTTTTCGCTAAAAACAGAGTCTTAAACGAGCAAATCGCCGAGTCTCCTTGAATCCTACTCTATCCTGCAGAGCTTGTAACTCACTAATTCTTTTTGCCGTCGCTAACGATAAAAGAAATAGGCATTTTCTAGTTACGTCTCTAAATGAGGCCCTGATGTGGAGGCTCAAAATCTATCCGAAGACAGATATTTGAGGACTACGTCCAAGTTCCAGTTCGGAGGTACTGGTTCCTTAGCTTTTGACGTCTCAAAAGATCTTATGAGATCAGTGGTAGATCTTTGTTATTTGCCAGATCTAAACCTCTGTTCCTGAATACAGCCGAGAGCATACTCCTGTATCCCTTTATTGTGGCTACGGCTAGATGCGATTTTACTCTCAGGAATAGCAAGAAATCAGCAATTTCCGCTATAGAGGTAGAGGAGGAGGACAACTTCTTGGCTCTACACCACCTTCTAAAGACCTCCCACTTCGACTGGTATACTTTCGAAGTGGAGTTCTGCGAGCTCTCGCGATCGCGCTTGCCACTTCGCGAGGAAAAGCCTCTCGCTCTGACAAGTCTTTCGATAGTCGAAAGGCAGTCAGAGCGAGAGCGGGGAGGTTTTGATGGTTACCTCTTGAAGTGTGGTTGTTTGAGAAGATCCGTCCTTCCTGGTAGGGATCTTGGAAAGTCTACGATCCACTCTACCACCTCCGTGAACCATTCCTGGGCCGGCCAAAAGGGGGCTATTAAAGTCATCCTCGTCTCTTTTGACGCCACAAACTTTTTCAATACTAACCCCAGGATTTTGAATGGGGGGGGAAAAGCGTACTTCGTCAGCTCGAGAACCAGTTTAGCAGGAAGGCGTCTACCATAATTGCTCTTGGGTCTTCCACGACCAGAGCAAAACACTGGGAGCCTTTTTGAAATGTATGTTGCGAATAGATCCACATGAGGAGTTCCCCACAGAGACCAGAGATCGCGACATACTTCCATCGTGCAGAGTCCATTCTGTATGAAGGACCTGGTTCCTCCTGCTGAGCCTGTCCGCCCTCACATTCCTTACTCCCTGTACGACCCTTGTCAGCAGGGAGATGTTCCTGTGAGACGTCCAAAGTAATAGGTCCCTCGTGAGTTCGTAAAGGAACGAGGAGTGTGTCCCTCCCTGTTTCCGAATGTAGGCAAGTGCGGTGGTGTTGTCCACGTTTACTTGTACTACCTTGTCTCTCACCAGAGGTTCTAGGCTCTTCAAAGCCAGGTGTACGGCGAAGAGCTCTTTGCAATTTATGTGCCAGGACACCTGTGCTGGTTCCCAGGTGCCTGACACTTCCTCCGAGCCTAATGTCGCTTCCCCAACCCAACCCGTCTCCCGACCGCGTCGGAGAACAACACTAGGTCCTGGGGTTCTGTGATCTTAGAGAGATCCCTTTGTTCTCTTCCAGAGGCAGCAACCACCACTGTAGGTGTGCCTTTACCTCCACTGGAATGGGAAAAACGTCCGACAGTTGTCCGTTTTCCAGCTCCAAGACTTCTTGAGGAAGAATTGAAGTGGACGGATATGAAGTCTTCCGAGAATTGTTCCAGCGAGGAAAGCGTCCCCAGAAGGCTCAACCATTCCCTCGCTGACGTTTGCTGTTTCTCTAAGAAGAGAGAGATTATCCTCAAACCTTTTGCGGTTCTCTCCTGCGAAGGAAAAACTCGAAAACCCCGAGAATCCATCCGAATCCCCAGATAGACTAGGTCTTGTCTGGGGCGGGTCATCTGAGACTTCTCGAGGTTCACAAGCAATCCCAACGCCTTGGTCAAATCCAGAGTTAACTTTAGGTCCTCCAAACACTGTCTCTCCGATTTGGCCCTGATGAGCCAGTCGTCTAGGTACATCGAGACATTCACTCCTTTGAGATGAAGAAATCTCGCCACATTCCTCATCAGGCTTGTGAAGACCTGAGGAGCTGTGGACAGGCCGAAACACAAGGCTCTGAACTGAAAGATCCTTCCCCCCGTCATGAAACGGAGGTACTTCTTCGATGAAGGGTGGATCGGGACGTTAAAGTAGGCGTCTTGGAGATCTAGAGACACCATCCAATCTCCTTGTCGTAATGACGCTAGGACTGAAGCAGAAGTCTCCATGGAGAACTTCTCCTTCTGAACAAATTTGTTCAGAGCGCTGACGTCTAGTACTGGTCTCCAGCCTCCCGAGGCTTTCGCCACTAGAAAAAGGCGATTGTAAAACCCCGGGGAGTTTTGATCCAGTACTAGTTCTACTGCACTCTTGTCCCACATTTGTTCCACCATCGATCGAAGAGTATCCCATCAAGCACAGGATCCTTGTACTTGGCCTGATAGTTCCCTTGGTATTGACGTTAGGGGCGGAGTATTCAGGAAAGGGATACGATATCCCTTCCTTATGATCTTTAGTGAAGACGCGTCTGCGTCTATCAGTGTCCAGGCTTCCACGAATTCCAGGAGCCTGGCACCTACTGGTGTTTGGAGGAGAAATGTTTCATTTGCCCTTTTTAAAGGGACGAAAGGCGGACCTACCTCTTCTCTCTGGAGCCTTCCTTCTTGCGGGAGGTCTGGAGATCGGACCACCTCGAAAGGGCTGCCTAGAAGTGCTAGGTTCTTTCTTGTCCGACACTAAAGCAGGTTTCTTCTTCCTAGCTGACTGCGTCAGAAGATCCTGTGTCACCTTCTCAGTTAAAGAGTGCGCTACGTCCTTCACTAACTTAGAAGGAAACAAATAGTCCGAAAGAGGTGCATATAGCAGAGCTGCCCTCTGCGCATGCGAGAACTGCCTTTGTTAAGAAGGCGCCATAACACTGTCCTTTTCTTCAAAAGACCTGCTCCAAATAATGCAGAGACTTCCAAAGATCCATCCTGTACTGCTTTGTCGATGCACGACAAAATGCATAAACAGGGCTTCAGGTTCGATTCCCTGCGAATCGTGAGCTTTCTTGGACATCACCCCAAGGGACCAATCTAAGAAGTTGAATACTTCCAATACATGGAAAAGTCCCTTGAGGAGATGATCCAGTTCCGAAATACTCCAAGTAATGCGGGCAGAATTAAGACTAGGACGCCTTGAAGCGTCAACTAACGTCGAAAAGTCTGCCTCTGTAGTAGAAGGGTAGAGCGATACCCATATCCTCCCCCGTCTTGTACCATATGCCTCTTTTCCCCCAGCTAACCTTGCTGGAGGCATGCAAAAATACTGTCCTGGTTAAGTCTTTCTTGCGACTTCATCCAGGCGTTCTAAGGCGTGTAAAGCCCGCTTCATCGAGATGGTGGGCTTCATCTTCAGAAAGACGAAGTCTTCTTCGCCTTCGCACTCGAAAAGAGCGAGCGCGGAGAAGGAGGAGCAGCCGGAGTCAACTCGTCTCCGTATTCCTCCAGAAGCTGGTAGTCAACACCATATAGTTGGACAAGCCCTCTCTTCCAAGATCGTCATCATCCGAGTTTCGTTCGAACTCGTGATAATCCTGAGTTTCTGTTCTCCTTTCAGAACTTTCCTCTTCTGGGGGAGACAAAACTCCTGATCGGAGAGGGGCTAAGGGAATGAAAGTCTTTCCTTTTTCCCGTTCTGATCGACTTGGAAGGCGTCACAACTGCGGCTTCTCGCGCGCTTAGAACGTCATGTATGACGCTTCCCGCTCTCCGAGCGTCATGTATGACGTCTCTTGTTGACGTTTTAGATGACGCTTCGTTCGTCTGAAGACGCTTCGCTTTCTAAGGGCTTCCTACTCGGCGTCACAATCTTGGACGGAGCGGCACGTCTAAGATCCTCTTGATTTGACGCTTCACTTCTAAAAGACGCTTCCGGAGCAGGTGCGAGAGGTACGAGACTTCTTAATAGGAAGCGTCACGTCCTTCCGACGGGGCGCTAAAACTCCCACAAGAGATGACAGTTGTTCTTGCACCGCCATAATGATCTTCCTTGACGCTTCTCCTACGTCTAGTGCCTGACGCCTTTCGTCATCACTCGGGGAAGAAGCATGATGGGGTGGGGTACTTCCTCATAAGCGTCAGGTGACGTTGACGCCACCTTCGCCTTCTTAATAGCAGACGGGGCGTCATCCGAGAAGCGCTCCGGGCTAGAATCAATGTCTTGCTTCATATGACGCTTCAGCGGTCTCGATAAGTTCGACTCCTTCACCCTCGTTTAGGTGAGGGAGAGGGAGAGGACGAGAAACACTCGCGAAGGACGCTTTTCCTGTAGCGCCCTGAGCTGGCTGCCATGAAGCAAAGCTAGCTGAAGGGACGTCTGACCGTTGGGGATTCCCCACGACCTCCTTAAGGCTTTCGACTTCCTTCTCCTCTGGGCATGTGAGCTTGGAAGAGGTCTAGGCCTGGGAGCGCCGCAGGGACGATCAACGCCCCCTCCACAAAACTGATAGGGCTCACTTCACTAAAAATTTTCACTATCACTAGACCTTACCTTTCGAGTCCGCCATCTTGGACTTCATGTCTCGAATCGTCGCTTTCAGATTGGCGATTTCCGATGCCGAATCCGAAAAGACACTCTGAGAATGAGATTTATAGGGAGAATCTACAGTAGTAGGGTTAGAATTATCATTGAAAGGCTCAATAGGCCTTGAATTCACACCTTTCAGTCTTCTAACTCTATCCCTCTCTAACTTCTTCAAATAAGAAGTCAAAGTCTTCCATTCTTCTGCATTCAAACTCTCGCATTCCTTACAAGTGTTAATAGCAGAACACTGCACCCCCCTACATTTACGGCATACAGTGTGAGGATCAAACCGAAGCTTTCGGTATCCTCACCCTGCAGCCTACATTCACACACATTCTCACACTCACATTAGAATCAGACATACTGAGAAAAATCCAAAAGAGTTATTCCAAAAACAGTCCACAGTAGCGAATGCCAAAACACGATCCAAATACGTCACCAAAAGTCGAAAAACGTTGATCAAATGTTGAAAAAAGAATCCAAGTCAGGAGGTAATAACAACAATGTTGATACCACCGGCGACAGAGAAAATATGATAGAAAACGGGGATGGTTCCTAGTCCTGCCACCCAGGGCAGGCCGGTGATCACCTGACCTACCTGTAGCGAGTGGCGCGAAATTTGAATTTCTGTCGGGGGACGACGGAGTCTTAGCTATGTATATATCTGACAGGTAAGTTGATTGTATGAAATTCATGTGTTGGAAATAGTTAATTGAGGTGGCAACTGCCCTGACATCATGAGCTTTAGGGAAGGAATCAGGGTTGGCTTGCTTAATAAAGTACAAGATCTGTTGTCTGATACCTTTAATAGATAAGTACCACCTTTCTCTCTCCTAAAGAGAGGACCCGAAGAAGATGAGGATGTCCTGGACAGAAAGGCTCGTAAGGTCGTTACTGGACAAAGAGAAGGATCTTGTGGAAGGGGTATAACCTTCCACGGTTCCCACCTCAATAAAGGATCCTCGTTCTTTGCTAAAAAAGCTACGTTCCGGAGAGAGAAGAACTTCTCCTGAGGGAAGAAATTCTATATGATTCGGATCTCTGGATAACGCCGACAGTTCTGAAATTCTAGCTCCTGAAGCCAAGCTTATTAAAATAGAGTTTTTCTTAAGAGCATTATAAATGAACATGTCGTATTGTTTGTTTCTGAAGCCAGCTTTAGAAACATTATTCAAGAACCACGACACTGACGTAGGCCTTACTGAAGGTTCTAAGTCTAGCACAAGCCTTGGGAATAGACGAGAAGTAGGAATCTGTCAAGTCTATATTGAAACCGAGTTGAAAAATCTTCTTCAAGGCTGACTTGTTTGTCGTAATAGTGCTAGCTGCTAAGCCTTTTTCAAATAAAGATCTGAAAAAGGATATAGCTGAATTGATTGTCATGATTCTAATATCTGATTCTCTCAGGAGATTGCCAACTTTTTGACTGCAGCATCATACTGTCTCAAGTTGAATGTCTTTTGTCAGATTCCAAGAAAAGAATATTTCGTGGATCGATATCTGCATCTTTTTTAGCCGCAAACTTCATGAAGTCCATAAAGTTAGGGTTTGAGAATTCCTGAGGAAGCGAACACAGTCTTCGTTTGTACTGACTGGGAGAGCCTGGGATTGGGAATCCGAAGAGGACGAAGACCCAGTTCCAGAATCAGAGGGTACCAATTGCTCTTCGGCCAGTCTGGGGCTACTAGAGCTACTTGACCCTTGAACGTCCTGAGTTTGTTCAGTACCTTCAGGAGAAGATTCACTGGAGGAAAGACATAAATCTTCTCCCAGTTGTTCCAATCTATGGACAGGGCGTCCGTGGCATAGGCCAGAGGAGGGTCCATGGTTGGGGGCCACATAACATGGAACGTTTGGTGGTTCGCTGAGATGCAAAAAGATCTACTTGCAGACCTGGCACCCTCCGGAGAATCCATTGGAACGAATCTGCTATGACGTTTCTCACTCCAGCTATGTGGGTGGAGGAGAGGTGCCAACTGAACTTGTCCGCTAGGGAGAAGATGGCTACCATGACATGATTCAGATGTCGAGACTTGGAGCCTCCCTGTTTACGCAATGGACTACCACTGCGCTGTCCAGAACTAGCTTTATGTGGGAGTTCTTTGGCGGACGTAACCTCTTCAGAGTCAAGAATACTGCCATCGCTTCTAATACGTTTATGTGAAGCTGGCGGAACTGGGATGACCAGGTTCCTTGAACCTTCTTGAATTGAGAATAACCTCCCCAGCCGCTTAACGAAGCGTCTGTGTGGATGGTAATCCCCGGAGGAGGAAACTGAAGGGGTACTGATATTGACAGGTTCTTCACTTTTGCCCAAGGGCGCAGACGATTCCGTAGAATCTGTGGGACTGATGACAACCTGTCCCTGGATCTGACATTTGCTCTGTGAGCGCCAGATTCTGGTTAGATCTTTCAGTTTGGCTTTCATCAAGATGTTTGTCACTGAGGCAAATTGGAGAGAGCCCAGGATTCTTTCCTGGCTTCTCCTTGAAGCATATTTTTTGCTTTAGAAATTGCTATACTGACTTCGCTATTTTCTTTCCTCTTGGCTTGATGGAATCGACAGAGTATGGGAGGATAGATTCCATTGGAATGCCCAGCCACTGAAAGTTGGACTCCGGGGTGAGTCTTGATTTTGTTCTGTTTATCTTGAACCCCAGATACTCTAGGAACTGGATTACTTTCAGTGTGGCTTTGTGACATTCCTCGACTGTTGGAGCCCAAATCAACCAATCGTCGAGATACGCTACTACCATTATCCCCTGAGACCTCAGTTGTTGGACGACTACTTCCGCCAACTTCGTGAACACCCTGGGTGCCACGTTCAGACCGAAGGGAACTACCTTGAAGGAGAACGCTTGATCTCCTATCTTGAAGCCCAGATAAGGGCGAAAGTGTCTTGCAATAGGGATATGATAGTATGCGTCTGTTAAGATCGATAGAGGTGGTGACGGCCCCACGGGGAAGTAAGGTCCGCACCTGCGAGATGGTCAGCATTTTGAACTTGTCGCAGCGAATGGCCAAAGTTTAAGCGGGACAAGTCTAAGATTACCCTTCTTTTTTGTGAGCCTTTCTTTGGAACGCTGAATAAGCGACCTTGAAACTTTAATCTGTTGACTCTCGCTATTGCTCCTTTCTGAAGGAGGTCCTCCGCATACTCCGTCATTTCTTTTGATGGAAGTTGAAGGAATGGTCTGGATGGAGGAGGATCCGCAACCCAACTCCAACCCAGGCCTTTCGACACAATACTCTGTGCCCACATTGCTGAATCCCCACCGATGCCGGAAGAGAAACAGCCTCCCTCCTACCTTCGAGTTCTCACTGCTGCTGGGTTGAGTGACCTCCGCGGCCTCCACGGAAGTGTTTTCCCCTGTTGAGAGACCTTCCTGATCCTCTCTGACGAAAGGATCCCCTACCTCTGCCTCCCCTGCCAAAGCGGTCGTATTGCTGAAAGGCCTGGCCTTCGAACACTTGGTTGAAGGCTGGGGAGACAGCGTAGGAGGTGGAAGGCTGAGGCTGGGGAAAATCACGTAGATGGGCTGTGATTGAGCCTTAGAAGTAGAGGGTTGGGCTGATTGTACTAAAGGAAACAGCCGAAACAGCCTGGGTGAAGCGTTGTTGCTTTTTCTGGTAAGGCTGATAACGTTTCAGTTTCTTCTGAGACTTACCTCTTGCTGCTTGGTCTTGGCGTCTCTTTGCAGTGAGACCCCAACGATCCTTAAGGCTCTGGTTAAGCCTTGTTGCTTCTGCCTGGACCTCCTTTACCATCGAATCAGGAAAGAGGTCTGACCCCCAGATGTTGGATGAAAGCAACTTATTCGGCTCATGACGAATAGTTGCTTCCTGGAGGACATGTTTCCGGCAGTTAGTTCTGGCTGTAGTGAACTCAAACATGTCAGACTGGACTGTTTGCGTCAGTGACTTGGTGAGGAGCTTGAAGAGCGGCTCAGAACCGTAAGAAATAGTCGCTACTTCAGTCATTGCCATGGTATTAATGGACCTGGCGAGGCCTAGTCTTGGCCTCAAATTCAGCTTGGAATGAGGCTGTCAGGAAAGCCTAGGCAGCTTCTCACCAAACTGATCCATAGCACAGTCTGGTTTGAGTTTGCCAGCCGAAAAGGTGTTGGGCAAATCTTCCCACAATTCTCCAAGTGAAGGGAGCAAAGGAGATGTGGGGTCTGCTTCCCTTAACTGACGGCAACGATTCCCCCTTCTGGGCAGCTGGAATAGTGACCGTTACTATCTTGTTGAGTAAAGGGAAGAGGAGTTCCCTCCTCCATCGTAAAAATGGTGAAGGGACTCTTGAAGGCTTGAATTCTCGTATTCGAACAATCCATATCCTCTAAACACCTGAGCCATTCTCTTTGAGCCTGGTCACGTGAATAGAGGACTGTCTCCTTAGGGACTTTATCATCTCTAGTCATGGCTGCGTCAGTAAGTCTGGCGTAGCTAATGAACGGCGGTTGGAGACCCTCCGGGTGAAACTCGAAGTCCTCAATCCTTCGAGTACCACACTCCGGAATGGAAATAAGACCGTCCTGGAAAGGGGCGTATGACGCCACCCTCCAGGGGTTGTTCATAGAGAACGGAGGCAGAGAGTCATGAGGTGGAAGCTGAACTAGTCCGGTGCCAAAAGCTGGGGGAGTAGATAGAGGGGCCTGATTAAGTCCGGCGATGATATTGTCCTGAGACGTAATCCTGTCGGACAACCGGGAGAACTCTGCTCCATGGCTGCTCCTCAGAGAGCCGACCAAGTCTCCCATGTGTTGCAACAGCCAGCATTGGGATCCAAAGCCGGAGCTGCTGCGGAGGTGGATGGGTAACTTGGAACAGGTACCAAGGGAGAGGAGAGCTGCCGGCTCAGCCGGAGTACAGGGCCTCTCCTTGGAAGACCTGCTCTTTGAGGACTTGGAGCTTGAAGCAGAAGCTCTAGACCTCTCTGCTCCGGGGTTTGCAGCCGGAGACTTACGAGACGTTGACGCCGAAGGTTTTCAAAACCTTCTGGCCCTTGACCTTAGGTCTCACCGAAGCGTCGGGTGAAGTATAAAGGAGCTCAGCTCCTGTAAAGCCTTGGAAGGAAGCTGGAGAATTAGCAGGAGAAGAAGACCCAGTGGCGCCCAAGGGAAGCCCTTGGGCGTCCAACGTACCTACCTCGACCAACAGGTCGTCAACACCTACCATGGGTTCTACATTTAAGTCAAGTTGTCGCGACATCGAGCGAGATATCTTGGCCTGGTTCCTTTTCTGAAGCGGCGATCTGCTGTTGAATCGCCGCCATAGTCGGGGCTGCCTCTGCCGGGTCGACGTAACCCGTCGACTTGCCGCCGGGGAAGATTAGGACAGCCAACCTCTTCTCTAGGATGTAGGGCTGTCCCTTGGCGGCGTTCTTCCCGAATCCGCCGACCCAAGCCCTCAGGGTTGCTAGAGCGGTATCTCTAAAACGGCGGAGCCTGAAAGAGAGGGCGTCCATTAGTTTCAAGTTTAAACTTAAGATTAAAAACTTAACTAATATTAGGCTTAGTCTAAAAGTTATAGGGGATGTAACATCCAATATAAAAAGAGCTTAACTTAAAATAAAAGATTAAAATTAAACTTAAGATCTAAAACATTTATTGGAATTTCTGAACGGAGTTGGAAATACTTACCCCGTCTAAGAACTGACTCACGAGATCGTAACATATGGTGCAGGTTTCGTGGAACCAGACCTGCAGATTCCCGTGCGGAGTCGCGCACGGAGCGTGGGACCTGCAGACTTCGTGTCCACAGGGGTCCTGGAGCATGGCGTTGCATCCTGGATGCTCACAGTTGGTGGTCTGTAAGTGAAAAGATACATGAGTACCCTAAAAGACATCACTTACAGGCTAATAGAACTCCGATGCATGCTGGAGAGCGAAAAAATTTTGGGCCATAACCCCTCCCTTACCGCCCTGAATAGGCTATAACCCCGGAATGATCCGGGTTGTGAAAACGTAGGTAAGGGAGGGACCCGGCTTAAGCTAGCTTAAATTAAACTTATGATTCTTAAAATAAACATAAAATACACTTTAAGCATAATTAGCACTAAGTACCGGATAATTCCGGTTCGCTGGTGGTGTTCGTCTCGCGATATCAGCGAGACGGGATGGTTAGAAAAGACCAACTGTACGCCTGAGGTCTGCCCGCGGGTGGGGGGAACTAGCATCCTTCCACGTGATTGACGGAGCTCCGGTAATAGAAAAAAAGCATAAACAAATCCGGGAAGGAGCAGAGAGGGCAAACGAAACAGACTCGAGCAAACAACGGGAGGCAACGGAGTAACAAAGGAGGGGGAAGGCCAATCCCCCTACCCAGCCACCACACAGCACCGTGAAGCAAAGAAGAACGGTCAAGTCCAGTCCTGGGTCTGTCCAGCCTCCCCACCCTACTCCCTCCGCGTCGGGAGAGAGGGAGAACAGGCACGGGTGGAGCGAGCGAGGATGGACCTCCCTCCCCCCGCTCTATGGGAGAGCGGGAGGAGGGTAGGGTGACTGGACGGGCGCCTGGGGCTGCTTCGCGATCACATGGTGACCACGGAGCGGTAACACAAGAAAACACATCAAAAAACATAGCCTAGGTTAAAGCAACCAAACTAATCAGTGAGATGCTATCGTAGAAGCAACAACTGCTGAGAGGGAAGCAATAAACTGGTGGGGACCATGAAATACAGGACCTAGGTACGTAATATGCCAGACGCCTAGGCTAACCTAAAATACATAAAATCACTAAAATTCAATTAAAATGAAAGTAGGAAAGTAAAATAGTAGGAGAAAAAATCCAGGAGTGTACGACTAAACCCGAGAGAAAGTCTAACCACTCAAAGCTAGCCGGGGCCGATACTAAGAGCTGTGGCTAGGGTCTGGATGGAAGAGATGCCTACGCAAGGTAAAGAAGACATGCATGCATGACATAAACCAAGTAGGCTGGACCCCTAACATAATATAGATAACTAGCAATAGAGTGTAAAGTAAAAAGGGAAGGTTCTAGGTATGGAAGACCAAGAACGACCCGCCAAGAGGCAGAACAATGCCGCCATTGCTTCAGACCAAGAGCCAGTATTTATACCTAAAAAACGGCAAAATACTGACTCAAAGCTGAAAAAAAGAAAAAACTAAATAGAAACCTTAACAGATTACTTAACTTAGCTGATGCGATGGCTGAACGCTCCATATCTAGATAAAATCTTCGTAAAGGGGCACAAAAAACACAGCGAGCAAAAAAGTATGTGTTGTACAACGTGCGCTAACGAAAAGGATGGCCACCAGAGGCGCAGCAGTCGGTAGCGTGGGATGGAGTAGTAGTAGTTGCTGCCCACTCTGTGGGTCGGCTCCCCTCTTGTGGGGGTTTTGTCGTAGGAGATTTCTATTGGTAGAGGTTCGTGGTAGTGGTCTCACTCGCCCTAGTGTTCATACCGACGCCCTCTTGGAGGGTGAGCGAGTCAGTTATACTGACCTTTTCTTATTTTATTTATTCTCTGGTATGTGTTAGTGCATTTACCTTAGAAATAATGGATTATTAAAAGGGATATTTCGCGCAGCAACACGAAACTGAGCCCAGAAAGAGGCATTTTGCACTTCCCAGGCGAATCTCGTCCTACTAAGAGACGTCATGCCAGCAAGCTCTCTCCCATTGCTTCAAAGCGGACCAGAAAGCCTTCACCCAGCTCAGGACCAGGTTCCAGTTTGTGGTTCAGCCCAGAACGTTATTCTCCTGAGTGTTCTAATTTAGAATGTTAGTTTTTGGCTCCTTAGCACCCCTCCAAGATAAGCTCATCATTTTCTTCCAGGCACCCACCTGAGCATCCAGTGTATTCTCACAAGTCTCTCGGCTCTTTCTGTCCCAGAGGGGCCAACTCAGTTTCCCTAGCACCCACCTCTTTTCTCGGCTAGCTGCGTGCCAGCTGCTAGCTGCTCAGCACCAACCGAGCACCAGTCTGTTTTATTCGCCTACACACACACACACACACACACACACGTAGAGGACACATCCTTTGCTCTCATTAAGATGTACAATTGGAAGATATTCTAGGACTTCTGCATAAAGCCTAACAGTACCGAAGCTTTCACATGATGTTTCTTTGTCTCTTCTGCAGAAGAGGATGTAGCTCCAGAGCAGACTCCCTTGGCTTATTGCTACTTTCCCACTGTATTTCCAGCCAGCTGCTCCAGTTTCACCTAGCTCTATTTTCCTTATGAGGAGTCAAGTGGACCCCAGTGCCTGTCTCCCCAAGATGGTTCTTTCTTCCTCTAGGAAGAAAGCGTTAAAGGAGGTCGAGGACTAGTTGGCGATGAAGAGGGAACAAGGAAGGCTACCTTTGCTTTTCTTCCAGCAAAACTATTAGGTAAGAGATATCTCTCCTACTCCACAGGAGAAGCTCTGTCCTTGGGAGGAGCTGCCTCAACCCAAGGTGCCTTCTCAAGACTTATTGACCTGGCTAGACGATCTGCTTTCTTGTCAGCAAAAGTGTTTTTTGCCCCTTTGGAGCTACATCACATGGTGCAACATATGTTTAGGTTCCATAGAGGTGTTCAGTTTCCTGACTGGACAATCAGGCTCTCGTCAGGAAAATAGAGTATTACAATGTTTTGGCGACAGACTTGCCATCAAATTGGTTTGGCATTTTGTCATGCGCCAATAAAGCTACAAGAAAAGGCTCCTTGGAGTTAGCTTCCCTTTTTTTCATTGGGATATTGAAGAAGAGGGAGTAGGAGGTGCTCCTTCACCACCAAAGAAGTGACTTCTGTTCAGAAGTTTGCATAGTTGGATTCACCCTAGACACAAAGTCCCTGTTCCCACAATCATCTGTGAAGGAGAATGCATGGATTTCTGCAAAAGAAATCCACACAGGGTCTTCTAGCTAAGTCATCAAGGCACCCCAAGGAGCAGTCTACCTTCACTACAAAATCAATCTCTCTCCTGCAACAGCAGCCTTTTGAGGGGGCTGACAGAGTTTGTCCTCTAAACCTCTTGCTAAGGTACGGTCCACCGCTAGGTATGACAAGAGGACCTCAACCAGGCCTCCTGTTAAAAAGTGACTTATCCATCCTTCGTGATCCTGTAGGAGCCAGGCTCCTTTTTTTAGGAGAGGTGGAGTGCCAAGTGTGGAGCCCTGGACGATCAAGGTGCTGAAAGAGGGATACTCTATCCAACTCAGGGTGTACCCTCCTCTTGTATCTTTGCCAATCACACTGATGGATTACTCGGAAGACTCAGAGAGGTTTGCAGTTCTAGCAAATGAAGTGTCATCCCCTCTAGAGAGAGGGCCATAGAGCTGTGTAGGACCACTCTTCCATAGGTTTTTGAGTTGAGTTGGATACTACAGAATTTAGGCCAAAGGCCAAGCACTGGGACCTATGAGGTCATTCAGTGCTGAAATGGAAATTGACAGTAAAAGGTTTGAAAGGTGTAACAGGAGGAAAACCTCACAGTTTGCGCTATGAATCAAGTATTAGGCAAGGGTGGAAAGTAAGATGAAGAAAGAGAATATAAAAGGAGTACAGTAAAAGGAACAAAAGTGGTTGCAGCTAGGAACGAAGGCACGCTGCAAAGAAACCTTAAGTATGCCTACAGTGCACCGCATGAGGTCCACTGACGGGGCAACCATCCCCATACGGAGTCCATAGGTCTTTAAAAACTGCTTATTTGTAGTACCCAAGTCATCAGGGTGGTGGAGGCCTGTCCTAGATGTCCGACCTTTGGACTTCTTCATCATGAAGACAAAGTTCAAAATGGAGACAATCAGTCGGTGATCTCATCCATCCTACTGGAGAGCTGGATAATCACCCTGGATATGCAGGATGTGTATTTCCACATTCCATGGCTCCTCGTGTATCTATGTGAGTTCCAGCACCTCTCGCTAAGTAGCACACCTGCTTAGCATCAGTGTATTGATGTACCTCGGCAACTGGTTTCTCTGTTCATGTTGCAGGAATACTGCACAAAGGATCTACAATTAACTCTTTGCCTGGCCAGGATCTAGGGCTTTTAATCAACTTGCAAAAATCTCAGTTAACCCCAACGCAGGAGATTCTATATTTGGGGATGAGGAGAGACTGAGTTTTAAGTTTTTCCATCCCCAAAGAGGATGGGGTCCTGTCTTCAGTTGGTACATGATCTCCTTTCACTCAAGTCCTGTTCAGCCAACTGGTGGATGATTCTGCTGGGGACCCTCTTATCCGTCGGGCATTTTGTGAAATTAGGAAGGCTACACGTGAGACTCTTCAGTTCTTCCTTAGAGCAAGCTGGAATAAACAGAGGCAACCGGATTCAACAACGTTCCCCATAGTGAAGGAGATAAAAGCAGACCTAAAGTGATGGACATCAAGAGGCAGACTTTTAGAGAAGTCCAAACCTCGTGAACCGAGACTGCTCCTTTTATGCAGACGCCTCAGACTGAGGCTGGGGAGCCCTTCTAGGCAACTTACTAGCTTCCAGCACTTGGTCCCCGGAGCGACAAGTTCTCCACATAAATATCAAAGAACTGACTATGATTCATCTGGGATTAATGCGATTTGTAAAGACAGTCACGGACAAGACAATGGTGGTGCATTCCGACAACACCACGGCTCTCTCCTATACATATATAAGCAGGACAGAACACACACTTTTCTCCATTTGCGTGGCAGCGAAGGCACTGCTGCTTTGGGTGGATCAGAATCAGGTCAAGCTCATCACCCAATTTATTCAAGGGAGATGAACATCTTGGCAGAAGAGTTAAGTCAGCAAGGGCAAGTCCTTCTGATAAGGGTGGAATCTAAACTTGACTGTGTGTGACAGCCTTTGGAAATTGTGGAGCAGGCTGAAGGTGGACCCGTTCACCACGTTAAAAAAGCACCGCCTCCTCTATTCTGTTTGCCAGTTCTGGATCTTCAGGCATGGGCAATATGGATGCTCGTGAACTGGTCGAACCTAAATCTTTATGCCTTCCCGCCTTTCAGTGTGGTGAGGGAGGTTATCAATAAGTTCCAGTAGTTCCTCACTGGATGGGTGGGTTACACGCTCACCTACCAATTCAGTAGCCACGAGTTCAATTCCCAGCTCTGCTAACTTGGAATCAAAGGAATTTTTATTTCTTGGTGATTATAAATTCATTTTTCTTGATGTGTATAATGTGGTTTGGATTCCACAATAAGCTGTAGGTCCTGTTGCTAGATAACCAACTGGTTTCTAGCCACATAAGAAAATATCTAATCATTCAGGCCAGCCCTAGGAGAGCTGCTAATCAGCTCAGTCGTTTGGTAAAAATGAAGTTTTTATGTTAAAACAAAGTTTAATGTATAAATTACCTGGCAGGTATATATATAGCTATTATTCTCTGTCCACCTGGCAGAAATTTCAAATCTCGCGGCAAACGCTAGTAACCTATTAGTAGTTCAGGATACCACCACCCCGTTACCGTGGCGCTAGCGCCAGGAACCGTTCCTCACTTGAACCAGATTTTTCTCTGACCCTGTCTCTGAGGGGAGGAGGGTGGGGCATTAAATTATATATAACCTGCCAGGTAAGTATACATTAAACTTTGTTTTAACATAAAAACTTCATTTTAAGTATGACACTTACGGTACCTGGCAGGTTATATATAGCTGATTGACACATTTGGAGGTGGGTCAAAGACAGCAACATTATTAGAGTAAAAATATTATTAAAATATTATTAAAACTCTAGGTTCCTTACCTGCTAAGGTAGCTGACTTCATAGGTCCTGCTCTCAGTCTGCTTAAACCTTGGGAGCTCTCAAACAACGGAAGTGTCCTGTAATGTTAAGAAGAAGCTAAGACTGAACTGACCAACTGGGCGTGACCAATGTGTTGACAGAACCCTCACAGCCCTCTTATGCCACGGCATTCAAGCTTAGTAATAGATCAGTACCTGAACTACACACACACACCATACCAATATAAACCAAACCAGACTGAAAAAAGTAAACACACTTTTCTCAGACTACCAATAAACACAACACCATCACCTGATAAAATACTAGCTTAAAAGAAGGTATGGGGTGGTAACTCCCTTTGCCCAATACTGTAACCTGAGGACACGTATGGACCTAGCGTCTGACAATTATCAAAGGTTGTCTGAATATCCCTCAGATAATGAGACGCAAATATTGAATTCGTTCTCCAAAAGGTCGATTCAATAATTTCCTTGAGGGCTAAATTCATTTTAAACGCCAATGAAGTCGCAACTGCCCTGACTTCATGAGCTTCACTTTCAAGATACCGAAGGGTCTGTTCGACACAACATGTGAGCTTCTCTAATTAACCTCTCCTCATAAAGAAAGCTAGAGCGTTCTTTGTCATGGATCTACTGGGGTCTTTGACTGAGCACCAAAGAGCATCAGAATTCCCTGATCTCTCTTGTTCTTTCAATGTAGAATCTTAATGCTCTCACTGGGCAGAGGACTCTTCCTTGCTCATGTCCCACTAACTCAGATAAACCCAAGACATCAAAGGATCTTGGCCAAGGATTCGCAGGGTTCTCATTCTTGGCCAAAAAAACCTTCCTGGAATGAACACACTGCATTACCATGTCTCCATCCCACTTTCTTTGACATGGCCTGAAAGCTCACTAACTCTTTTAGCCGTTGACCAGAGCGACTAAAAAAGATAGTCTTCTTAGACACATCTCTCAGAGAGGCTTTCTCTAAGGGCTCGAATTTACTCGAGGTTAGATGCCTCAAGACAACATCGAGGTTCCAAGCAGGAGGCCTGCATTGTGGCTGTTTCTTAGTACCAAATGACCTAATCAGATCTCTAAGGTCCAAATTATTAGAGATATCAATATCTCTGTGTCTAAACACTGAGGTCAACATACTCTTTATAGCCTTTGATTTGTAGACACTGACAATCCTAAATCCTTCCTTAAGTATAGAAGGAAGTCTGCGATTTGGGTCACAGAGGTACTGGATGAAGACACTTTCCTCTTCCTACACCACTTCCGGAAATTTCACATCGACTGATATCTGCGATTGTGGAGGTTTCTTCTGGCCCTAGCCACTGCACTGGCCACCTCTCTAGAATATCCCCTCGCTCTGACAGACTTCGATAGCTGAACGAAGTCAGACCGAGCGAAGGGTATTCTTGTGAAATCTGTCGAAGTGGGGTTGTCTGAGTAAATCTACTCTTAGAGGAAGAGTTATTGGTGTATCTATTGTCCATTCCAGTTAACCTTCTGTGAAACCAACTTTGGGCCGGCCAAAACGGAGCTATTAAGGTCATCCTCGTTCCTTGGCTCTCCCTGAATTTCTTCATAACTTTCCCCAGTACTTTGAATGGCGGAAAAGCGTAAACATCTAGGTTGGTCCAGTCCATCAGGAAGGGCGTCCGACCCGCCACTGCTTCCTGATCTGGAACCGGAGAGCAATAAGTTGGTAATCTTTTTGTTCTGGCTGTCGCAAAAAGATCTACTACCGGACGGCCCCACAACTTCCACGGCTCTGACATACCTCCAGGTGCAACGTCCACTCTGTCGGTAGAAGTTGTCCTCTTCTGTTCAACATGTCCGCTCCCACATTCTTCTCCCCATGGATGAACCTGGTGAGCAGAACGACCATTTTCCTCTTCCGCCCTAAGTAGAACTTCCTTTGCCAGCATGTAGGGGATAGAATGAAGATCCCCTCCTTGTTTGCGGATGTATGCCAGAGCCGTGGTGTTGTCCGAGTTGATTTGCACTGTCTTGTCTCGAATCAACTCTCTGAAGTGCTTCAAGGCCAAGAAAATTGCCATCAGTTCCTTCTGTTTATGTCCCAACTTGTTTCTTCCTCGCTCCAAAGACCCGACACCTCCTGAGGGCCTATGTCGCCCCCCAACCTGCGTCCGACGCGTCGGAAAACAAGATGAGGTCTGGGCTCTTCTGTTGAAGCGCATCCCTTCTGCTAACCTGCCTGGGGTTAGCCACCAACTTAATTCCTCCTTCACTTTGACAGGAATTAGAAACTGGAAGGAATCCGGTTGCAATTTTCTTGGCCATGAATCTTTCAGGAAAAACTGTAGAGGTCTCATGTGCAGTCTTCCTAGAGAAATGAAACCTCTCTAGCGAAGAGAGTGTGCCAGTAGACTCTCCACTCTCTTGCTGAGCATTGGTTTTTCTCTAGGAAGTCCTGCACCTTCCGAATGCATAGGGCTTGCTTTCGGGGGACGGAAAAACCCGAAAGTCGCTGAGGATATCTGAATCCCCAAATAAACTATCTGTTGCTTGGGATTCAACTGCGACTTTCCCAGGTTTACCACAAGACCTAGGTCTTTTGCTAAGTCCAACGTTTGTTTCAGGTCCTCCAGACATTGACTTCTTGATTGGGATCTTATCAACCAGTCGTCCAAATAAAATGACACTCTGATCCCTCTTAGATGTAACCATCTTGCTACATTGGACATCATCCTCGTGAACACTTGGGGGGCTGTGCATAGGCCGAAGCACAGGGCCTTGAATTGAAAGACCCTGTTCTGAATCACGAACCTTAGATACTTCCTGCTTACTGGATGAATGGGAATATGAAAGTATGCGTCTTGTAGGTCCAGGGTAACCATTCAGTCCCCTGGACGTACCGCTGCCAGTACTGAATCGTTCGTCTCCATGGTGAATTTGGTCTTTTCCACGAAAACATTCAGTTGACTTACGTCCAGCACTGGTCTCCATCCTCCGAGGACTTCGCAACCAGGAATAGCCGGTTTGTAAAATCCCGGAGATTCGCGATTCAGAACCGGTTCTATGGCTCCTTTCTCTAGCAAACTTCCCAAAATTCTTGAAGTCTGGGTCCTACTGCTGTCTGGAGGACTGAGTTCTCATTGTTTAGAGGTAGTTTTGGCTCCTCTTTTCGTTGGTACTCTCTTGCCTCTAAAGGCGGGTCGTGCAAAACGTTCTGCCTCGAAAGGGCTGTTGAGAAGGCCTTGTTTGAGGGCTAAATTCTTTTGGAGTTTCTTCACCAACTTGGATGGTAAAAACTTCCTTACCGATGAAGAGAGCAAATCTTGAGTGGCCTTCTGCGAAAGCGCCAGAGCTATATCCTTAATAACCTTGACGGAAACAGCTGGTTAGAAAGGGGTGAGAACATTAATTCTGATTTCTGTGCGTTGGAAACGCCTTTAGAAGCGAATGAGCACAAAAGCGACCTCTTTTTCAAAACTCCTGCTGCGAACAATGAAGACAGCTCATTTGCTCCATCTCTGAGAGCCTTGTCCATGCAGGACATAATGCTCTTAGCCACTTCCATATCCTGTTCCTTTTCATCTTCTAAGGAATTCGCCAACGCTCCAATGACCAATCTAGAAAATTGAAGACTTCGAAAGTCCTAAAAATTCCCTTAAAAAGATGTTCAAACTCGGACGAAGTCCAACCACCGACCTTGGCAGAATGCAACGCCTGTCTGCGCGAACTGTCCACTATACTGGAGAAATCCCCCTGGGAGGAGGCAGGTACTCCCAGGCCAAGACTTTCTCCAGTAGCGTACCATACCCAGACTTAGATGCTAACTTGGCTGGGGGAAAAGCGAAAGAGAGGTTTCCCCGCTTCTTTCTTGTCCTTCAGCCAGTTATTCACTCGTTGTAACGCCTTCTTGGCCGAAATCGACAGAGTCATCTTGAGAAAAGAGGACTTCTTAGGAGTCTTAGTCTTAGAAAACTGAGACAGGGGAGATACAGGAGCCGTAGGCTGAAATTCCCCTTCGAAAATAGATAGCAGACGTGAAGTAAGGATCTTATAATCCGAAGACGGTTCGACATTCTTCTCTTCAACAAAATCCACTTCTTCTTCTGCTGAAGGAAATGTCTTGCAGATCCACTATCGTTGTGACGCTTTGCGGATGGATTAACGTCCTGCCGCCTGCGTCCTGTCACCAATGAAGTCTGCGTCCTACCGTCTGTGTTTACAAACCGTAGAAGAATCGATGTGCTGCCGCTTGCGTCCTGCGTCCATCGTAGACACGTCTGCTTCCTGCCGCCTGCGTCCTGCGTCCACCAGCGGTTCCGCGTCCTGACGTTTGCGTCCTGTTTCTTCCGAAACAATCTTCTTCTTCCTGCGTCCTGGAACACTACGCGATCGCCCGTCTTCGTAGTGCCCGCCCGTGCGTCCTAAATCCTCGACACGCAAACAATTGTCATCCGTCTTCTTGGAAGACTTAACGGGAAGGAAATCGTCCTTACGCCTTGCAGGTCCTTGCAAAGGAGCGTCCCATGAATCGACGAGAACTGCAAGCTTCGACTGCATTTTCTCTTAAGAAATCCTTCGTACTATCTTCCTGACGAACAGCCGTAGGAGGAGGAGGAAGACGAGAAGGACTAGGACGCAAAGGAGACGATCTTGGACTCTACCCGAAGGAGAGAGAAGAGGAGAGGAAAACGCAAGAGGACTGGGGGGAGTCTCTTGACGAAATCCAGGAACGTACGGGCCGTACCGAGACTTCTTTCGACGCACAATTTCTTCCTCTTGGTCCGGAACCCACGTCCTCGTCCGAGGAAGACAAAACCTCCGGGCTGCTCAAGCTTCACGATCTTGAGCACGTCTATCATGAGTAGTCGATGTCCTTAACGTCCTCTTGAGGGGGCGAGACACAACCGAGTACCGATGTTCGCACTCTGATGTCGAACCATCAAGAGGACGCACACTTC
The DNA here is from genome assembly GCF_015104395.2 of Macrobrachium nipponense. NCBI lineage: Eukaryota > Metazoa > Arthropoda > Malacostraca > Decapoda > Palaemonidae > Macrobrachium > Macrobrachium nipponense. The sequence continues at coordinate 26,653,793 of NC_087218.1, read as the reverse complement.
CCAGTTACGCCTTTTCTGCGGCGAACTGCAACAGCCTAGGATCTTACAAAACAGGACTGTCCGAAGGGACGCTGACCGTGGTAAAACCTCTCTCGCCTCCCTTCGACTGTCGACATGCCTTCTCCCTTGGGTCTGGGAGCTTGACAGAGGTCCCTAGGTCTAGGAGCACGAGAGAGACGATCAGACGCCCCCACTCCACACACACTTTCACTGACATCAAAAGCACTCACTTTATCCGTAAGGCGCTGTATTTGGTCTCCCCATGGACGCAAGGGCCCAGCGAAAACCTTTTGTACAATCTGTGTTATCCGTTCTTGCCTCCGATACAGCAGCGGTGTCAGGAGATACCTGGGGAGAAGGAACTACCAACTCTACGTTAGAAGGAGCTGGAGAGGAAACACATTCACTCCTTTTACTAGAAGTATTCGACCTCTCACTACGAGAAACAGATCTCCTTACACGATCTTTCTCAAGCCTTTCAACATATTTCATAAATATCTTCCACTCCTTCTCTGACAAATTCTCACTCTCAACACACCTACTCTCCCAAGTACACACATTCTCTCTACCCTTCTTGCAAATGGTATGAGGGTCGACCGAAGCCTTCGGCAACCTTACCTTACACCCCTCTTTCACACAAACTCTAAACATACTACCAGTGTCAGACATCTTCCAAGAACAATCCAAAGCGAATGCCTAGCTAACGTTTCCAAGTACGATACCAAATAATCCATGAAAGTCAGCAACGAGAAAGAAGGAAAAATCCTAGCAGGGAACCACCAACAATGTTGCCGGTTCGGCTGGCAGAAAAAATCTGGTTCAAGTGGGAACGGTTCCTGGCGCTAGCGCCACGGTAACGGGGTGGTGGTATCCTGAACTACTAATAGGTTACTTGCGTTTGCCGCGAGATTTGAAATTTTCTGCCAGGTGGAACAGAGAATATAGCTATATATATACCTGCCAGGTAAGTGTCATACATTAAACTAAGATAACTTAACAAGTTCCTGTCACATCACAACGTAACAATGACCCTAATAGCACCTTTTTGGCCTCTCAAGGAATGGTTCCCAGATCTTCTAAGGCTTCTTGTGGATTTTCCCAGGCTGCTCCCTCAAAAATTACAAATTTTGTAATCAATTTGTATTTTTCATAGCTAACAAACCTGAGGTCTTAACAATAGGATAATCTTCTAGTGCCAGCTGGGACCAGTTAAAACAATCAAAACCTGTAATGCAACTGCATATACAAGGTAAAGACTGGTCACCAACCACGTCTGCATCCCTTGACACACTCAAGTTTTTCTTCCTTCCCAGGATATGAGAGGGGTGGCTAGAGGTGGGCAATCAACATTTAGACTTCAGGTTTGTTAGCTAAGAAAAATACAAATTGATTACACAATTTGTAATTTGTTCATATGCAGAAGAAAATTTTGATCTTAACAATAGGATAGACATACTTGGAGGGAGGTACAAGTACCCTGAACTGGCTGGAGGTTTAGCCCACCTGATTATCCTTCCTAGAAGTACAAGTTCTAAAAAAAGGGGGTTTAGAACCTGTGAAAGAATAGATATGCAATCACATATATCTAAAAATTCAGCCCTCTAGGATTAAGCACAATGATACAAGTCCAGATTCATTGCATCCATGGAAGACCAGGAGAACTCTTATCTGTTCATGCAACAAACCATGTAGGCCACAAGGGGTTTACTCCTCCACACCCTTGCTAGAGAGAGAAGTAAATGCTACTGAGAAGCAGATTTGTCTATTGTATGGAATGCAGGCAGTCCCTGGTTATCGACGGACTCAGTTAATGGGGCTTGTCTAGTGCCATAAAATCAGCGATTTATGGCGCATAACACACACAGTTCTGGTTATCGGTGCCAATAATAGAATTATGGCACCATAATATACTTAAAGGAGGAGCCATTCACCTGTTATCAGTGCTATTACCTGGATATCAGTGCCATAAGCACCATAAATCACCAAGTTTTGGTTAATGGTAGTTTTCACTTATCAGCGCCCTGCCGAGAACGGAACCCCAACCTATAACCGGGGACTGCCTGTACAAAACTAAAAAGGGCAATGCAGTATGGCTGCCACAATCACCTGCATCAGACCAGTTCCAGCATATGTTGTGTCTGTTCTTCAACCTGCCAGTAAGAAGAAGAAAGGAATAAAGAGAAAGGAGACCAGCCAACTCACTCACTTTCTCTTCCACATAATCATCTTAGGTAAGATACAAACTCTCTTGCCAGGGGCAATGGATGAGCTACACAACTTGTTAGGCAGCCACCACCGGAACCCAAGGAAAAAGTGTCTAAGGTCCTTTGAGGCAACGTCTTTCAGGTAAAACAATCAAGTTCTTCTTAAAAGCCAGAGAGGAACCCAATCCTCTGATGTCGTGCATTTGTGCATGCACATTATTCGTGACAAGTCTGTGATGACTGGGCAGAGAGATTTGAACAAGTAGTTAACCCTTGACAGAGTGAAAAAAATAATACTAAGACAAACAGAATCTCAGAGAAAAGGCATAACTCTGCCCCTTGCTTGACTGTATATTGAGCTGCCTGGTAGAGCATTCCATGCTGGAATACATTCAGCTTATAGAACTATCGAGTGCAATACAAATACACTGGAACACTGCATGTTAACCAAAATGAGAGGGGAAAGAACCCCCTTGTTTGGTGGAAAATGAAACCAATGCTGCCCTGGTGGTGGCTGTTGGGAAACACACTACCATTAGTTGTCTCAAAATCAAAACTGGAAACTCTTGGGAAGCCTGAAAGGCTGCTCTGAGTCCAGGGTTAATTAGGAGAAGGTTTACCAACAGGGAGTTCTCGGTTATCGGCGGACTCAGTTTCAGCACTAGTCTAGCACCCTAAAATCAGCAATTTGTGGTGCCATAACAGGCTGAGTTCTATTTATCAGTGCCATAACATAACTAACAGAGGTGCCATAAGCACCATTATGGCACCATATTTCGCCAAGTTTTGGTGAAATGGCAGTTTTTGCTTATCGGCACACCCCCGGGAACGGAACCACCGCTGATAACGGGGAATGGGGGGACTGCCTGTATTCATCTTCGATCACATACCCGAAGAACTAAAACAATGCAGGTATGCGCCTATATTACTTGGGACAGTGCAACTGTTAACAGATGCATGTCAGTTTCCGAGGAGAATATACTCATTCATGAGAAGAATAAGGACTGGAAGCAGATCTCCTTCATCTCTAATGAAGAGATCAAAGGTGAAGCTGCCCCTGAGAAGGGAAGCTTTTACTGTTACGGGATAACAGGACACCAGAGACGACTAGTTCATGTCGAACTGTTTGTTCCCAAAACTGGAGCAACAGGAAGAGATGGTGTCAAACTTCTCAGTGCTATCCATCCTCAACAGATTGAACGAATGTTCAGTGAGATCCTAAGATTTGAACCAGAAAACACAGCCTCTCGCTATTCGAACTCTGGGAGAAGATTCCATAGAGTTTCTCTTATTCCCTTGCTCATTCCAGTGTAATCCAGGAAGTAGAGGGAAAAAGAGGACTGTTCTTGCCCATCTTTCTCTGTGTAACCCTTTGCGGTGTCCTCATTCTGAAACAACGCATTAATTCCCTACAACTGTTTCGTTCGCTCAAACTCGAGTGAAAGTTTGAAGAGCTAAATGCGCCAAAGTTGGCGAGAACTTGCTGGCACCCATCTATCTTACTCTGTGACTGAACTTCATGAAGAGGACTACACAGAGAACCTCCTCGCAGCTCCTCCAGATGCCTTGTCCCAAGGGAAAGCAAACAATAACCTTCGGTCCCTGAAAAAATAGCCATTCCTGGCTTTCACAGGTGGGTCTGAGCCACCAAAGTGGCTCGGTCCTTTCTCTTGCCCTGCATCACTGTCATGACAGAGAGAAGGCTATCCATCACTGACTGTGGGTGTATGATCCCCACTTTGGGGGATTGTAAACTCGGAGACTCGTGAACGAGCACCCGACCACAGCCCTGGTTCCCTCAGCAGTGCCATTTGGAACCAGAGATAGGCGAACAAACCTGGGTCCAAAACTCCTGCGGCTCCTGAGACACTAGAGCAGGCATGCCGATAAGAGAGCCAACTGCTTCCTCCCAGGGGGGAGGATGCAGACCCTTAGAAGTCTCAAGTCAGGAATTCTTAGGGGGTGGAGAAGATGACTTCCTCTTCTTAGGGCGGGAAGCCTTCAAACATGGAGGTAAGGAGATGTCAGATGACAAAGATGAAGAGGATGACCCTTGTGAAACTCGCTGCAACATGGGAAAGGAGGGTGCTATGCCATGGCAAGGAACCGCACTGATCGAAAAGCAGCAGTTCATTCGGTAGAGCCAAGCACTCGGCCTGGCAGCAGAGTCTGCTGATCGAGCCAAGTGAGAGTGAGCTGATTAGATCACCACCACATAATTAAGTGTGGTAATTGTTAGCAAAGAACTATCTTCTTTCCCACCGTTATCCCTACACTAAGGGGTTGGTTACCAGATACACCTTTCCTTACAACATCAGGCATGGTTTATTATTTGGCAAAGGGGTTTTTGCTACTGCATGAACCACAGTTATTCATGGTGGGCCTCACCTTTGACTAAAAAAGTTCACCTGCAAGGCAAGCAGCCAGTTTCCACAGGCTATTGGTGGTGGGCATAGCCTTTTACTAAACAGTAAGACTGCAAGGCAGCAGCTGTCCTTTTAGTCACCTTTTACGACATGCAAGACCTACTGTGGTAGCAGTCTTCACCTACTTACCCAATTAACTGTTCTCTTCAAGGCCGAAGCTCCAAGAAGAATAAAAAGGGATTCTGCCAGCTATGCTATTTGTTCTAACCCTAAGATCCAAGACAGGAGGAGGGTACTTGACCATTTGCCTAGATGGTGTTGGTATGCAGTACAGGCAGTCCCCAGTTTACGATGGGGGTTCCATTCTTGAGACGCATCGTAAGCCCGAGAATCGTCTTGAGCCGGAAAATCATCAAAATCTTAAGAAAACCTTACTTTTAATGCTTTGGGTGGTATGTATTAAAAACTATGTAAAAACTGCATTTCATAAAAAAAAAACTTCAAATATTGATTATTTTGCATTTTTGGAGTCATATCTCTTTCGTCAGATCAGCGTCATAACCCTGGAACATGTGTCGTAAACCTGGGAATAATTTCTCATGCATATAATTGAAAGGCGTCATAACCTCGGAATGTCGTAAGCCGAACTCATAGTAGGCCAGGAACTGCCAGTACCAAGCTTTGCATAAACCCATACCAGACTGAAGAGCGAACTCATCTGTACTGCTAAAGACTCGTCTCGCTATCCTAACGTTCATGAATGCTAAAATTTGTAAGAATTCCTGCATTGGCAACATGACAAAGCCAAAGCACTCAGAGAGTGCTAGCGAAACCAAGGGATCCAGGCGCTTGGTGAGGACTCCTGATTCTTGTAATACAATTATCGGAAATGTATGAGTGTTTGGAAATCACAGAAAACCCAAAAGAAAACCTAAAACACTGAGAATGCTAGGAATTCAAAGGAATTCAATCGTTCAGTGAGGACTTCAATAATTTAATAACAATTATTGGGAAATCCTCATCTCGCCTGAGTGTTTGCAGATGATAGAAGGCCAGAAAACTCGGAGTGCTAGAAATTCTAAGGAGTTCAAGCACTTGGCAAAACTCCTGAACTCATCACACGATCATGGGGGAACGTCCCTTCTCCACTCCCATAGAAATCGAGGGACAGGCATAAAAACCAGTCCTATATTAAGCAAACATTTAAGACTGGATTAAGAGGTAACTCCACAGAACATGCACTTGTGGCTCCCAAAATGCAAGACCCCACAGGGGACTGAGAATTGGAATCCGTCCAAAGGACAGGAAAGAGCTAGGAAGAACTCAAACACAGTCTCCAGTGTTGAATCTTCCAGAATAGAAACACCAGGTGTTAGATGGTGAGAAGTTTGTCTCCATCATTGACAGAAGATCCTTCTCCCAACCACGTGGACACATGTCCGATGGGACCTTAATACCCTTCAAGGTACTTAGGCCGCCGACGCTGATTCCTGCGGAAAGCACCCTGCAGGATCCCTCCTATTCACCTCATAACCTCCCGGTGTAGCCAGAGGAAGCAGAGGGAATAGGTGAGTAAGACTGGACGCTCTCACTCACCTTCCTAGCAGAACTAGCAGGAGAAGCAAGTGCAGGCAGCCATCAACCTGCGGTGATAGCTGTGACCCAAGTCCTAGGAGAGTGTTCCACCCTGGAGAAATGCTTTCCCAAGAAGGGTTACAAAAACTCTTGGACATACAACAGGGCTGTGGTGTTGTCTGCGTAGATCGCTACGTTTCTCCCTATGGCTAATGAGGTGAAGGCCTGGAGTCCTAGGAAGATTGCCTTCAATTCCTTCATGTTTATGTGGAGTGTTTTCTGTTGGTCCGTCCACCACCGATACTCTTTTCCCCTCTAAGAGTGCTCCCTAGCCCTTGTCCGATACATCAGAGAAAAACTACAGGTCAGTGTTCAGCATGACCAGTCAAATCCCTTCTTGAAGCTTCTACTCTGACAGCCACCATCGAGATCTACCTGGTTTTATTTCCTTTGTAAGGGGAAAGACAAACAAGTCTGGTTGATCCTTTTGATTCCAACTCACCTTTAGGAAGAATTGGAGAGGTCTCATTTGGAGACGGCCTAATGTTACAAATGACTCCACCGATGCTAGAGTCCCTAGTAGACCCAATTCATTCTAGGGCTGAGCAAGATGGACAAAGTAAAAACTCTTGGAGTGTCTTCAGACACAACTACTTCTCTTCAAGGTGAGAAAAGCCCGAAAAAGAGAGCCGAAAAATCAATAGGGTATCCTATGAGTCAGGATCATTTGTGATTTCTTGCGATTTATTAGCATACCCAACTGCTGAGTTAGGCATAAAGTCTTGTCTAAGTCCTCCACACACTGAATGACTAGAGTTGGATCTCAGGAGCCAGTCATCTAGAGAACGATGAGGAGGAGCAAGGATTCGATTAAAGACTTGCAAGCTGTTGACAGTCCAAAACAGAGGGTCTAAACTGAAAAAACCTTTCTAAGAAGACAAACCTAAAAAATTTCCTGGACTCCAGGTAAATAAGGACATGGAAATACACATCTTCATGTCGAGGGTCACCATCCAGTCGTTTGGCTGGAGAGCAGACATAACAAAACGACTGGTTTCCATGCAAAATTTTGTCTTCAACACGTAAAGGTTCAAGGCACTGACTTCTAGAATGGGCCTCCAGCCCCCAGATGCCTTGGGGACTACACACAAAAATCCTGTTGTAAAAACTTATTGTGTAAGATTCTTCTAAAAACTTACTGTGTTCGATTCTTCTACCTCCTCTATGGCTTGCTCCCTGATCAGAGCCTATACTTCTTTGACTAAAGCCACAGCTTTCTCTGATCCTTCCGAGTATGCTGTCAATGTGTGGGAACACTGGACAGCAGTGGATCTTCCAGTATGGGGCTAAGGTAACCTTCCCAAAACACTTGCATGACCCAAGGTTCTGTTCCTACTGGTGTGCGAAGGACCTCCGTATTACTTAGATGTTGACTTGAAGGATGACTTCTTGGTTGACTTCGCTGGGGGGCGTAAGTTGGACTTGGGTCTAGTCTGAAACATGTCTTGCTTCCCCGAGAGTGATGCTGCTGTAGAGGGAGTCTCCTTTGGGCACCTTGTAGACTGAGTCAGGAAATCATTCGTTGACTTCTTTTCAAGATCAGAAAGCACCTGTTGAACAGTCTCCTCCAGGAAAACTTATTCAGGGGTGAGAAAAGTAAAGCCGACTTCTAGGTTGTAGTTACTCCCCTAGATGCAAAGAAGCACCACAGTTCCCTTTTCTTGAGAATCACCATTGTGAAAAGGAAAGCTATCTCTCTCGAACTGGAAGGGATCATTAATGATAGACCATTAAGTTATGTGCCCGGGGACTTGAATCAGTTAGAAATTTTGATCCCTAGCCATTTTATTCTTGGAAGAAAGCTTAAGTCCTTCCCAAGAGAAGTAGTAAATTGGGAAGAGATCTCTGGTGACCCTACCTATGGACAGAGAGAGTTCACAGAGAAAAGATTCCTGTATACGTCCATGTTATGCAACAAACGGTGGAAAAGATGGGAGAGGGAATATCTAACAACACTAAGAGAGACCCATTGCGTAGGAACGATGCATAGCTCCTGGCCTAAGATACGGGAAGTAGTCACCATTCATAATGAGGGGCCAAGGAGCAAGTTGAAGCTGGGCCAAGTAGTCAAGTTACATATGTGGCAAGAAAGGGCCAAAGAATGTCAACTTGTGAAACATTTCATAGCCAGCTCAAGAGACAAAAAAAATTGATCCTGCAAAAGATATTTAATTACGCGCCTGCCTGAGCAGAAAGACTGCTCAGATAGTTGCATAAGTAAGGAAGGCACTGATAAGAACAGGACTATTGTAAATACTATGGAAAGGAGTTTTCTTGCAGGGGAGTAGCCTGTGTCGAAACTTCGACAAGAGAGTTTGTACTTTGCCAGAAGTTGAAATGTATTTTTCCATAGTATTTTCCTAATTTACATATACGTAAGTAGAAATGTATTATGTAGTTTGTAAGTATACATGTAATAGCTTTTAAGTATCAGTTGTCGGTTGTTTATTGATTTGATAGTTAGTCAGACGTTTATTGTTGGTCAAACGCAACCGTGAAAGTTAGTTGTGTTATAGCATTCAGATGGAGCAGTCTTAGTTAAGTGATCATCCGGGCAAGATCTCGTCCAGCGATCTCTGAGGAGTCATTGGACAGATAGGAATACTTAATCACTTAAGTATTCCTATCTTAAAGTTCATTTGGGGAAATTCCATTTTAGGATGTGCATATCTGACGTCATTTGCAATCACAGTATGTCAATATCATTTATGTACTCATTAACATATGCAATGCAATGTCATATCTTGAATGTTAGCTAAAATGAGTGTAGTAATCTGGGTATCACAGTATAGAACTTACGCTACAATTTGGTTAGTTACGTTTCAATTCACTTTAGGCTGTATGATCCCTTGTGATTTGAAATGTTCTACTTATTACAAAACGAGAGTAGTTATAACTCATCTGAGTTAGCCCCTCCATCACTCAAAACCTGTTAAAATATACTATATAATACTTATATGATGATGCCTGTCCACAAAGGGTTAAGCATTGTAAATGATAAAACTACAAACATGTGTCAT
>NC_087218.1:26538537-26644068 GCF_015104395.2 Macrobrachium nipponense | reverse complement strand
CGAACAGAGAATATAGCTATATATATACCTGCCAGGTAAGTATACATGAAACTTTGTTATATCATAATAACATCATTTCTGGGCTCAGCTCGTGTCGGCCTATGAAAGTCATCCTTAATATCATTCTTTCTAGGTAAAATTAGCCTAAAATTACCAGAGAAAAACAAAATTAAGAAAATGTCAGTAAAAAACTGACCTCGCTCACTCTTAAAAAGAAGTGTCGGTATGATAATAGGGGCGAGTGTGGAACACTACCACGAGACAAACACCAATTAGAACTTCCTATCCGAATCCCCCCAAGAGAGAGTTGATACCAACGGGCGATGCAGCCTCTACTACTACTACTAGAGGACGCCACGGACAGCAGCGCCCCTAGCGGTCATCCTTAATTTTTAGCACTTGCGACAAGTCGCCATTTTCTTGTGCTCGTACTTTATTGGATTTTATCCGTACTTTCTACGATGGAACGCTCTGCAATTGCCACGGCTAAGTTAAGTAACTCATAAGTAATATTTGTTCCGATACGTAATACAAACCCTCGGTCCTTTAACAATAGGAAGGTAACTAGCGGCAGCTGGGACGGTCGTAAGCTTCGAACAAGGGGAGAACGGTAGTTAACTGCTTGTCCGGTCGTGCGCGCGCCGCGCGCCCCGGGTCGGTGAAGAATCACTTTTGCTTTCGGCCGTGGTGTGACAGGAACGTGTTCGTCATCGCTCTCTGCCCGCTATTTCGTCGTGTGCTTTGGATGTTACAATTTCTTTCTGACTGGTTTGTGTGTGGTCTTGAATGAAATTGTAAGTACTTTGTTTTCATTTTTCATTGAGTGAAGATTAATAATCATGGATCAAGAAGAGCTTTCGCCGCGCCCACCAACTGCCCGTAGAGTGTGTCCCGGGTTGGAGGGGCGTAAATGCGGCGGATTCCGCTCTTACCCAGATATTGATCCTCATGAGTTATGTTTCGGTGTCGGGGGCGCGAGAATGCTCCCGAACCGAACCATGTGATGATGTGTAAATTGGTCCGAGGCGCAGTGGGTGCTGTACGAGGGTAGGAAGAGGCCGTAGGTTGACCAAGGAGTCGTCGGAAAAAAGCTCTCCAGCGACTCCTTTGGTTACGGATACCTCGTCATCCTTCCTGCCTCCAGCTCAGCCCCACGATTTGCGCCTTCCCCTGCGGGGGGGTTTCGGAGTCCTTCTCCTCACTCGATCCGTCGAGTGTGGAGGAGGGTGCCCGATACCCGGATGTGCAATTGTATTCGGGGTCTTCCGTCCGCTCTGGGTGGGGTTCGTCCTCCCCCAGGCGTGAGGGTGCCCCTCTAACTAACTGACCCGACTGTTTCCTCCCTCAGGTGTGCCTTCTGTTGAGTGACGACCTTGGACAGGTGTGGGCGTCTGTTGGGACCTGCAGGTGCGCCCCCAGTATCCAGGGCTTGATTCAACGGCTGGCGGGGTCGGCAGTGGTAACTCATGGTGTGGTTACAACTACGACCAATACAGTGTCAACACCAGCGTACGCCGCCCCTCCTCTATGTGGTGTATACGCACACATTGCGTCAGTGACTCCAACGGCGTCAATTCAAATGCCGATCGCTGCCGTGCCTAAGAGGGCGTGCCGCCGCCACCTGGGTTTTATGTGCTGCCGACGCCCGACTTTCGCTGCCCCAAAAGTTCGCCCCTGGATCTACCGCCCGTCCCAATGATGAGTTTGGCTGAGATGGAGAGGTCTGTGACGCCGGATTATGCTGCCGTACCTGCCGTACCTGCAGCGAGTGTTGCTGGCCCAGCCCCTCGCGCCGCTCTACGAAGCGCGCGGTGCGGGACTCTAAGTGTTGATGTTGCTGCTGGTGCTGGTCCTGCTGGTGCTGGTCCTATTGGTGCTGGTCCTGCTGCTGCTGGTCCTGCTGGTGCTGGTCCTGCTGGCTGGTCCTGTGGTGCCTGGCCTGTGCTGGTGTTCCTGCCGCTCCTGCCGTGCCTGCCCCTGCCCACGTCGCGTCTCGTCATGGAGGTGCTGCACCGGTCTCAGGTCTTTCCGGACAGGATCAGTCGGGGCGTGTTGCTTCGGCAATTGGCCCGACTTTTCCGTGGATGGAAGACCTGACGTCCGTCCTGAGACGAGCTGACGAAGAAGAGGAAGAAGAAGAGGAAGATGTCGTCGTCGTCTTCATCGTCTTCTTCGTCGTCTGTTGCGCCTCTTCCCCTTCGACTTCTAAGGCTTCCAAGCCGAAGAAGAAGAAGGCTGCCTCCTCCCCCCCATAAGAAGGCTCCTACGGGACCTTCGAAGGGGCCCGTCTCGCTCTGGCGTGACGGGGGGTGCTTCTGCTGGTCCTCCTGTTCCCTCGGGAACGGGGCCCGTCTCCTCTTCTGAGAAGAAGAAGAAGACGGGGACCAAGGATGTGCTGGCTACTGCTGGTACATCCGCGCCTGGTCTTAGTAGCACTGCTGCTAAGTCAGGTACCGGCTCGACTTCTCGTTCGCGAGAAGGTCCGAGTGTACGGTCTCCTTCGGCGGACCGTGCAGCCAACGTCAAGACGCCTGAGCTTGCTCACCGTCACGACAGAGGCACGGAGCAGAAGACTGTCGAGAGTCGCGCAAGTGACGCTCGCCAGGCCAGCGGCCGCTCTCGTAGCGACCAGCCGGTACCTCGGGTTGACGTGACGGTCTCTGACCGGCCACGGGTTGAGGCTGAGAAGAGGTCCCCTCGACCAACGGCACCAGCTTCGGCTGGTACCAGCGGTTTTGACGTGCCGTGAGGACGCTCACCGGTCTCACCGCGAAAGCGAGCTCTGCAGATCACCTGACCGCCGCTCCCACAGGGACCGGACGGAGACGGTGGCCAGCAGCAGCTCGTCTGACGCACGAGATCGGGGTCGACGTGCTCAGTCGAGCCGCTCGCCACAGGTGAGCGGCACGACCAGGCCTGCAGTACGATCCCCACCGCGGGTTGTGATCGGCTGCAGCCCCCCACGTACGCTGGTCCTGCCAGCGAACGGGGGGGGAGCGTCAGGTCTGTCTCTCCTATACCTTCAAACTTCCTCCTCGGGCTACACCGGGAAGAGCGAGGTACCCAGGAGTGATCGTGAGAGGTGCGCCCGCTCACGATCCCGCCACGACGCCGCACGAACCAGGCATGGTTGTAGGACCAGCCAGGTCGTACGCGCAAGTGGTGGCGAGGCGACCGTCAGGGGTCTGTTGCTGTTCCTCCTTCTGAAGGAGGAGGGTCTCGAGAGCTGCTCCTGTTGGAGGGACCTGGACGGTCCTACTCCTCCAGGACGCTGTAACTCCTGAGATCCAGAGGAACTTTGCCCAGGTTATTGCGCTGATTCGTCAGCACAACGACCTGGGGGAAGGATCGCCGCTACCACCATCTGAGCCCACGTCCCGGCTCGAGTCATTTTGGGGCCCCCCGAAGAGGGAACCCAAATTGACGGTGGGACTGCCGCGATCGGAGCTTGCAGACTCAGTCCTTGACCAGGTGGAGTATTTCGTCTCAGGACGGGAGGACTCACTTAAGTCAGGACGGTCTTCCAAGCTACTTCCTCCTCCTCTGCAGCGACAGCGGAAGTTCTACGTGCCATCAGTAGATCCAATACCGCCCAAACAGGTTAACCCGGAGCTAGCTAGGCTAACTCCAGGTGTGTCCCTGCAGCAGCTCCTGTCAGAGAACCTATGGTTCTCGCAGCAGGAGGCACTGGGCCTGGAAGCTACCGCTATGGCAGCTTTCCAGGGCAGTCTCTTGGTTGGATCTGTGGTCCCTCACAGTATCCAAGGTCGCGGCCGACGCCGGGGGCGCTGCCCTCGAAGACGACCCCGACTTCAGGAGACTGTGCCAGTCTGGAGGTAGAGCCATCTCCTACCTCGCCCATCAGACGGCAAACCTGTGGGCCAACTTGGTTCTCCGTCGTAGGGACGCTGTCCTTACACGAGTAGCCAAGGGGGCCGGGCGGGTGAAGCGGTTAAATGGACTACGTAACGGACCAATGAAGAGTTCCTCCGCTCTCTTTCCCGAAGAGATGGTGGACGCTGCGGTGGAAAGACGGCGCACTGATGACAGTGACCGTCTGGTTCACCAGGCAGTTACGAAGGTTTCTGGGCAACCTCGTACATCTGCGGCTAAGCCTAAGAGTTTAGCTAGCGCTTCCTCGGCTGCTAAGACGGCTGCTCCATCGAAGCCCCGAGGAAAGACTCTTCCTGCTTCAACTTCTAGTAAAGGAGGCCGTAACCAGCCCTCCTCCCAGCCCTCCTTTCCCCGAGGAGGTGCTGGGAAGAAGTCGAAGCGAGGTGGGAAACGCTAGGGACGGCGTTCCCCCTCACCAGCTGCCGGAAGTGGGGGGGTGGGGGGGTGCCTGGCGAGCCATTGGGCAACTTGGCAGCGCTACGGTGCCGAGACCTGGATAGTAGACGTCCTTCGGGAGGGGATATACTACTACCCTTCGAATCTCGGCCACCCCTCCCTCACCTCCAACCCGGTCCATCTGCAGACATATGTTCTGGGATCCTCAAAGGACGACGCTCTTCGGCAGGAGATCAAGACCATGCTGACCAAACGAGCTGTAGAAGTCGTAGTGGATCGGTCACCGGGCTTTTACAGCCGCCTTTTCTTAGTGGAAAAAGGCATCGGGGGGCTGGCGCCCGGTGATAGATCTCTCTCCCCTGAACCGATTGTTCGCCAGACTCGGTTCAAGATGGAGACGGCACGTTCCGTGCTGGACTCCATCAGGGAGAACGAATTCATGCTTTCAGTGGACCTGAAGGAGGACGTATTTCCAAATACCCATCCATCAGTCCTCCAGAAGTACCTCCGCTTCATCTTCGACGGGACGGTGTACCAATTCAGGGCACTCTGCTTCGGTCTCTCAAACCGCCCCACAGGTGTTCACGAGAGTGTTCACGCTGGTGTCTGCTTGGGCCCATTCGCACGGGATACGTCTTCTGAGGTATCTCGACGAATTGGCTGGTCCTGGCGAGCTCCCGCTCGCAGTTGCTGCAGGACAGGGATCGACTTCTAAAGTTTTTGTCGCGATCTGGGGATCGTGATAAACTACGAGAAGTCCGATCTCGAACCCAAGCAGAAGATGAAGTACCTGGGTATGCTGATCGATACGGTAGCAGCTCAAGTCCGCCCCGCAGACTTGAGGATCAGCAAATTCAGGGAGGCAGCCGGCCGGTTCCTGTCTCGGCAGGAACAGGCAGCTCAGCAATGGCAAGTCGTGATCGGCCACCTGTCGTCACTCGAGAAGTTAGTTCCTCACGGACGTCTTCACCTGCGGTCTCTCCAGTGGAGACTAAGGGAGAGTTGGTCACAGGTAAAGGATCCACCTTACTTCCCCGTTTCCATCACGGAGAAGGTGAGGCAGGACCTAGCCTGGTGGCTCGACGACAGGAACCTCTTAAGAGGAGTGCCCCTACGCACTCCCCCCCCGGAGATGCTGCTGTTTTCAGACGCATCGACCGAGGGATGGGGCGCACACCTGGAGGAGTTGCTGGCTGCAGGTGTGTGGGACCATCACGACAAGCACCTTCACATCAATGTCCCTGGAACTCAAGGCGGCGTTTTACGCTCTCCAAGAGTTCCAAGACCGCTTGAGGGACACTCAGTGGTGTTGATGTGCGACAACACCACGGTAGTTGGCATACGTCAACAAGCAGGGGGGCCTAGTGTCTCTCCCGCTACACCAGTTGACTGCAGGTGCACGAGTGGGCCACGGCTCATTCGATAGAGCTGTCAGCACGCTACATTCCAGGCAAGAGGAATGTAGTAGCGGACAAGCTCAGCCGTCGGGATCAGGTAATAGGGACCGAGTGGTCCCTACACCCAGAAGTGGCGGAAAGGCTCTTCAACCTGTGGGGGGCTCCAGTCATAGACCTGTTCGCCACCCGGCACAACAAAAAACTTCAAGTTTTTTGCTCAGCCGTGCCGGACCCATGGGCAGCTGCAGAGGACGCTCTTCAACACCCCTGGGACAACCTCTTCGTTTACGCCTTTCCTCCCTTTTGTCTGATTCGGAAAGTGATCAGCCGAGCGCTGGTCACTCCCAATCTCAGGATGATCCTGGTGGCTCCCAAACGACCTCAAGCCGTTTGGTATCCGGACCTGCTGGCTCTCTTGCAGAAGAACCGAGAGAGATGCCCCACTGGCACAACCTTCTAGCCCAGCCACACGTAGAGCGGTACCCACCGAGCAGTCCAGTCCCTACAACTTCACGGCTGGCTGTTATCCACCATCTCTTGCGAACGAGAGGCTTTTCTCTGCAGCGCAGCAACAGAGATGGCTGGACACGTCAGACAGTCCTCTGCAGCTGTGTACCAGGGGAAGTGGGCCGTCTTCTGTGGTTGGTGTCGTAGACGGGGTCTATCTCCTCTCAGAGCCACTCTTCAGCAGGTAGCATGATTTCCTCGTATTTCTTCGCCGAGAGAAGCTCCTCTCAGTACCCACAGTTAAAGGATATAGAGCTGCACTGGCACTCGTCCTGAAACTGAGGGGACTGGACATCTCGAAACTCGTTGTTCGAGATCTCCTTGCTAATGAGGAGCTTCGAAAGGTCTTGCCCACCCAGGGAGCTCAGGCCACCTGGAGTGGGATGTGACTCTAGTCTTAGGAGTTTGACTCGAAGACCATTCGAGCCACTCCGAGAGTCGTCAGACAGGGATCTGACCCTCAAGACCCTCTTCTTGCTGGCCCTGGCATCGGCGAAGAGAGTAGGGGAACTTCATGGTCTGTCCTTCAATGTTAAACATTCCAGGGGCTGGGGATCTGTGACGCTCGATTTCGTCCCGAATTTCGTAGCTAAGACTCAGAATCCGTCGATCCCTGACGACAGTTCGAGTCTTTCACAATCCCCTCCCTAATGGATTTCACCACCGACAACGATACGGATGAGATGCGGCTTTGTCCATGTGAGCGCTACGGCGCTATCTGAAGCAAAAACTCGACACCTCAGGCCTGAGTGTCGACCGCCTCTTCGTTAGCCACTGGGGTTACCAGAAAGAAGTATCCAACGAACAGCAAGCTTTCTTTCTGGCTACGTTGAGGTGATCAGGAGAGCGTACGAGGCTGATGGTAGTGACGACATCCGTACGCTCCGACCGAGAGCCCACGAAGTCAGAGGTATTGGACCCTCTTTGGCGTTCCGCAAGAACTTCTCTCCGTGAGCGCAGGTCCTGAAGGCAGGTGTCTGGGCCAACCAGACTACCTTCACGTCCTTCTACCTTCGGGATATTGCCCACAAGTCCTTGGATACTTTTTCCTTGGGACTGTGGTGGCTGCTCAACACGTTGTGTAAGCTTACCCAGCACACGAGCAGGCAGCAGCAGCATCGATTCCTGGTGTGACTGTAGGAATGAATGGTTGAATGAGAGTGCGACTGGCTTCTCTTCTCCATCTTTCTCTCTCTCTCTACCTGTGGGCAGAGGGTCACGGTCGTCACCATGCTGGAAAGGAATCCGATGCAGGTAAGCTACTCAACCGAGCCCAATCTATCCCTTTAGCTAGGGATAGAAGCAAAATATCCTCCACTCCCTCCAACAAGGGGTGGGGAAGGAGTGGATGCCTACTTGAGACAAACCCATAACTTTATGTTGGCTCCTGTACAGGAACAAGTTCTTGCAATGCTGGTACGAAGAGATACGCTGCCTCTCTCTTAGTACTTGGCTCAGAGGTCTGACCATTGATCCTGCGGTGCACACCCCGATCAATCGGACAGAGGTTTGGATCCCTCCCTTGCTCTTACGACCAGGGAGGCATTCCAAGGTTGGACGAACACCAGTCTGTTCACCAAAAAGACTCAGATTCCACCCACCAAGAAGTGAGTCTTCCTATTGTTAAAGGACCGAGGGTTTGTATTACGTATCGGAACAAATGACAATTTGTCGAAAATTGCATTTTTCTCAACTATACAAACCTGAGGTCCTTTACATATAGTCCCACCTCATACCACCCCTCACTCTGCCAACTCGTTTTTGCATGGGCCTAAAGCAAAAGTGATTCTTCACCGCCCCGGCGCGCGCGGCGCGCGCACGACCGGACAAGCAGTTAACTACCGTTCTCCCCTTGTTCGAAGCTTACGACCGTCCCAGCTGCGCTAGTTACCTTCCTATGTTAAAGGACCTCAGTTTGTATAGTTAGGAAAATGCAATTTTCGACAAATTGTCATTTTACCACATTTTTATCTTCCGGGTACCAGTATTTTCCTCTTAATAGGTATATACGGTTCCCCGGTTGTCTCGTGGCGGCCATGCCGCCTCGTAAGAATTCCCGGTCATCCATACTGGGGACTTCTTATACTTATGGCTTACTTTTCACGTTCATTGTTTTACATCGAGTTTTAGCTAGTTCAAGCCCTCCTACCATTCTCTTAGCTTGGTATTTAGGGCTATTATTATTTTCCGACCCAGCATCCCGGCTCTTGCTCTACATCGGCTATCGCTGGCTCCGAGTAGGCTGCTGTTTCTTGGAACAGTCTGCCTCCTCCTGGGTTTTCTTTCTCTTTTACTAAAAGTGTCTTTTCACATTTCGATGTATTAATTTTATTTAGGGTGTTAGGCTAGCCTAGTGCTTGTTCCGTGTATTGGTACAGCTTGGTTCACGTGGCCCTACCACGGTTTGTGTTGCTCGCGGCCTAGCCACTTGCGGTCACGTGTTCCATAGCACCTTACCCTGCCCCTTCCCTCCCTTTCTGATATAGGGAGGAGCTGGGGGACCCCTTGGTTGTTATGACAACCTCTATCGCCTTCTCTCATCCTTTCGGAGGTGACCAGGGGTTCTTCCCAGCGGGGGGTATAGGGCGACCACTATGAGGTACCGGGTCTCCATGCGGGTAGTTGGTGAGGCGGGGAGGAGTAGGCCATCCCTCCCTCCTTTCTCGCTCCCGCCGTGTTTCGCCGAGACCTCCCTCTCCCCCTCCCCAGTTGCTCAGCCTCCTCCCTTACGATACGAAAGGAGCCTTCCGTCGCAGCCGGGGCACCTTTGGTTATAGGTTACTGGCTCCGCTAGCGGGCGAGGGTGGGTACTATGAGTGGTCGGTTGCTTGCCTACTATATCCTTATACTCTCCCCGCTACCGGAAGGAGCTTACCCCTTACCTACGCACTCTCTAGTAGACGGCGGAGAGAGGTTGTTTTGTTATTATTATTTTAAGGATATACCCTAATTATTCAGTGTTTTACAATGAATTGTGTGTTATTATTTATTATATCAACCATCCCCGCCATTTTCCGTCGGGTTTGGTTTCCAATTTTACCCACCACTGCCTAGTTGGTTGCCTTGTTGTGCTTTCCACGCCATCGGCGGAATCATAGACCCATATTCCATCTGGTTACCAACTAAGTATTTGGCGGGGCCTCCTGGTTTTAATCTAACTTTTATCGCTACCCCGGCCAAACCAGCGGAGCAGCATAATGTTTAAGGCGCCTGTAAGTGTTTACTTGGTAACTCATGTACTTTTTCACTTACAGGCTACCAACTGCCAGGTCCCAGCGTGTAACGCGACGCTGTTCGACCCCTGTGGACACGATGAATGCAGGTCTCACGCCCCCTGTGCCACGTCGTTCAACGAGACGATCGTCTGGCACCCCGAGGCCTGCGCCATTTGCTACGACCTGGTCGGTCAGCTGGGAGATGGGGTAAAGTCCATTATAGGCTTACTTATTATTTTACTAACAACTTCTAGTAGTAAGTTTGTTAATCCCATTCCACTATTGGCAGCTAATCTCACCTTTCTTTCAGGCTTCCGGTGTGAGGGAAGTCGCCCTCGCCACCCTGAAAGCGTGGGTGGGCGGCTCTTCGGGAAGAACGCCGCCAAGGGCCAGCCCTACATTTTGGACAGGAAGCTGGCCGTCCAGATCTTCCCCGCGGCAAGGTCGACGGGTTATGTTGACCCCTTTCATTGTACCGCCTGCCCCGCTGATAGCCTCCATCCAGCAAGACCTCCAGCAGTCATTTGGGGTCGTAGCCTCCCAGGAGTCGGTCCCGGACGTCGCTGCCCTGGACCTTAACCTTGAGCCTATGGCGGTAGGTGGGGAGGATTTGTTGGTTGAGGTAGGTATGTCGGGCGCCCAAGGTCTTTCCTTGAGCGCTCCTGGATCTTCCCCTGTCCCTTCTTCTTCTGCTTCTTTCCAAGGCTTTACGGGATCTGAGATCCCTGTTCGCCCTCCCGCTCTCTCTGTACCTCCTAAGGAGAAGGGAAAGAGAGAACCGAAGACTCTAGCTAAGTCGACTTCTAGGAAGTCGTCTTCGTCTTCTGCGGCTAAGAAGTCGTCGACTTCATATGCCGATGCGGTGAAGGCAAAGCCGAGCTCTTCCCATTCAAAGAGCTCCAGAAGCAAGGCTTCGAAGGAGAAGGCTCGCGCTCTCCCGCCGAGTCACTGCCTGCTCCCGCCTCCACTGCTTCCACTCCGGCTACGCCGGTAGGAGTAGCAAGCACCAGCACCTTTGATCCCTCTACTTTCTCAGCAGGGGTGATGGAAACAGGTGGGCGTGCTAGTAGGCTCACAAATCTCCGCATTGGGGACACGATTTGAGCAGATGTTTGCGCAATTATCAAACACTCTGTCTCAATCTGGACAGTCAATCCAGGATCTCTCTAACAGAATGAGAGAAAATGAGGACCGAGTAGCTGGGCTAGCTCAGGCTCCTCCCCCAGTCCTCCCCGCATCTAGCACGGGGATTCTGCAACTCCCGTCATATGACTCCTTGCCAGCTTTCTCTATGGAGAACCCATGGAGAGTAGCTGCCTACGCTCCATTTAAAGACGGAATGATCTCTATCTCGGAGTGTGGAACTCGAAGGATTGAGGACTTCGAGTTTTACCCTCCGGGTCTGACGCAGCCTTTCATCGGATATGCTAGGCTGACGCCAACGGCTCTGACGAGGGAGGACAAGATCTCGAAGGAGTCAGTCCTTTATAGTAGAGATCACGCCCAGCGGGAATGGGTTCACTGCCTTGAGGACTGGAGTGTACGAACACAAAAGCTCCAGGCTACAAATGAGTCCCTTCACTATTTTCGCGACGGAAGAGGAGGTTTCTCTTCCGTTCGCCACGAAATTAGTGGAGAAGTCCCATGCAGGAAGGCAGTCCTCAAGGATGAGCCCATTCCACAGTTGAGGGAGGCGGAGTCTACTTCTCCGCTCTTCCCGGCTTCCGGAGAATTGTGGGAGAACTTGCCAGCTACGTTCACGCTGGGTAAACTCAAACCGGACTGCGCCATGGACCAGTTCGGTGAGAAACTACCTAGGCTGCCGGATTCCCTAATCCAGGCAGAGTTCGATGCGCGAACTAGGTTTGGCAGGTCCCTCAATTCTCTCATCATCACAGAAATGGGCTTGCCCTTTCATACGCTACGGAACCGCTGTTCAAGATTCTGGCGAAATCTCAGTTTCAGACGGTTCTAACGGACGCCTTTGACTTCTTCCAGGCTAGAGGAACTGCCGGAAGCATGTCTTACAAGAGTGCACCATCAGGCATGAGCCTAATAGACTCTTGGCTGCAAGCATGTGGGAGCGGATCTCTTCCCAGAGTCTGCGGTGAACGAGGTACACCCACGAAGCTGCTAGACTCAACCAGAAGCCTTAGAGCTAGGTGGGGTATTTTCCTCAAAGAGGAAACAGGAATCCGTTCCCACTGCTGGCAAGAAACCAAAGAATGGCTGGTAAGAGGTTCCAGCCATATAAAAAACTCAGCAAACAGCAGCAATTTGTGCAGGCAGTCCCAGTTACCCAACAGGGACAACCTTCCACCTCTATTCA
Organism: Macrobrachium nipponense; assembly: GCF_015104395.2. Classification (NCBI taxonomy): domain Eukaryota; kingdom Metazoa; phylum Arthropoda; class Malacostraca; order Decapoda; family Palaemonidae; genus Macrobrachium; species Macrobrachium nipponense. The sequence continues at coordinate 26,632,330 of NC_087218.1, read as the reverse complement.
GAACCAACCTATCCTCCTGGTGCCCCAACAATCTCAACCATCCACTTCCTACGCTATCTCGCCGGCCTTCAACCCTGCATATGAGGCTCAAGGCTACTCTCAACCGAGAGGTAGGGCGAGAGGTTACTTTCGTCAGCGTGGCGCAGGAAGGGGTACCAGGAGTAGACAGTTCAGAGGAGGGCGTGGTGGCCAACCCGCCCATCAGCAATGAGGCTCCCCAGGTAGGAGGGAGGCTGTTCCTCTTCCGCCACAGGTGGGGGTTCAGCAATTGGGCACAGAGCATAGTGTCCAAAGGATTAGGCTGAGTTGGATCAAAGATCCTCCTCCAATCAAATCATTTCATCAAAAGAAAAAAAAAAAACCGTCAAAGGAATTGATAGATTACGCGGAAGAACTCCTTCAGAAAGGAGCTATTGCGAGAGTCAAACATCTAAAATTTCAAGGTCGCTTATTCAGCGTGCCAAAGAAAGGCTCAACAAAAAGAAGGGTAATCTTAGACTTGTCAAAGCTAAACTCTTTCATTCGCTGCGACAAGTTCAAGATGCTTACCCTCTCGCAAGTAAGGACCTTACTTCCGCGTGGAGCCGTCACATGCTCCATCGATCTTACAGACGCATACTATCATATCCTATAGCAGGCACTTCCGCCCATTCCTAGGATTCAGGCTAGGAAATCAGACATTCTCATTCAAAGTGATGCCCTTCGGTCTGAATGTAGCCCCCAGGGTATTCACAAAGATAGCAGAAGTGGTTGTACAACAATTGAGAGCTCAGGGAATCATGGTAGCGGCATACCTCGACGATTGGTTGATCTGGGCACCAAGATTCGAGGAATGTCTCAAAGCTACCAAAAAGGTAGTTCACTTCTTGGAACATCTGGGGTTCCAGATAAACAAAACGAAATCCAGACTTACTCCGGAATCTCGTTTTCAGTGGCTAGGAATCCAATGGGATTTGTCTTCCCACAATCTATCAATTCCAGTGGTCAAACGGAAGGAAATAGCAAAATCTGTCAGACAATTTCTCAAATGCAAACAAACGTCAAGAAGAAACCAGGAGAGAATCCTAGGGTCTCTTCAGTTTGCTTCGGTAACAGATATCCTTCTGAAAGCAAGGCTGAAAGATATAAATCGGAATTTGGGAGGTCAAAGGCAAACTCCAAATATCGAGACAAGTTGTCAGTAATTCCTCAGATCCTCCGCAACCAACTACGGCCTTGGTCAAAAGTAAAGAACTTAGCCAAGAAAGTACCCTTCAATATCCCCTCCCAGTGTTAACCATTCACACGGATGCATCCCTGTCCGGGTGGGGGGGGATACTCTCAGTTCAAACAAGTTCAGGGGACTTGGTCAGTTCAATTCCGCCAGCTCCACATAAACGTGTTGGAAGCAATGGCAGTATTTCTTACTCTGAAGAGACTGCTTCCCCCGAAGAAGTCTCATCTAAGGCTAGTTTTGGACAGTGCAGTGGTAGTTCATTGCATCAACAGAGGAGGGTCCTCCAAAATCCAAGTATGTGAACCATGTCATGATAGCCATCTTTGCATTAGCAAACAAACACAAATGGCATCTGTCTGCCACTCACCTGGCAGGAGTAAGAAATGTGATAGCAGACGCCCTGTCCCGGTCAGTTCCTCTGGAAATCAGAGTGGTCTCTGGACGTCGGGTCATTCCAGTGGTAAGCCGGAGAGTCCCAGGTCTCCAAGTGGATCTCTTCGCCTCACAAGCGAACCACAAGCTCCCTTGCTATGTGGCCCCAACCTGGACCCTCTGGCTTATGCCACGGACGCCCTGTCGTTGGATTGGAATCAGTGGAGGAGAATTTATGTTTTTCCTCCAGTGAATCTTCTCTTGAAAGTCCTAGACAACTAAGGTCTTTCAAAGGGATAGTAGCTCTGATTGCACCGGACTGGCCCAAGAGCAACTGGTATCCTCTTCTTTTGGAATTGGGTCTCCGACCTCAACGGATCCCCAATCCCAAACTATCACAATCAGTACAAATGAGGACTGTGTTCGCTTCCTCAGGAACTCTCCAGACCTAACTTTATGGACTTCATGAAGTTGCGGCTAAGTAAACGATGCTAATATGATCACAGAAATATTCTTTCCTTCCAGAATCAGATAAGAGAGAGTCAACCATTAGACAATATGACTCAGCTGTTAAAAAATTAGCATCTTTCTTGAGAGAATCGAACACTACAACCATGACAGTTAATTTGGCTATATGCCTTTTTCAGATCCTTGTTTCGAAAAATAAAAGGTTTAGCAAGCTAAGCACGATTACCAACTTCCTAAATAAATCGGCTTTGAAGAAAATCTTTCAAGTAGGTTTTCAGATAGATTTGACTGAATCTTACTTCACATCTATCCCTAAAGCCTGTGCTAGACTTAGACCTTCTCAGAGGCCTACTACAGTTTCATGGTTCTTAAATGATGTCCTTAAACTAGCTTCAGATACTGACAACTTCATCTTGTACATTCATAATGCTCCCTGAGGAAGACATTATTCTTATTAAGCCTAGCCTCAGGAGCTAGAATTTTCAGAAAACTGTCGGCTTCTAATCCAAGAGATGCGGGTGATGTGGGGAATTCCTCCCATTTTTTTTTTTTTTCCCCACAAAAACGAGAAGTTCTACTTGCTCCGGATCGTAGCTTCTTAGCCAAAATGAAGATCCTCTTGCAAGGTGGGCTCCTTGGAAGGTTATCCCACTTCCACAGGATCCTTCTCTCTGCCCAGTATCACTCTTAGAGCCTTTCTATCTCGTACTTCTTCTAGATCCTCAGGTGCTCTCTTCATGAGAGAAAAAGGTGTACTTTATCAGTTAAAGGCATTAGACAACAAATCCTTTACTTCATTAAACAAGCCAACCCTGAGTCATTCCCAAAAGCACATGATATCAGGGGAGTAGCCACCTCAATTAATTATTTTTCCAACATATGAACTTTGAGGATCTTAGAAAGTATACTGGATGGGAAATCCCCCGACAGTCTTTAAACGGCATTATTTAAAGTCCTTGGAATCTTTAAAGTTTTCAGCAGTAGCAGCGGGAAACATAGTTTCCCCTGATACTGCTTAGTAGTTGTAGTATAGATCCAGGTCTCCTTTCTACCTACATCAGCCAACATGCCTCACCCTATCGTCAGGCTACCCAACATCATAGCCTTAGCCGTTGTATCATATAGTGGATTGTCCCTTATTTTTTTGCTAGGGACATCCACACTTGTACTATTAATGTACTTCAGTGTATCCTACCCTTATTTTTATGCTAGGGTAGGACACAATATCTTTGTATATCACCATTTTATACTTATGATGAACTTCAGTCACAATGTGTTTGTATATATTTTGGAATATTGTATTGATGATGGATTCAGTGTACCTACCCTTATTTTTGTGCTAGGGTAGGACACATGAGTTTGTATATTTTATAATTGTGTTAAGTAAATCTCCTTTTTTTTTTTTTTCCTCATTTTACATGCATCTCTGTAATTTTCTGTAATTACTTTTAAGTACTTTAAGATTACTAACGTTCTATTATTTTGCTGTTTAATATAAGTTAGTTTAAGTGCTTAATTTGTATGCTGTAATTGATTTACTTATATTATATCCATCATTTTAAATTGTTTTTCATTGTTCCCTTTTTTCCCATCTTGTCTGTTTCTCTGGTTACTCTTCATAGGCCGACACGAGCTGAGCTCAGGGGAAAATTTTGGAGATTTTGACGAAGGAAAAAATCTATTTCTGGGTGATTGGCTCGTGTCGCCCTATGAAACCCCCCCTTTTTTATGGTTGTTTTCCCCCCCCCCCCCTTGCAGGACAAGATGTATTTAACTGTTTTAATTAAGGATGACCGCTAGGGGCGCTGCTGTCCGTGGCGTCTCTAGTAGTAGTAGTGAGAGGCTGCATCGCCCGTTGGTATCAGCTCTCTCTTGGGGGATTCGGATAGGAAGTTCTAATTGGTGTTTGTCTCGTGGTAGTGTTCCACACTCGCCCCTATTATCATACCGACACTTCTTTTTCAAGACCAGTGGAGCGGAGGTTCAGTTTTACTGACATTTTCTTAATTTTGTTTTTCTCTGGTAATTTTAGGCTAATTTTACCTAGAAAGAATGATATTAAGGATACTTTCATAGGGCGACACGAGCCAATCACCCAGAAATAGATTTTTTCCTTCGTCAAAATCCCTTTTTTGTTATGTCTGCTCTCCAGCCAAACGACTGGATGGTGACCCTCGACATGAAGATGTGTATTTCCATGTCCTTATTTACCTGGAGTCCAGGAAATTTTTTAGGTTTGTCTTCTTAGAAAGGTTTTTCAGTTTAGACCCTCTGTTTTGGACTGTCAACAGCTTGCAAGTCTTTAATCGAATCCTTGCTCCTCCTCATCGTTCTCTAGATGACTGGCTCCTGAGATCCAACTCTAGTCATTCAGTGTGTGGAGGACTTAGACAAGACTTTATGCCTAACTCAGCAGTTGGGTATGCTAATAAATCGCAAGAAATCACAAATGATCCTGACTCATAGGATACCCTATTGATTTTCGGCTCTCTTTTCGGGCTTTTCTCACCTTGAAGAGAATAGAGTTGTGTCTGAAGACACTCCAAGAGTTTTTACTTTGTCCATCTTGCTCAGCCCTAGAATGAATTGGGTCTACTAGGGACTCTAGCATCGGTGGAGTCATTTGTAACATAGGCGTATCCAAATGAGACCTCTCCAATTCTTCCTAAAGGTGAGTTGGAATCAAAAGGATCAACCAGACTTGTTTGTCTTTCCCCTTACAAAGGAAATAAAACCAGGTAGATCTTCGATGGTGGCTGTCAGAGTAGAAGCTTCAAGAAGGGATTTGACTGGTCATGCTGAACACTGACCTGTAGTTTTTCTCTGATGTATCGGACAAGGGCTAGGGAGCACTCTTAGAGGGGAAAAGAGTATCGGTGGTGGACGGACCAACAGAAAACACTCCACATAAACATGAAGGAATTGAAGGCAATCTTCCTAGGACTCCAGGCCTTCACCTCATTAGCCATAGGGAGAAACGTAGCGATCTACGCAGACAACACCACAGCCCTGTTGTATGTCCAAGAGTTTTTGTAACCCTTCTTGGGAAAGCATTTCTCCAGGGTGGGAACACTCTCCTAGACTTGGGTCACAGCTATCACCGCAGGTTGATGGCTGCCCACAACTTGCTTCTCCTGCTAGTTCTGCTAGGAAGGTGAGTGAGAGCGTCCAGTCTTACTCACCTATTCCCTCTGCTTCCTCTGGCTACACCGGGAGGTTATGAGGTGAATAGGAGGGATCCTGCAGGGTGCTTTCCGCAGGAATCAGCGTCGGCGGCCTAAGTACCTTGAAGGGTATTAAGGTCCCATCGGACATATGTCCACGTGGTTGGAGAAGGATCTTCTGTCAATGATGGAGAAACTTCTCACCATCTTAACACCTGGTGTTTCTATTCTGAAGATTCAAACACGGAGACTGTGTTTGAGTTCTTCCTAGCTCTTTCCTGTCCTTTGGACGGATTCCAATTCTCAGTCCCCTGTGGGGTCTTGCATTTTGGGAGCCACAAGTGCATGTTCTGTGGAGTTACCTCTTAATCCAGTCTTAAATGTTTGCTTAATATAGGACTGGTTTTTATGCCTGTCCCTCGATTTCTATGGGAGTGGAGAAGGGACGTTCCCCCATGATCGTGTGATGAGTTCAGGAGTTTTGCCAAGTGCTTGAACTCCTTAGAATTTCTAGCACTCCGAGTTTTCTGGCCTTCTATCATCTGCAAACACTCAGGCGAGATGAGATTTCCCAATAATTGTTATTAAAATTATTGGAAGTCCTCGCTGAACGATTGAATTCCTTTGAATTCCTAGCATTCTCAGAGTGTTTTGGTTTTCTGTGATTTCCAAACACTCATACATTTCCGATAATTGTTATTACAAGAATCAGGAGTCTCACCAAGCGCCTGGATCCCTTGGTTTCGCTAGCACTCTCTGAGTGCTTGGCTTTGTCATGTTGCCAAATGCAGGAATTCTTACAAATTTTAGCATTCATGAACGTTAGGATAGCGAGACGAGTCTTTAGCAGTACAGATGAGTTCGCTCTTCAGTCTGGTATGGGTTTATGCAAAGCTTGGTACTGGCAGTTCCTGGCCTACTATGAGTTCGGCTTACGACATTCCGAGGTTATGACGCCTTTCAATTATATGCATGAGAAATTATTCCCAGGTTTACGACACATGTTCCAGGGTTATGACGCTGATCTGACGAAAGAGATATGACTCCAAAAATGCAAAATAATCAATATTTGAAGTTTTTTTTTTTATGAAAATGCAGTTTACATAGTTTTTAATACATACACCCAAAGCATTAAAAGTAAGGTTTTCTTAAGATTTTGATGATTTTCCGGCTCAAGACGATTCTCGGGCTTACGATGCGTCTCAAGAATGGAACCCCCATCGTAAACTGGGGACTGCCTGTACTGCATACCAACACCATCTAAAAAGCAAATGGTCAAGTAACCCTCCTCCTGTCTTGGATCTTAGGGTTAGAACAAATAGCATAGCTGGCAGAATCCCTTTTTATTCTTCTTGGAGCTTCGGCCTTGAAGAGAACAGTTAATTGGGAAGTAGGGGTGAAGACTGCTACCACAGTAGGTCTTGCATGTCGTAAAAGGTGACTAAAAGGACAGCTGCTGCCTTGCAGTCTTACTGTTTAGTAAAAGGCTAGGCCCACCACCAATAGCTGTGGAAACTGCTGCCTTGCAGGTGAACTTTTTAGTCAAAGGTGAGGCCCACCATGAATAACTGTGGTTCATGCAGTAGCAAAAACCCCTTTGCCAAATAATAAACCTTGCCTGATGTTGTAAGGAAAGGTGTATCTGGTAACCAACCCCTTAGTGTAGGGATAACGGTGGGAAAGAAGATAGTTCTTTGCTAACAATTACCACACTTAATTATGTGGTGGTGATCTAATCAGCTCACTCGACTTGGCTCGATCAGCCAGCTCTGCTGCCAAGCCGAGTGCTTGGCTCTACCGAATGAACTCTGCTTTCGATCAGTGCGGTTCCTTGCCATGGCATAGCACCCTCCTTTCCCATGTTGCAGCGAGTTTCACAAGGGTCATCCTCTTCATCTTTGTCATCTGACATCTCCTTACCTCCATGTTTGAAGGCTTCCCGCCCTAAGAAGAGGAAGTCATCTTCTCCACCCCCTAAGAATTCCTGACTTGAGACTTCTAAGGGTCTGCATCCTCCCCCCTGGGAGGAAGCAGTTGGCTCTCTTATCGGCATGCCTGCTCTAGTGTCTCAGGAGCCGCAGGAGTTTGGACCCAGGTTTGTTCGCCTATCTCTGGTTCCAAAGGCACTGCTGAGGGAACCAGGGCTGTGTCGGGTGCTCGTTCACGAGTCTCCGAGTTTACAATCCCCAAAGGGGGATCATACACCCACAGTCAGTGATGGATAGCCTTCTCTCTGTCATGACAGTGATGCAGGGCAAGAGAAAGGACCGAGCCACTTTGGTGGCTCAGACCCACCTGTGAAAGCCAGGAATGGCTATTTTTCAGGGACCAAGGTTATTGTTGCTTTCCCTTGGGACAAGGCATCTGGAGGAGCTGCGAGGAGGTTCTCTGTGTAGTCCTCTTCATGAAGTTCAGTCACAGAGAAGATAGATGGGTAGCAAGTTCTCGCCAACCTTTGGCGCATTTAGCTCTTCAACTTTCACTCGAGTTTGAGCGAACGAAACAGTTGTAGGGAATTAATGCGTTGTTTCAGAATGAGGACACCGCAAATTCAGAGAAGAGTGGGCAAGAACAGTCCTCTTTTTCCCTCTACTTCCTGGATTACACTGGAATGAGCAAGGGAATAAGAGAAACTCTATGGAATCTTCTCCCAGAGTTCGAATACGAGAGGCTGTGTTTCTGGTTCAATCTTAGGATCTCACTGAACATTCGTTCAATCTGTTGAGGATGGATAGCACTGAGAAGTTTGAACACCATCTCTCCTGTGCTCCAGTTTTGGGAACAAACAGTTCGACATGAACTAGTCGTCTCTGGTGTCCTGTTATCACCGTAAAAGCTTCCCTTCAGGACAGCTTCACCTTTGATCTCTTCATTAGAGATGAAGGAGATCTGCTTCCAGTCCTTATTCTTCTCATGAATGAGTATATTCTCCTCACGACATGCATCTGTTAACAGTTGCACTGTCCAAGTAATATAGGCGCATACCTGTATGTTAGTTCTTCGGGTATGTGATCGAGATGAATACAGGCAGTCCCCAGTTATCAGCGGTGGTTCCGTTCCCGGGGGTGTGCCGATAAGCAAAAACTGCCATTCACCAAAACTTGGCGAAATATGGTGCCATAATGGTGCTTATGGCACCTCTGTTAGTTATGTTATGGCACTGATAAATAGAACTCAGCCTGTTATGGCACCACAAATTGCTGATTTTAGGGTGCTAGACTAGTGCTGAAACTGAGTCCGCCGATAACCGAGAACTCCCTGTGGTACCTTCTCCTAATTAACCTGAAACTCAGAGCAGCCTTTCAGGCTTCCCAAGAGTTTCCAGTTTTGATTTTGAGACAACTAATGGTAGTGTTTCCCAACAGCACCACAGGGTTGGCATTTTCACCAAACAAGGGGGGTTCTTTCCCTCTCATTTTGGTTAACATGCAGGTGTTCGAGTGTATTTGTATTGCACTCGATAGTTCTATAAGCTGAATGTATTCCAGCATGGAATGCTCTACCAGGCAGCTCAATATACAGTCAAGCAAGGGGCAGAGTTATGCCTTTTCTCTGAGATTCTGTTTGTCTTAGTATTATTTTTCCTCTGTCAAGGGTTAACTACTTGTTCAAATCTCTCTGCCCAGTCATCACAGACTTGTCACGAATAATGTGCATGCACAAATGCACGACATCAGAGGATTGGGTTCCTCTCTGGCTTTTAAGAAGAACTTGATTGTTTTACCTGAAAGACGTTGCCCACAGGACCTTAGACACTTTTTCCTTGGGTCCGGTGGTGGCTGCCTAACAAGTTGTGTAGCTCATCCATTGCCCCTGGCAAGAGAGTTTGTATCTTACCTAAGATGATTATGTGGAAGAGAAAGTGAGTGAGTTGGCTGGTCTCCTTTCTCTTTATTCCTTTCTTCTTCTTACTGGCAGGTTGAAGAACAGACACAACATATGCTGGAACTGGTCTGATGCAGGTGATTGTGGCAGCCATACTGCATTGCCCTTTTTAGTTTTGTACAGGCAGTCCCCGGTTATAGGTTGGGGTTCCGTTCTCGGCAGGGCGCTGATAAGCGAAAACTACCATTAACCAAAACTTGGTGATTTATGGTGCTTATGGCACTGATATCCAGGTAATAGCACTGATAACAGGTGAATGGCTCCTCCTTTAAGTATATTATGGTGCCATAATTCTATTATTGGCACCGATAACCAGAACTGTGTGTGTTATGCGCCATAAATCGCTGATTTTATGGCACTAGACAAGCCCCATTAACTGAGTCCGTCGATAACCAGGGACTGCCTGCATTCCATACAATAGACAAATCTGCTTCTCAGTAGCATTTACTTCTCTCTCTAGCAAGGGTGTGGAGGAGTAAACCCCTTGTGGCCTACATGGTTTGTTGCATGAACAGATAAGAGTTCTCCTGGTCTTCCATGGATGCAATGAATCTGGACTTGTATCATTGTGCTTAATCCTAGAGGGCTGAATTTTTAGATATATGTGATTGCATATCTATTCTTTCACAGGTTCTAAACCCCCTTTTTTTAGAACTTGTACTTCTAGGAAGGATAGTCAGGTGGGCTAAACCTCCAGCCAGTTCAGGGTACTTGTACCTCCCTCCAAGTATGTCTATCCTATTGTTAAGATCAAAATTTTCTTCTGCATATGAACAAATTACAAATTGTGTAATCAATTTGTATTTTTCTTAGCTAACAAACCTGAAGTCTAAATGTTGATTGCCCACCTCTAGCCACCCCTCTCATATCCTGGGAAGGAAGAAAAACTTGAGTGTGTCAAGGGATGCAGACGTGGTTGGTGACCAGTCTTTACCTTGTATATGCAGTTGCATTACAGGTTTTGATTGTTTTAACTGGTCCCAGCTGGCACTAGAAGATTATCCTATTGTTAAGACCTCAGGTTTGTTAGCTATGAAAAATACAAATTGATTACAAAATTTGTAATTTTTGAGGGAGCAGCCTGGGAAGGAAAATCCACAAGAAGCCTTAGAAGATCTGGGAACCATTCCTTGAGAGGCCAAAAAGGTGCTATCAGGGTCATTGCTACGTTGTGATGTGACAGGAACTTGTGAAGAATATCTTAGTTTTACCAAACGACTGAGCTGATTAGCAGCTCTCCTAGGGCTGGCCTGAAGGATTAGATATTTTCTTATGTGGCTAGAAACCAGTTGGTTACCTAGCAACAGGACCTACAGCTTATTGTGGAATCCAAACCACATTATACACATCAAGAAATGAGTTTTTAATCACCAGAAATAAATTCCTTTGATTCCAAGTTGGCAGAGCTGGGAATCGAACTCGTGGCTACTGAATTGGTAGGCGAGCGCGTAACCCACCCATCCAGTGAGGAACCACTGGAACTTATTGATAACATCCCTCACCACACTGAAAGGCGGGAAGGCATAAAGATTTAGGTTCGACCAGTTCACGAGCATCCATTGCCCATGCCTGAAGATCCAGAACTGGCAAACAGAATAGAGGAAGGCGGTGCTTTTTCAACGTGGTGAACGGGTCCACCTTCAGCCTGCTCCACAATTTCCAAAGGCTGTCACACACAGTCGAGTTTAGATTCCACTCTTATCAGAAGGACTTGCCCTTGCCCACTTAACTCTTCTGCCAAGATGTTCATCTTCCCTTGAATAAATTGGGTGTTGAGCTTGACCTGATTCTGATCCACCCAAAGCAGCAGTGCCTTCGCTGCCTCGCAAATGGAGAAAAGTGTGTTCTGCCCTGCTTCTATATGTATAGGAGAGAGCCGTGGTGTTGTCGGAATATACCACCATTGTCTTGTCTGTGACTGTCTTTACAAATCGCATTCATCCCAGATGAATCATAGTCAGTTCTTTGATATTTATGTGGAGAACTTGTTGCTCCGGGGACCAAGTGCTGGAAGCTTGTACGTTGCCTAGAAGGGCTCCCCAGCCTCAGTCTGAGGTATCTGCATAAAAGGAGCAGTCTCGGTTCACGAGGTTTGGACTTCTCTCAAAGTCTGCCTCTGGATCTCCATTACTTTAGGTCTGCTTTTATCTCCTTCACTATGGGGAACGTTGTTGAATCCGGTTGCTTCTATTTATTCCAGCTTGCTCTAAGGAAGAAATGAAGAGGTCTCACGTGTAGCCTTCGTAATTTCACAAAATGCCCGACGGATAAGAGGGTCCCCAGCAGAATCATCCACCAGTTGGCTGAACAGGACTTGAGTGAAAGGAGATCATGTACCAACCGAAGACAGGACCCTGTCCTCTTTGGAGATGGAAAAACTTAAAAACTCAGTCTCTCCTCATCCCCAAATATAGAATCTCCTGCGTTGGGGTTAACTGAGATTTTTGCAAGTTGATTAAAAGCCCTAGATCCTAGGCCAGGCGAAGAGTTAATTGAAGATCCTTTGTGCAGTATTCCTGCAACCATGAACAGAGAAACCAGTTGCCGAGGTACATGAATACACTGATGCTAAGCAGGTGTAGCTACTTAGCGAGAGGTGCTGGAACTCACATAAATACACGAGGAGCCATGGAATGTGGGAATACACATCCTGCATATCCAGGGTGATTATCCAGCTCTCCAGTAGGATGGATGAGATCACCGACTGATTGTCTCCATTTTGAACTTTGTCTTCATGATGAAGAATTCCAAAGCTCTGACATGTAGGACAGGCCTCCACCACCCCTGATGACTTGGGTACTACAAATAAGCAGTTTTAAAGACCTATGGACTCCGCAGGGGATGTTGCCGTCAGTGGACCTCATGCGGTGCACTGTAGGCATTACTTAAGGTTCTTTGCAGCGTGCCTTCGTTCCCTAGCTGCAACCACTTTTGTTCCTTTTACTGTACCTCCTTTTATATTCTCTTTCTTCATCTTACTTTCCACCCTCTCCTAATACTTGATTCATAGCGCAACTGTGAGGTTTTCCTCCTGTTACACCTTTCAAACCTTTTACTGTCAATTTCCATTTCAGCACTGAATGACCTCATAGGTCCCAGTGCTTGGCCTTTGGCCTAAATTCTATAGTATCCAATTCAACTCAAAAACCTATGGAAGAGTGGTCCTACACTAGCTCTAAGGCCTCTCTGAGTCTTGCGAGTAATCCATCAGTGTGATTGGCAAAGATACAAGAGGAGGGTACACCCTGAGTGGGATAGAGTATCCCTCTTTCAGAACCTTGATCGTCCAGGGCTCCATACTTTTGGCACTCCACCTCTCCTAAAAAAGGAGCCTGGCTCCTACAGGATCACGAAGGATGGATAAGTCTCTTTTTAACAGGAGGCCTGGTTGAGTTCCTCTTGACATACCTAGCAGTGGACTGTACCTTGGCAAGAGGTTTAGAGGAGAAACTGTCAGCCTCCTCAAAAGGGCTGCTGTTGCAGGAGAGAGATTGATTTTGTAATGAAGGTAGACTGCTCCTTGATGACTTAGCTAGAAGACCCTACGTGGATTTCTTTTGCAGAAATCCATGCACTCTCCTTCACAGCTGATTGTGGGAACAGGGACTTTGTGTCTAGGGGTGAATACAACAATGCAAACTTCTGAACAGAAGTCACTTCCTTGGTGGTGAAGGAGCACCTCCAGTTCCCCCTTCTTCAATATCCCAATGAAAAAAAGGGAAGCTAGCTCCAAGGAGCCTTTTCTAGTAGCTTTATTGGCGCATGACAAAATGCCAAACCAATTTGATGGCAAGTCTGTCGCCAAAACATTGTAATACTCTATTTTCCTGACGAGAGCCTGATTGTCTAGTCAAGGAAACTGAACACCTCTAGGAACCTAAACATATGTTGCACCATGTGATGTAGCTCCAAAGGGGCAAAAAACACTTTTGCTGACAAGAAAGCAGATCGTCTAGCCAGGTCAATAAGTCTTGAGAAGGCACCTTGGGTTGAGGCAGCTCCTCCCAAGGACAGAGCTTCTCCTGTGGAGTAGGAGAGATATCTCTTACCTAATAGTTTTGCTGGAGGAAAAGCAAAGGTAGCCTTCCCTTGTTCCCTCTTTATCGCCAACTAGTCCTCGACCTCCTTTAACGCTTTCTTCCTAGAGGAAGAAAGAACCATCTTGGGGAGACAGGCACTGGGGTCCACTTGACTCCTAATAAGGAAAATAGAGCTAGGTGAAACTGGAGCAGCTGGCTGGAAATACAGTGGGAAAGTAGCAATAAGCCAAGGGAGTCTGCTCTGGAGCTACATCCTCTTCTGCAGAAGAGACAAAGAAACATCATGTGAAAGCTTCGGTACTGTTAGGCTTTATGCAGAAGTCCTAGAATATCTTCCAATTGTAGATCTTAATGAGAGCAAAGGATGTGTCCTCTACTGTGTGTGTGTGTGTAGGCGAATAAACAGACTGGTGCTCGGTTGGTGCTGAGCAGCTAGCAGCTGGCACGCAGCTAGCCGAGAAAAGAGGTGGGTGCTAGGGAGACTGAGTTGGCCCCTCTGGGACAGAAAGAGCCGAGAGACTTGTGAGAATACACTGGATGCTCAGGTGGGTGCCTGGAAGAAAATGATGAGCTTATCTTGGAGGGTGCTAAGGAGCCAAAAACTAACATTCTAAATTAGAACACTCAGGAGAATAACGTTCTGGGCTGAACCACAAACTGGAACCTGGTCCTGAGCTGGGTGAAGGCTTTCTGGTCCGCTTTGAAGCAATGGGAGAGAGGTAGCTGGCATGACGTTTCTTAGTAGGACGAGATTCGCCTGGGAAGTGCCAAAAATGCCTCTTTTGTTCATGAAACTTACCTGACAGATATATATATAGCTGTATTCTCCGAAGTCCGACAGAATTTCAAAATTCGCGGCACACGCAGTGGGCGGCCAGGTGGTAGTACCCATTCCCGCCGCTGGGAGGCGGATATCAGGAACTATTCCCATTTTCTATTCATATTTTTTCTGTCGCCGGTCGGTAAACAACTGTTTGTTCATGAAACTTACCTGACAGATATATTTCTGGGCTCAGCTCGTGTCGCTGCGCGAAATATCCTTTAATCTATTATTTCTAGGGTAAATGTACTAACACATACCAGAGAATAAATAAATAAAGAAAAAGGTCAGTATAACTGACTCGCTCACTCTCCCAGAGAGTGTCGGTATGAACACTATGGCGAGTGAGACCACTACCACGAGCCAAATGCCAATAGAATCCTCCCACTACAAAATCCCCCAAGAGGGGAGCCGACCCACAGAGTGGGCAGCACCTACTACTACTACTCCATCCCATGCTGCCGACTGCTGCGCCTCTGGTGGCCATCCTTTTCAGTTAGCGCACACGATACACACGTGCCATTTTCTTCTCTGTGTTTTTGTGCCCTTTCGTTTGGATTTTATTACAATGGAGCGTGCAGCCATCGCAGCAGCTAAGTTAAGTACTCAGTGTTTATTGCTATTTGGTTTTTTCCGGCCCTGAGCACGTATTTGCCGTTTTTATTTTTTAGGTATAAATACGATCTCTAGGTCGGAAGCATGGCAGCATGGTTCTGCCTCGTGTTGGGTCCGTTCTGGGTCTCCCATACCCAGAGCATCCCCTGTCTTTGTGCGCTCTATTTTTTTTTATTATCCGCTTTGTTTAGAGTAAGGTCTACACGGTTTTGTCATGCATGCATGTCTTTTACCTTATGTAGGCTTTTCCATCCAGACCCTAGCCACGGCGGGCTTAGTATCGGCATCGGCTAGCTTTGAGTGGTAGACTTGCCTTCGGGTTAGTCGTACACTCCTGGATTTTTTCTCCCACTATTTGTTTTTCTTTCTTTCATTTTATTATTCATTTTATTATCTATGTGATTTTCTTAGGTTAGTTAGGCGTCTGGCTCGCTTAGCCTAGGTCATGGCCTATTGTGCCTTTATGTTACCGCTGGGTCAGCTCGGTTGCTTTCCCGATAGCATCTCGCTGATCAGTTGGTTTTGTTTTAGGCTTAGTTGTTGTTCTTATCGCCCCGTGGTCACTATGTGATCACGAGGCAGCCAGATCGCCTGTCCAGTCACCTTTCCCCCCTCCCGCTCTTCCATAGAGTCGGGGGGGGTGGCTAGGCCTGCCCATGCTCGCTCCGCATACCCGAGCCTGCCTCCCTCTCTCCCCCCAGGCGGAGGGGTAGTAGAGGGACGGGACAGACCCAGACTGGACTCGACCTCTCCGGCTCTCGGTCCGGTCGGATGGTAAGGTGAGGGGGGACTGGCCTTTCCCCCTCTCCATTACTACTTTCGTCGCTCCGTTACTAGCCCGAGTCCTGTATGCCCCCGCTCTTTCCCACCTTACTAGGGCTCCTTTACCACCGGAGGCCTGGCATCTAGCGGAAAACATGCTAGTCTACCCCACGGGGTGGACCGGAACATACAGTCGGTCTCGTCTAACCTCTCCGTTTCACTGAGTTATCACTCCGCCACGCACTGGACTTAGTCCGGTACGTTCGAGCTTTTAGGTTTAAGATGTTAAGTTTACTTTAAGTACCTTAAACCATTCCCCCTCCCTTCTTTTCACCGGATACCTCCGGGGTTATAGCCTATTCAGGCTAATAAGGGAGGGGCTATGCCCGAAATTTTTCCGAGCTCCGGCATGCAATGGAGTTCTTCTGTCCTTTAGCCTGTAAGTGATATTCTTTAAGATACTCATGTGTCTTTCCACTTACAGACCACCAACTGTGAGCATCCGGGATGCGCCGCCACACTTCAGGACCCGTGTGGACACGAAGTTTGCCGTCCATGCTCCAGTGCGCGACTCCGCACGGGGACATCCAGGTCTGGTACCATGAGACGTGTACCATATGTTACGATTCTGGTGAGCCAGCTTTTAGATGGGGTAAGTATTCCATCTCCGGTAGCTGGTCCGCATCCGTTTTAGTGCTTAAGTTTGCATCAATTACTCTAACTTAAGGAAAATTCAAAGGGCCTTATAGCCCTATAAGTTTAAGTTATACTTTAAGTTATCTTTAGTTTTAAGTTATTCTTAAATCTAATTGATACCCTCTCTTCCAGGCGCCGGCAGTGAGGGATACCGCACTGGCAACCCTGCGGGCCTGGGTCGGCGGTTTCGGGAAGAACGCCGCCAAGGGTATGCCCTACATCCTGGAGAAAAGGTTGGCGGTACTAATCTTCCCCGGAGGCAAGGCGACAGGATACGTCGACCCAGCAGAGGCTGCCCCGACTATCGCCTTCATCCAGCAACAGCTGGCTGCCTCATTGACTGACCAAGGCCAGGATATCTCCTCGGAAGTCGCGACGTTGGATATTAATGTAGACCTATGGTAGGTGTAGACGACCTGTTGGTCGAGGTAGGTAAGGTGGACACCCAAGGGATACCCTTGGGCGTAACTGTTTTTCTTCTACTCCTGCAACCTCTCCATCCTTCCAAGGTTCTTTACTGGGTATGAATTGTATACTCCCCTGACGCTTCGGTTAGACCCAAGGTCAAGGTCAAGCAGTGAAATCCTTGACAAAGACGTCGTCGTCGTCTAAGAAGACGACTTCGGCCTCATCCTCCTCTCGTAAGTCTCCGGCTAGGAATCCCGGAGCAGACAGATCTAAAGCATTCTGGGTCCAGCTCTAAGTCCTCGAGGAGTAAAATCCTCCAGAGAGAGATCTCACACTCCGGCTGAGTCGTCAGTTCCGCTACCCTTGGTCCCAATTCAGAGCTACCCCTCCACCTCCGCAGCAGCTCCGGCTTTGGACTCCAATGCTGGCCTGTTACAACAGGTGGGCGACCTGGTTGGGTCTCTAAAGAGTAGCATGGAACAAATGATCTCTCGGTTGTCGGATAGGATTACTTCTCAAGACTCCATTATAGCCGGACTGAGCCAAGCTCCTCTAGCCTCTCCTCCACCTTTCCAATGCAGGTGGAGCCCAGCTTCCCCCGTATGACTCGCTACCCTCCGTTCTCGATGAACAACCCGTGGAGAGTAGCGTCATACGCCCCCTTCCAGGACGGACTCATTTCTATACCGGAATTTGGAACTCGAAGGATAGAGGACTTCGAGTTCTACCCGGAAGACCTTCAGCCTCCGTTCATCGGCTACGCAAGGCTCACCGCCTCAGCCATGATTCGAGATGATAGGGTACCAAAGGAGACGGTCCCTCTATTCACGTGACCAGGCTCAGAGAGAATGGCTCAGGTGTTTTAGAGGACATGGATTGTTCTAATACGAAAATCCAACCCTTCAAGAGTCCCTTTACGATCTTCACGATGGATGAGAGTATCCCCGCTCCCTTTCCTGACTAAGATCGCGACATCTACCATTCCAGCGGCCCAGAAGGGGGACCCCATGCCTCAACTGAAGGAAGCAGATCCTACATCTCCGTTACTTCCTTCAGCCGGAGAATTATGGGAAGACTTACCGAACACCTTCTCAGCTGGCAAACTCAAACCGGACTGTGCTATGGAGCAGTTTGGTGAAAAGCTACCCAGGCTCCAGATAGCCTTATTCAGGCTGAATTTGACGCTAAATCGCGATTAGCCAGATCGATTAATTCTATGGCTATGTCCGAGGTGGCCACCATAGCCTATGGTTCAGAGCCGCTTTTCAACTTATGACCAAAGCCCTGACTCAAACGGTACAGTCAGATATGTTTGAGTTTGCCACTGCTAGAACGAATTGTAGGAAGCATGTCCTACAAGAAGCAACCATTCGGCACGAGCCGAATAGGTTACTCTCGTCAAGCATCTGGGGGCAGATCTCTTCCCAGAAGCGATGGTGAAGGAAGTCCAGTCAGAGGCTACAAGGTTGAACCAGAGCCTTAAGGACCGTTGGGGCCTTACGGCTAGGAGGAGGCAAGATCTCGCAGCTAGAGGTAAAGGGCAAAGAAACCCAGGCGTTTCCAGCCCTACCAGAAAAAGCAGCCACGCTTTTCTCAGCAAGTTCCGGCGGTTCCCTTAGTGCAAACAGCCCAACCCTCCACTTCAAAGGCTCAATCACAGCCAATTTACGTGATCTCCCCTCAGCCTCAGCCCTCCACCTCTTATGCCATCTCTCCAGCTTACAATCAAACCTTCGAGAGTCAATCTTCACAGAAGTATGACCGCTCGGGTAAGGGAGGCAGAGGTAAACGTTCCTTTCGTGGGAGAGGATCGGGAGGTCCCTTTATAGGGGAAAACACTTCAGAGGAGGCCGAGGAGGTTACCAGAACCAATGAAGAACTTCAGGTAGGAGGGAGGCTTGTTTTCACTTTCGCCACCGGTGGAACTTCAGCAAGTGGGCTCAGAGCATTGTGTCAAAAAGGCCTGGGTTGGAGCTGGTTGACGAACCCACCTCCATCCAGGCCTTTCCGTCAACTTCCTTCCAAAGAACTGACGGAGTATGCGGAGGATCTCCTTCAGAAAGGAGCTATAGCGAGAGTCAAAAGGTTAAAAAATTCAAGGTCGCTTGTTCAGCGTGCCAAAGAAAGGCTCACAAAAAAGAAGAGTAATCTTAGACTTGTCCCGCTTAAACTTAGCCATTCGCTGCGACAAGTTCAAGATGCTCACGATCTCGCAGGTACGGACCTTACTTCCCCGTGGGGCCGTCACCACCTCTATCGATCTTACAGACGCTTACTATCATATCCCTATTGCAAGACACTTCTGTCCCTATCTAGGCTTTCAAGATAGGCGAGCCAGACATTCTCCTTCAAGGTAGTTCCTTTCGGGCTCAACGTAGCACCCAGAGTGTTTACGAAGAACTGGCGGAAGTAGTTGTTCAACAACTCAGATCGCAAGGGGTTATGGTAGTAGCGTATCTCGACGATTGGTTGATCTGGGCTTCAACAGTCGAGGAATGCAACAAAGCAACACTGAAAGTGATTCAGTTCCTGGAATTATCTAGGCTTCAAGATAAACAGGACCAAATCAAGACTCACTCCAGAGTCAAACTTTCAGTGGCTAGGCATTCAATGGAATCTATCCTCCCATACTCTGTCGATTCCATCGTCCAAAGGAAGGAAATAGCAAAGTCAGTCAAGCAATTTCTAAGTCACAAACTGGCTTCAAGAAGATCGCAGGAAAGGATCCTGGGCGTTTCTCCTCCAGTTTTGTCATCAGTGACGAACATCCTAATGAAATCCAAACTGAAAGACCTAACCAGAATTTGGCGCTCACGAGCAATATCAGGTCCGGGACTAAAATATGTCCTCAGTCCCTCTGATTCTAAAGAATCGACTTCGGCCGTGGGCGAAAGTCAAGAACCTATCGGTGTCAGTGCCCCTTCAGTTTCCTCCTCCAGGGATAACTATCCACACAGACGCTTCATTAAGCGGTTGGGGAGGATATTCCCAGTTCAAAAAGATTCAGGGAACGTGGTCACCTCAGTTCCGTCAGTTTCCTATAAACGTACTGGAGGCGATGGCACTGTTCTTGACTCTAAAAAGGTTACGTCCGCCAAAGTACTCCCACCATAAAGCTAGTCCTGGACAGCGCAGTGGTAGTACATTGCATAAACAGAGGAGGCTCCAAGTCACGTCATCTAAAACCATGTCATGGTAGCCATATTTCTCCCTGGCGGACAAGTTCAGTTGGCATCTCTCCTCCACCCATATAGCTGGAGTGAGAAACGTCATAGCAGATGCTCTATCCCGATCAGTACCTCTAGAGTCGGAATGGTCACTGGACAACAGTTCGTTCCAATGGATTCTTCAGAGAGTTCCAGGTCTACAGGTAGATCTCTTCGCATCCCAAGCGAACCACAAACTCCCGTGTTATGTGGCCCCCAACCTGGACCCTCTGGCTTATGCCACGGACGCCCTGGCTCTAGATTGGAACAACTGGGAGAAGATTTATGTCTTTCCTCCGGTGAATCTTCTCATGAAAGTGTTAAACAAACTCAGGACATTCAAGGGTCAAGTGGCTCTAGTAGCCCCAGACTGGCCGAAGAGCAATTGGTACCCTCTCATCCTGGAACTGGGTCTCCGCCCTCTTCGGATCCCCAATCCCAAGCTCTCCCAGTCAGTACAAACGAAGACTGTGTTCGCTTCCTCAGGGATTCTCAAAACCCTAACTTTATGGATTTCATGAAGTTTGCAGCGAAAAAGAGATGCGAATATTGACGCCTCAGAATATTCTCTTCTTGGAATCAGATAAGAGAGATTCAACTTTGAGACAGTATGATGCTGCTGTCAAAAAGTTAGCAACCTTCCTGAAAGATCAGATATTAAGATCATGACAATCAACTCAGCTATATCCTTTTTCAGATCCTTATTTTGAAAAAGGCTTAGCAGCTAGCACAATTACGACAAACAAGTCAGCCTTGAAAAAGATTTTTCAATTTGGGTTCAACATAGACTTGACAGATTCCTACTTCTCGTCTATTCCCAAGGCCTGTGCTAGACTTTAGACCTTCTGTAAGGCCTACGTCAGTATCATGGTTCTTAAACGATGTTCTAAAACTGGCTTCAGAAACCAATAATGACACATGCTCATTTATAATGCTGTTAAGAAAAACCCTATTTTTATTAAGCTTAGCCTCAGGAGCTAGAATTTCAGAACTGTCGGCTTTATCCAGAGATCCGATCATATTCAGTTCCTTCCCACAGGGGAAGTGCTACTTTTTCACCGGAACGTAGCTTTTTAGCTAAGAATGAAGATCCTTTGATGAGGTGGGAACCATGGAAGGTACTACCCCTTCCACAAGATATATCTCTTTGCCCAGTTCAACGTTACGAGCCTTTCTATACTTAGGACTCCTGCAATCCTCATCGGGTCCTCTCTTTAGGAGAAAAGGTGGTACTTTATCTATTAAACGGCATCAGGCAACAAATCCTGTACTTCATTAAACAAGCCAATCCTGACTCTTTCCCAAAAGCACATGATGTCAGGGCAGTAGCCACCTCAATTAACTATTTCCACATATGAACTTCGATGAGTTTGAAAAAGTATACTGGATGGAAATCACCGACAGTGTTCAAACGTCATTACTTAAAGTCCTTGGAAGCCCTGAAATTTTCAGCAGTTGCAGCGGGTAACATAGTTTCCCCTGACTCTGACTAATCCTTAGTAGAAGATTCAGTCCTCCTTTCTACCTGCCTCACCCAACAGTTCGTCTATTCCTGCCTTGTTCATTTACGATCACCTTGTGTCTTAGCTGCTTTGATGATGATATAGTGGGTGTCCCTTATTTTTTTGCTAGGGACACTCACATTTGTGTTGATTACTGATCTCGTGGATGTCATCTCCTTATTTTTATGCTAGGAGATACATCTTATTATAATGGTTACGGGTTTTGTATATTAAGTCATATACATTCTTTTATATTTTATTATTGTTGAGTTTGTTTTATTCAACTTGTATATTAATTGCTTTACATTGTTTTGATACATAAGCTTTACACAGATACCATTGTTGTACATATATGATATTTCTCCTGTATATATGTATTATTCCTTAAGTTAAGAAATATTATTAGCATTAAGTAATAATTAAGTAATATTTCTATTTGTATCACTGTGTACATGTATCTTTATTAGCAATTATATTGTTTTATTTTTTATTTTATCTTTTATTGAGACCCTTTATATTTTGTTGAATTTCTTTACAATCTTGTCTATTTCTCTGGTACGATTTCGCGCAGCGACACGAGGCTGCCCAGAAAGAGGGATTTTGACGTAAGGAAAAATCTATGTCTGGGCGATTGGCTTGTGTCGCCAGCGAAATCCCGCCCTACCCATCCCATCGCCAAGATTGTCTGCTAACTTCAGGATGGCCACCAGAGGCGCAGCAGTCGGCAGCATGGGATGGAGTAGTAGTAGTAGGTGCTGCCCACTCTGGGGTGGGTCGGCTCCCCTCTTGGGGGATTTTGTAGTGGGAGGATTCTATTGGCATTTGGCTCGTGGTAGTGGTCTCACTCGCCATAGTGTTCATACCGACACTCTCTGGGAGAGTGAGCGAGTCAGTTATACTGACCTTTTTCTTTATTTATTTATTCTCTGGTATGTGTTAGTACATTTACCCTAGAAGAAATAATAGATTAAAGGTATTTCGCTGGCGACACGAGCCAATCGCCCAGAAATAGATTTTTCCTTACGTCAAATCCCTTATATAGCTGTATTCTCCGAAGTCCGACAGAATTTCAAAATTCACGGCACACGCAGTGGGCGCCAGGGGTGTAGTACCCATTCCCTCCGCTGGGAGGCGGATATCAGGAAACTATTCCCATTTTCTATTCATATTTTTTCTGTCGCCGTCGGTAAACAACTGTTTACAGACCTCGCCTAGGATTTGAACTTATTAGCCGCTTAAGTATCCTAATTATTCTTTCGATTATTGACTTGGATTTGTGGCTAGGAATATGCATCGTAAATTTTTTCATTGCATTTGATGTCTGAAGCTAGTTAGCCTAGTTTCAGACTTTGTTGTCTGCATGGGGTAAGGTGAGGCTACCGGAACTTTCGGTAGACACGTCGTTAGTATATATGACGTTTTACATGTTTTTCTTTGCATAAGTTCATGTAATTAGTGTAATGTGTGACTGATTACGGAAGAAGTAGGATTCATGTACGCATTTTAGAGCGTGTTAGAATCAGGAGTTTTCCTCCACAGTAAACAGAAGTTAGAAATAATGAACCTTCTAACCTCCTGTAGATTTTATTTTGCCTAACCCTGTGGTATGGCTTACGGGCCTAGAAGAAGTGTCTGCTAGAGGAATTACATGAAGTAATCTTAGACTAAAGTGCTCGCTCTCCAATCAGTGTTGTGAAGTGTAGTGCCCCTTGTGTTGTGGAGGGGGCGTCAGATCGGCCCCATAATGCCTCTAGGCCTGGACCTCTGTCGGACTCCCAGGACTCAGGGAGAGGGCATGTCGAAAGCCGCAAGAGGGTTACGGGGCGGGGGCTCCCCACCGATCTGGCGTCCCTTCGGCAGAATCTGTGACGCTTCCCAGGCTGCTAAAGATCGTGCACGTGCACGAATCTTGAAGGATTGCTTCTCGTCCTCCGAGGCGTCCTCCCCGCGCTAGGGTTGGAGCTCTCGGAAGGACTCGCGCCCTCTAAGAAGCTTTAGAGAAGAGGACGCTTCGTCCTCTCTCTCGTTAGGAGGGAACGTCAGATCGGCCCCATAACGCCTCTAGGCCTAGACCTCTGTCGGACTCCCAGGAAACCAGGGAGAGGGCATGTCAAAAGCCGAAGGAGGGTTACGGGTTTTTCATGCTGATCTGGCTTCCTTTCGGCAGGTCCTGTTGTCGCTTCCCAGGCTGCCGAAGATCGAGCACGTGCACGAATCTTGAAGGATTGTTTCTCGTTCCTCCGAGGCGTCCTCCCCACACAGGGGTTGGAGCTCTCGGAAGGACTCGCGCCCCCTAAAGAAGCTTTAGAGAAGAGGACGCTTCACGTTCCTCTCTTCTCGTCAACGAGAGGATGGAAAGAGTCCTGTGCCCTGTCAGGGCTCTCGAATTTTTTATTTACATAAACGAAGAATAAGAGGGTACCCTTCGGGGTAATGTATGGTGCTCAGGAAGAGACCACTTTACCCTTTTCGAAGAATGCACTGGCTCTTTTCCTAAGGGACATATTAAGGAGGCTCATTCATCTTGCCAGAAGAGTGATTTGAGCCTCCTGCGAGTGAACGCTCATGAAGTTAGAGCTGTTTCAACCTCGCTAGCATTCCAAAAGAATTTGGTAATCAAGGACATTCTAGATTCCATCTTTTGGAGGAGCAACTCATTATTTCGTCCCTCCTCCTCCTCATGGCGCTCCGTATACGTTATGTAACGTTCGCTTTACTTCGAAAAAGCAAGCTGATAAGTTTGACGTCCGGCAAGCTGCTTTTGCACATCAAACAACTTATGTCTCTGGTTTCGGCTATAAGAAGGGCAATTTAGACGTGTGGAAAGCTTTTGGAGGTACTCGACGTCCTATAAGTAGAGACATTCTCCAGGACGCTCGGCAAGCACCTTGCGAGGGTGTCTTTCGGACGCTCGGGCGTTCCTTTGCCTGAGTGCGTTTCTGGAGATGTTCTTTTGCATTACTAAGACGCAAGTTGTCGCACAGGCGACCACTGTCTTTGTAAGAAGGTATGAAGGTCTTTAAGGCCCGTCTTGAAGACGAAAGCCATACGTCTTCCTTTAGTGTTCACACACTTCAGGAGCAGCGTGCGGCTCTCCATGGAGACTCGCATGAGGACGTCCCTTGAAAATATTCAACGTCATACGCAAAATGCGGTTCGTCATAACATTGAGATGTTGGCAAAGGTCGCTCGCAGGACTAACCTCTTGGCGGGCCTTGCATGCATCAGGGCGCTCAACGAGTTCCTCTCTGAAACGTCGTTCAGAAGACTTGGTGTTCTCTGCTCAGACACGCTCTTAGCTACGCAGGACGTTTTTTGAGGACGCTCAGCAGGACGCTTTCCAGGACGCTTTTGAGGACGCTCGGCAGGACGCTTATGAGGACGCTTTTGTGGACATTCGCCAGGACGCTTCGGTGGAAGCTCGGCAGGACGCTTTGCGGAGAGAAAAGACTTGTAGAAGGCGTCTTATTTGCTGTTCAGGACGTTTCTTAGGACGCTTGACGCTTTATAACGCTCGTCAAGAGGAGGTTTTTTCAGGACTCTCCACAGGACATTCCTTTACAGAAATTTTTAAAAAGGCTTCGGAGTTAGCGGGAGAGACATACCCGAATTTTTTCTTCGATCCCTCTTTCCTCTTCATCGATTTCTCTGAGAATCGGGAAGATTATATACTCGGATTCCTGGGTGACTTTCGGTCATGTTAAAGGGGTTTCCCCTATTAGCAAAGTGCTAATAGTTTTTGTCAAGTAAGGACGTTTCCCCATTGTCAAGATACTAAACGTTTTGTCATTTAAGTGGGGGACCCCTCATAAATGGGGTAGTTCTCATTGACATAGATTTTAACGTTTTTATCGTTTAAGCGGATAAACTCATTAACAAATTTCGGAAGAGCTCTCATTCATTTTCAGAGGCTCATCCGGGGAGTAAGAAAAAAAAGCTTGTAGACTAGATCCAGGAAGTCTTATGTCCAATATCATAAGGAAACATTGAACGTTCCTTTTTCGATCTTCGGTTCTCTCTTGATGATCTCTATTCTAATATTACTCCCTTTTCTTGGCAAAGAGGTCAAGGAGGTTACTTTTAAAAAGTCTCATTCATTAGAAACGTGGACAGTCGTTTTCCTTTCTTTCTCTTCCTCGTCGAGGAAAGATGTAGTAGAGAATTCGATGTTCAATTACTACAATACTTACGTAGTTTATCTTTGCGTCATTTTGCTAACGCATGGGTCAAGTCATATACGCATATCGTATTTACCTCTGCGGATAGAAGCCGAGAACTGTTGTTCTAATGTATTTATTTGACACTCCCTTCAACCTTCCAAGAGTTTTCGGAGTAAGAACAACTCTTCAGGTTAGACGAGAAGTATTCTAATTGACTGCAACACCAACTCAGCTTCTGTATTTAGCGAATTTTGTTTCGTTTAAATATGGCCTGCTTGAGAGGTTTCCTTTTGCTCGATAATTTCATGCCTATCCCTTCGTAAAAGGAGTAGCTGGCAACTCAGGCAGATAGTGCGAGACGATGAACAAGGCTGCTGTTACTGTGATCTACGCAGTACCGGCTAGCTCGGTGTCATGCGTTTGGTTACGGTTACTCTCTCTCCCTTGCGGGAATGGCTGAATAAACCGTCTCTCTGCCCTACAATCATGGATTTTAGCCTCGGGTTGAGGAAATTTCTAGTAATCATGAATGAACATGCCTTCCGTTACTTAGAAAATTTCAACAAGATATCTCTTATACTTTTGTTTCGGTGCGGGTTTGTTTACCGCACAGGTAACAGCAATTCCTGTACCGAATCTACCGCCGGCATAGCACTATTAATAACTGCTCTCCTGCTTATGGCCAAAGCGCAGCCTTATTTATTTCCCCTCCCAAGGAAGCAGGCTGAGTGGAGGGAATGGATGAGTTGCTGGGGACCATTTCCTCACTGGAGAAGCTTGTTTTCCTGAATAAACAGCAATTCAGACCTCTACAATTTTTCCTCACGAAGAAATTGGAATAACATCAAAGATCTGGTAATAATTCTAATTTTCTCTCAACGGCTTGAGGATCACCTCGGGTGATAGCGAGAGGGTGCCAGACATCCGAACGAGGAACAGATGTTCTGGCACATTGTCTGAAAGAATTGGAAGCCAAATTGGTCGGCTCTCCAGTTCCTCGAAGGGTGAGTTTAGATCGAGTGGCCCAAATCATCTCGGATAATTTCTCAGCTCTCTCATAGTCAAGAAGAGAGAATTGGTTATGGGGCTTGGGCACGGAACGTAACGATCCTCAAGAGGTTCGTTAAACTAGTGCACGTCCGTGCGGGTCTTCTCGATCGAAGGCAACAACTACTGACGTCTGAGTAATCCTCACTTAGAAGTATGTCGAAAGTGAGGAGAGACTGAGGGCGTCCTTTCGTTAAGTTTTTTCGTAATATTGAAGACGAAGGAGCTTCCTCTTAAGTTGTTCCCTTATTCATGATCCTAGAGGATTAGCTTTAGTCGCCACATGTTGGCCTCTAAGAGGTTGGATTCACAGAGGTCAGGTAATTCAGGAGAATTGTCCAAAGACCCTTCCCGAGAGAATCGGTGTAATTCTAACATCGTCACTTAGTGAAGTATCTAATATCTCTCCTCTCTGAGTCTGAAGGCGTTCAGACTAGCGAAGCGATAAGATCTTCAAGATTAATGGCAGTCTTTCTTGGCCAAGGCAAAGCAGTGCTGCCTATTTTCAGTGTTCAATCGGAGGGGCCGTTTCTGGAGATAGTGAAGGGAAAATGACTGTTTCCTCCACCTCGACCTCTGTGAATTTCTTTATGGTTCTATCTTTCCGTATGAAGTATGAGAGAAAATAGAAGTCCTAACTATTGTAAGAATATGCAAATATGTTGTTGACGGCCTCTAGGCTCAGAGATTCGGTTCTGTCAAACAGCAAAGCTTCACGATCTTTGAGGTCTGGGGAGATCTTGAAATTCTCTGGATCGCAGGTTCCGGCATGGAACTTAGACGTAGTCTGAGTTTCTGATGCCAAAAGCATTTCGAACCCTATCCTTTCTGCGAACTTAATACACGTGACCAGAAAGGCTAACATTCTAACCGCTCTAGCCACGGCAAAGAGGGTTAGTGAGGTTTTAGCCATCATCAGAAATTTTAGCTTTAAAGGACATAATGCGGTCTGTCCTCTAAGCCTTCCGTTCTTGATAAGAACTGAAAACCTGTCCTAACCCTTGACCCGAAGGCTTGGAGACCAAGGGTATGGCACAAATTGTTGGGCAAGGGCATTAGAGAGTCCTGTGCCCTGTCGGGTCTCTCAAGTTTTATCTTGATAAAACTATAGAAAGTCGAGGTCAACGGACAATCTGCGGTGTTCCGTAAAAGACCAGACTGGTTCATGTCCAAGAACACCCCCCCCTGGGGGGGTGGGGGCCAATTTAGAGTCAAGGAGTTCTTTTAAGAAGTCTCATTCATTATGTTTGCATAAAGATTTGAGATTTTTTCTTACTATGAATGCTCAAGAGGTGAGGGCGCGGCCTCGGAAGCATTTCAACAGAGCATGACACTTCAGTAACATCCTGAGTGCCACGCTTTAGCGAAGCAACTCTGTTCGCTTCACACTCCCGACGGGATGTGAAGACGACATTTGAGATCTGTAAGTCGCTAGGACCATACATATCCGTAGATATATTATTGGGGGCAGCAAGCAACACGAATCCTATCGTATAGAAAAGGGATAGGTGTTGCTTTTAACTTTGAAGGGTTGGTCGCTTGAGGCGCGTTCCTTTTCTTTAGCCTAGAAAAGTTATGGAACTAACTTTGATAGGTTAGGTCAGGTGGTGGTTTTTAGCTTCGTTGCCCTCAGAAGTATGGTCATATGGTCTAGTCACATTGTGGTCACGCCCCCCGTTGACAAGATCTAGAGCGCACCAGCATTACAGGTCTCTACCTCGCTGGCAAACTCTAGTAAACGCAGAAGCAGACTTTGGTGACAGTAATCACGAAGTCGGCTATGCTAACAGTGGTGAGGAACCAAGATGTATATCATCTACTTAATTTAGTTTCCCAAAGATCCTATTCTGTCTCTTCCCACCATCCGAAGGTGGGATTCAGCTATATATATATCGTGTCAGGTAAGTTTCATGAACAAAATGTTATTGTTATAATACAATTAAGTTTGTTCATACTTACCTGGCAGATATATATAATTAAAGTGCCCACCCACCTCCCCTCAGGAGACATTGGCACTGATAAAATATGAATAGAAAATGGAATAGTTCCTGATATCCGCTCCCAGCGGCGGGAATGGGTACTACCACCTGGCCGGCCGCCCACTGCGTGTGCCGCGAATTTTGAAATTCTGTCGGACTTGTCGGAGAATTACAGCTTATATAATATATGCTGCCCAGGTAAGTTATGAATCAAATAACTTAATTTATATTATAACCAATAACATTTTATACAGACCTCCTCGCCTAGGATTTTGAAACTTCATTAGCCGCTTAAGTATCCTAATTATTCTTTCGATTATTGACTTGGATTTGTGGCTAGGCATACGCTATCGTAAATTTTTTCATTGCATTTGATGTCTGACAAGCTAGTTAAAGCCTAGTTTCAGACTTTGTTGTCTGCATTGGGGTAAGGTGAGGCTACCGGAAACTTTCGGTAGACACTCGCTTAGTATATATGACGTTTACATGTTTTCTTTGCATAAGTTCAATGTGTAATTAGTGATAAAATTTGTGACTGATTACGGAAGAAGAAGTAGGAGTCATGTACGCATTTTAGAGCCGTGTTAGGGAATCAGGAGTTTTCCTCCACAGTAAACAGAAGTTTAGAAATAATGAACCTTCTAACCTCCTGTAGATTTTATTTTGCCTAACCCTGTGGTATGGTTTACGGACTAGAAGAGTGTCTGCTAGAGGATTACATCAAGTAATCTTAGACTAAAGTGCTCGCTCTCCAATCAGTGTTGTGAAGTGTAGTGCCCCTTGTGTTGTGGAGGGGGCGTCAGATCGGCCCCATAATGCCTCTAGGCCTGGACCTCTGTCGGGACTCCCAGGACTCAGGGAGAGGGCATGTCGAAAGCCGCAAGAGGGTTACGGGGGCTCCCCACCGATCTGGCGTCCCTTCGGCAGGACCTGTTGACGCTTCCCAGGCTGCTAAAGATCGTGCACGTGCACGAATCTTGAAGGATTGCTTCTCGTCCTCCGAGCGTCCTCCCCGCGCAAGGGTTGGAGCTCTCGGAAGGACTCGCGCCCTCTAAGAAGCTTTAGAGAAGAGGACGCTTCACGTCCTCTCTCTCGTCAGATCGGCCCCATAACGCCTCTAGGCCTAGACCTCTGTCGGACTCCAAGGAACCACCAGGGAGAGGGCATGTCAAAAGCCGAAGGAGGGTTACGGGTGTTTTATGCTGATCTGCTTCCTTTCGGCAGGTCCTGTTGTCGCTTCCCAGGCTTGCCGAAGATCGAGCACGTGCACAATCTTGAAGGAATTGCTTCTCGTCCCCTCCGAGGCGTCCTCCCCACACAGGGGTTGGAGCTCTCGGAAGGACTCGCGCCCCTAAAGAAAGCTTTAGAGAAGAGGTACGCTTCACGTCCTCTCTCTCGTCACGAGAGGATGAAAGAGTCCTGTGCCCTGTCAGGGCTCTCGAATTTTATTGACTTAAACGAAGGAAGTAAGAGGTCCTTCGGGTAATGTATGGTGCTCAGGAAGAGACCACATTTACCCTTTTCGAAGAATGCACTGGCTCTTTCCTAAGGGACATATTAGGAGGCTCATTCATCTTGCCAGAAGAGTGTTTGAGCCTCCTGCGAGTGAATGCTCATGAAGTTAGAGCTGTTTCAACCTCGCTAGCATTCCAAAAGAATTTGGTAATCAAGGACATTCTAGATTCC
Organism: Macrobrachium nipponense; assembly: GCF_015104395.2. Classification (NCBI taxonomy): domain Eukaryota; kingdom Metazoa; phylum Arthropoda; class Malacostraca; order Decapoda; family Palaemonidae; genus Macrobrachium; species Macrobrachium nipponense. The sequence continues at coordinate 26,602,304 of NC_087218.1, read as the reverse complement.
ACCTTTTGGAGGAGCAACTCAGTATTCGTCTCCTCTCCTCATGGCGCTCCGTATACGGTATGTAACGTTCGCTTTACTTCGAAAAAGCAAGCTGATAAGTTTGACGTCCGGCAAGCTGCTTTGCACAGTCAAACAACTTATGTCATCTGGTTCGGCATAAGAAGGGCAATTTAGACGTGAGGAAGCTTTTGGAGGTGCTCGACGTCCTATAGTAGAGACATTCTCCAGGACGCTCGGCAAGCACCTTGCGAGGGTGTCTTTCGGACGCTCGGCGTTCCTGCTGAGTGCGTTTCTGGAGATGTTCTTTTGCATTACTAATGACGCAAGTTGTCGCACAGGCGGCCACTGTCTTTGTAAGAAGGTATGAAGGTCTTTAAGGCCCGTCTTGAAGACGAAAGCCATACGTCTTCCTTTAGTGTTCACACACTTCAGGAGCAGCGTGCGGCTCTCCATGGAGACTCGCATGAGGACGTCCCTTGAAAATATTCAACGTCATACGCAAAACGCGGTTCGTCATAACATTGAGATGTTGGCAAGGTCACTCGCCAGGACGCCTCTTGGCGGGCCTTGCATGCATCAGGGTGAGGACGCTCAGCAGGACGCTTTCCAGGACGCTTTTGAGGACGCTTTCCAGGACGCTCGGCAGGACGCTTTTGTGGACATTCGCAAGGACGCTTCGGTGGAAGCTCGGCAGGACGCTTTGCGAGAGAAAAGACTTGTAGAAGGCGTCTTATTTGCTGTTCAGGACGTTTCTTAGGACACTTGACGCTTTATAAACGCTCGTCAAGAGGAGGTTTTTTTCAGGACTCTCCACAGGACATTCCTTTACAGAAATTTTTAAAAAGGATTCGGAGTTAGCGGAGAGACATACCCTTTTTAATTTTTTCTTCGATCCCTCTTTCCTCTTCATCGATTTCTCTGAGAATCGGGAAGATTATATACTCGGAGATTCCTGGGTGACTTTTCGGTCATGTTAAAGGGTTTTACCCCTATTAGCAAAGTGCTAATAGTTTTTTGTCAAGTAAGGACGTCTTTTCCCCATTGTCAAGATACTAAACGTTTTGTCATTTAAGTGGGGGACCCCTCATAAATGGGGAAGTTCTCATTGACATAGATTTTAACGTTTTTATCGTTTAAGCGGATAAACTCATTAACAAATTTCGGAAGAGCTCTCATTCATTTTCAGAGGCTCATCCGGGGAGTAAGAAAAAGAGACTTGTAGACTAGATCCAGGAAGTCTTATGTCCATATCATAAGAACATTGAACGGTCCTTTCGATCCTCGGTTCTCTCTTGATGATCTCTATTCGAATATTACTCCCCCCTTTTCTTGGCAAAGAGTCTTGGCAAAGAGTCAAGGAGTTCTTTTAAAAAGTCTCATTCATTAGAACGTGGACAGTCGTTTTCCTTTCTTTCTCTCTTTCCTCGTCGAGGAAAGATGTAGTATAGAATTCGATGTTCAAATTACTACAATACTTACGAGTGTTTATCTTTGCGTCATTTTTTGCTAACGCATGGGTCAAGTCATATACGCATAATCGTATTTACCTCTGCGGATAGAAGCCGAAAGAACTGTTGTTCTAATGTATTTAATTGACACTCCCTTCAACCTTCCAAGAGTTTTCGGTGGAGTAAGAAAACAACTCTTCAGGTATTGTTACGACAACACCAACTCAGCTTCTGTATTTAGCGAATTTTGTTTCGTTTAAATATGCCTGCTTGAGAGTTTTCTTTTGCTCGATAATTCATACCTATCCCTTCGTTAAAAGGAGTAGCTGGCAACTCAGGCAGATAGTGCGAGACGATGAACAAGGCTGCTGTTACTGTGATCTACGCAGTACCGGCTAGCTCGGTGACATGCGCTGTTGGTTACGTCTCTCTCCCTTGCGGGAATGACTGAATAAGCCGTCTCTCTGCCCTACAATCATGGATTTTAGCCTCGGGTTGAGGAAATTTCTAGTAATCATGAATGAACATGCCTTCCGTTTACTTAGAAAATTTCAACAAGATATCTCAAATACTTGTTCGGTGCGGTTTACCGCAACGGTAACAGAATTCTGTACGAATCTACCCGCGGCATAGCACTATAATAATGCTCTCCTGCTTATGCAAAGCGCAGCCTTATTTAGGGAAGGAAGCAGGCTGAGTGAGGGAATGGATGAGTTTGCTGGGGACCATTTCCTCGCTGGAGAAGCTTGTTTTCCCTGAATAAACAGCAATTCAGACCTCTACAATTTTTCCTCACGAAGAAATTGGAATAATTCTAATTTTCTCTCAACGGCTTGAGGATCACCTCGGGTGATAGCGAGAGGGTGCCAGACATCCGAACAGAGGAACATGTTCTGGCACATTGTCTGAAAGAATTGGAAGCCAAATTGGTCGGCTCTCCAGTTCCTCGAAGGGTGAGTTTGGATCGAGTGGCCCAAATCATCTCGGATAATTTCAGCTCTCTCATAGCTCAAGAAGAGAGAATTGTTTTATGGGCTTGGGCACGGAACTAACGATCCTCAAGAGGTTCGTTAAACTAGTGCACGTCCGTGCGGGTCTTCTCGATCGAAGGCAACAACTACTGACGTCTGAGTAATCCTCACTTAGAAGTATGTCGAAAGTTGAGGAGAGACTGAGGGCGTCCTTTCGTTAAGTTTTTTCGGTAATTTGAAGACGAAGGAGCTTCCTCTTAAGGTTGTTCCCTTATTCATGATCCTAGAGGATTAGCTTTAGTCGCCACATGTTGGCCTCTAAGAGGTTGGATTCACAGAGGTCAGGTAATTCAGAGAATTGTCCAAAGACCCTTCCCGAGAGAATCGGTGTAATCTAACATCGTCACTTAGTGAAGTATCTAATATCATCTCCTCTCTGAGTCTGAAGGCGTTCAGACTATCGAGAAGCGATAAGATCTTCAAGATTAATGGCAGTCTCTTGGCCAAGGCAAAGCAGTGCTGCCTATTTTCAGTGTTCAATCGGAGGGGGCTGTTTCTGGAGATAGTGAAGGGAAAGGAACAGAGTGAAGGGAAATGACTGTTCCTCCACCTCGACCTCTGTGAATTTCTTTATGGTTCTATCTTTCCGTATGAAGTATGAGATAAGCTAGAAGTCCTAACTATTGTAGAATATGCAAATATGTTGTTGACGGCCTCTAGGCTCAGAGATTCGGTTCTGTCAAACAACAAAGCTTCACGATCTTTGAGGTCTGGGGAGATCTTGAAATTCTCTGGATCGCAGGTTCCGGCATGGAACTTAGACGTAGTCTGAGTTTCTGATGCCAAAAGCATTTCGAACCTATCCTTTCTGCGAACTTAATACACGTGACCAGAAAGGCTAACATTCTAACCGCTCTAGCCACGGCAAAGAGGGTTAGTGAGGTTTTAGCCATCATCAGAGGTTTTAGCTTTAAAGGACATAATGCGGTCTGTCCTCTAAGCCTTCCGTTCTTGATAAGAACGAAAAACCTGTCTAACCCTTGACCCGAAGGCTTGGAGACCAAGGGTATGGCACAAATTGTTGGGCAAGGGCATTAGAGAGTCCTGTGCCCTGTCGGGTCTCTCAAGTTTTATCTTGATAAAACTATAGAAAGTCGAGGTCAACGGACAATCTGCGGTGTTCCGTAAAAGACCAGACTGGTTCATGTCCAAGAACACCCTGGCATTATAGTCAAGGAGCTCTTTTAAGAAGTCTCATTCATTATGTTTGCATAAAGATTTGAGATTTTTTCTTAATATGAATGCTCAAGAGGTGAGGGCGCGGCCTCGGAAGCATTTCAACAGAGCATGACACTCAGTAACATCCTGAGTGGCCACGCTTTAGCGAAGCAACTCTGTGTTCGCTTCACACTCCCGACGGGATGTGAAGACGACATTTGAGATCTGTAAGTCGCTAGGACCATACATATCCGTAGATATATTATTGGGGGCAGCAAGCAACACGAAAAAATCCTATCGTATAGAAAAGGGATAGGTGTGCTTTTAACTTTGAAGGGTTGGTCGCTTGAGGCGCGTTCCTTTTCTTTAGCCTAGAAGTTATGGAACTAACTTTGATAGGTTAGGTCAGGTGGTGGTTTTAGCTTCGTTGCCCTCAGAAGTATGGTCATATGGTCTAGTCACATTGTGGTCACGCCCCTGTTGACAGATCATCTAGAGCGCACCAGCATTACAGGTCTCTACCTCGCTGGCAACTCTAGTAACGCGGAAGCAGACTTTGGTGACAGTAATCACGAAGTCGGCTATGCTAACAGGTGAGGAACCAAGATGTATATCATCTACTTAATTTAGTTTCCCAAAAATCCTATTCTGTCTCTTCCCACCACCCGAAGGTGGGATTCAGCTATATATATATCTGTCAGGTAAGTTTCATGAACAAAATGTTATTGTTATAATACAATTAAGTTTGTTCATACTTACCTGGCAGATATATATAATTAAAGTGCCCACCCACCTCCCCTCAGGAGACAGTGGCACTGATAAAATATGAATAGAAAATGGGAATAGTTCCTGATATCCGCCTCCCAGCGGCGGGAATGGGTACTACCACCTGGCCGCCCACCATGCGTGTGCCGCGAAGAATTTTGAAATTCTGTCGGACTTCGGAGAATACAGCTATATATATATCTGTCAGGTAAGTATGAACAAACTTAATTGTATTATAACAATAACATTTTCGGGACCAGAACGCTCCTGAATCCTAAGAAATCTGATGCGCACTGACACAGATGCCTTTCTGACGGCTTTCTGAATGACAAGCTACAGAATCTGATGAGGGAGCAACTGCCCGTGGGCAGACCCCACCGACCTCCTTTGGACCTCCAGTTCAAGTTCAGGGGAGAGTCAACGGGACGGACAGCCACCTCCTTCACTGGCACTGACACTGGCACCTGCATCATATTATGCATTTGATCTATTAGAACCTCAACTGACTCCTACCGTAGACATTGTGCTGACCACAAGTTCAAATTTGCTGTCAAACTTACACTCGAGCTGGCAGTAGCATGGGGTTTGGAAGCAGTGGAGCTAGGTACAGGAGTTGATGGTGAAATTAGGACAAAGGATGGGGGATAAGGCCAAAGCCAGGGAAAAACGAATGTTACAGTCAATCACAGAAATATTAACACTTAACATGTTCTAGATTTGAGCCCTATGTTTTGCTCTTAAAGCTGCCTTTCTCCTTCTATACCTGTCCAACTTATCTAAATTAGACCTCAAATTCTTCCACTGTTTCTCATCCCATCCTCTACATTCCTCACAAGTAAGATCCTTAGAGCACTCTCGACTCTAAATTTAGAGCAGATTGTATGACTATCGTATGTTATCTTAGTATGCGGGTCTTGCAACCCTCCCTACAATATCTAACACTGGAGGAACTTGAATCCAACATACTGTTGATAATGCAAGGGATTGCTTAACTCAATGGACTCAGCTGTTAAGCTACCAAAAATATGATACATTACCAAATCCAAGAAAAAGATGAAGCAAAACTCCAAAGAAAGCTACCACAAAGATCCAATGTTGCATCAAATGCTGGCAGAAAAGAAGTGAGCTCCTCTGATTTGTTGTTGCTATTGTCAAATTTTAGCTGTCACATGAATAGAAAAGTATAGCTGTGTAATTACTTGGTAAGTTACTTATATGAAATTATATTTTGTAATTTCACTTTTAATACCATTGGTGATTTACAGACCGAATTTACCGCTGAGGAGCAAGAAGCTGTCCAAAAGGTTTTACGGCAGAAGCTTGGCTCCTCATTCATCAGCCAGAGAAGTGGAGCGGGAGGCCAGCGTATTGCATACATTGAAGGATGGCGACTTATATCCCTTGCAAATGAAGTCTTTGGCTTTAATGGATGGAGTCATTCTGTCACAAATCAAACCATTGGTAAGATCAGTAAGCATGAACTGGTTTTGTTTTGCACATATTCCGAGTTTGTTCATGAAACTTACCTGTCAGATATATATATAGCTGTATTTTCTGAAGTCCGACAGAATTTTAAAAACTTCCGACACACGCAGTGGTCGGCCAGGTGGTTAGTACCCATTCCCGCCGCTGGGAGGCGGGTATCAGGAACCATTCCCATTTTCTATCAATAATTTTTCTGTCGCTGGTGCTGAAAACACCTGTTTTCAGTACCTCCGTCTTAGGATTTTGGAAACTTCATTGCCGCTAAGTATCCTAATTGTCTTTTGATTTATTTACTTGGATTTGTGGAATTTGTGGCTAGGCATACGCTATCTTAAATTGATTTGAATTTGATTCATTTTTGCATAAAATATCTGAATCTAGTTAGGCTAGTTTCAGACGGGGTTGTCTGCAAAGATAGGGTGTGGCTACCGAAAGCTTCGGTAGATCCGCACTTGGTATGTACGAGGGGTATGGGTCTTGCTTCTTTGTTGAGATTTGTCATGTAAGGAGTGAGACTGCTATTCCGTAGGAAACGTTTATGATCGTATTGTTGCAATTAATCAGTAAAATGTCTAATTCCGTAAGGAAGACGTATATTCGTATGTACGCAATTAATCAGTATCAAGTCACGCAATTAATCAGTACAAAAGTCAGGGTAGTGAACCTGCTAACCTTCCTGTAGACTTTATTTTGCCTAACCCTGTAGTATGGCCTACGGGCTATGAATATGTCTACGAGAGGTGCTCGCTCTCCTTCATTGCTGTGAAGTGCTACTTCTGTAATTGTTACTCCTAACCCTGCAGTGTTGCCTTCGGGCCCTAAGCATTGTCTGTAGAGGAATTACCCTTTCTCTGATACTCTTTCGATTCGTATCTTAGAATCGAAAGTGCTTGCTTTAGAGAGTAAAAGTGAAGTGCAGAAGTGCAGTGATACCCCTTGTGTAGTGGAGGGTGCGTCAGATCGGCCTCGTTTCGCCTCTGCTTGACTCCCAGGACCCGGGGAGGGAGCATGTCGAAAGCCTAAGGAGGGTTACAAGGAACCCCCCCCACCGATCTGGCGTGCCTTCGGCAGTTTTCTGATGAAAATCCCCAGACTGCCAAGTGCGTGCGCGTGCACGAATCCTGAAAGATTGCTTCTCGTCCTCCGAAGCGTCCTCCCCATGCAGGGGTTGGAGCTTTCGGAAGGACTCGCGCCCTCTAAATAGAGCTTTATAGAAGAGGACGCTTCACGTCCTCTCTCTCTCTCTCGTTATGCGTTTCAGTGAGAAGTAAGAAGGCGAACGTCGCCTGAACTCGTGTCCGTCTTTCCACCGAGAAATACGTAAAAGAAGTCATAGTAGCAGGAAGCTTTTGAGAGCGGACGCCCGGGACGCTCGGATGGACTCCAGGCGCGCGCGCGGGTGCACGCCAAGTGCGCGCCAGTGGACGCCGAGCGCGCTCCAGTGACGCCGAGCGCGCTCCAGTGGACGCCGAGCGCGCTCCAGTGGACGCCGAGCGCGCTCCAGTGGACACCCGAGCGCGTTCCAGTGGACGCCGAGCGCGCGCCAGTGGACGCCGAGCGTGCACCAGCGCACGCCAGGTGTGTCGCCTGGCTGAACGTTTTCTGTTGAACTCTTCAAGCTCTTGTTTCAGATATGGGGCCTAAATAATGTTTTCCTCTACCTCCGATACCTTCTACCTCCACCTTCTAGCAAAGAATGTGAAGTAGGCAGTGCTTCGGAGGAAGTTTAAAGTGAACAGACAACTTCTTCTTCGAAACCCAGCAAGACATCGGGTTTCGTGAATTCAAGAGGTCTCTGTCAATTAATATTGCTTTTCCGCATAAGTGGGATGGAGTTAAGGAAAGCTCAAGGGAAGATCTCGTTTGCTCTACCGCAACCTTTGCCATTCGGCCAATAAATTTAAGTTGCCACTACCGCAGTCAAGACTGCGATAAGGCAGTTACGGGTTATGTAAGGCTCGATGTCCTGCACGTCAGGACTCTCGGCAACGTTCAGTGGGATTCTTGCAAAGGCACTCATCAAAAGGACGCTCTTCAGGAAAGCGCAAGACAGGACTTCCTTTGCCATACTGCCAATAAATTTTAAGCTTTAGCAGCATTAATTGTGATACGGGAGAGAAGCTGGTTTTGGAGAGTTTCTTCCTCTTCCCAGGATAATTTTGCAAGCTTTTTAGCCCATCTGAAAGGGTTTTTTTCAGATGATAGATTTTGTTAGTTTCTAGTCGGGACTACGCTGCCGAATTGAACATCGTCGTTCTATCTGCCGTAAGCCCAGTCTCTTAACAGGATTCTTGCCCCTTCCTCGTTTGAGACGGGAATCGAAAAAATTAAAATGCTTGACTCCCTGGATTACGTTTTGTCAATTCAGTGACTTTCCCCCATTGACAATATACTTTCGTTTTGTCAAGTAAGTGGGTATCCCCTCATTGACAAAATATCTCTTTGTCCCGTAAATGGGTTAGTTCTCATTGACAAACATCTCATTAACTTGATATTGCGTAAGCGAATAAGCTCTTATTGACAAGATTCGAAGCTCTCATTCGTCATTCGCAGACTCGTACAAGAAATAGGACTTGTAGACTACGTCAATGACGCTTATGTCCAGTAACATAAGAAGCTTGAGCTGACTGCTTCGATTCTCTTAAGTTTTGTTCATGAAACTTGCCTGTCAGATATGTATGTAGCTGCATTTCCGAATTCAGCTATATATGTGCTGCCAGGTAAGTATGAACAAACTTTATTGTGATATAATTTCATATTTTGCCTTGCGTTATTTTACTTCTGGTTGGTTCAAGTCATATACGCTTGCTGTAGTTACCTCTTCGGATGGCAAACGCAGAGGTCTATTGTCTATTTTAAGGACATTTAATCGTTACTCCCTGCAGCCTTCCAGGAGTTTTCCGATTTATCTTTTACCGTTGTATGGTAGTGTTCTGAACGACACAAACACATCTATATATTTAGCGTTTTCTGTTTCGCTTAAATATACCAGCTTGAGAGTCTTTCGGCTCAAAAAATACGGACCTATTTCTTCGTAGAATAGGGTAGCTTGGCAACCCAGACATAAAGTTAAGAGACGACGTTCGTAAGCTGCTGGCTGCTGCTGTCACGCTGTGTCTGTCTTCCCCAGTCCAACCGAGCCAGTAACAGATCGGCGCTGTCATGCGCCGTAGGTTACGTCTCTCTCTCCTGCGGGATTGACTGACTAACCGTATCTCTGTCTGGCGGTTACGTCTCTCCTGCGGGATTGACTGACTAACTGTAACTCTGCCCTACAATCACGGACTTTAGCCTAAGATTGAGGGGATTTCTTACGTGAATGAATAAACGTTGCATTCGTTTTGCCTTACTATGTTCAACAGAGTTATCTCTTAATCCTTTCGGTGCTCGTTTACCGCACGTATAGAACTACGAGTCTACCGCAACATTGCACTTTTATATGCTCTCCTGCTTAGGCAAAGCGCAGCCTTATTAGGGAAGTAAGCATACTCGGGGAGGGAATGGATGAGCTTGCTGGGGACCATTTCCTTCCTGAAGAAGTTTGTTTCCCCGAATAGACTGCAATTCAGACCACAGTTTTTTTCCTACCGGGAAACTGAAATATTATTCAAGATCTAGGAATGATTCTGAACATCTCTCAGTGCGTTTATCACCTGAGGTGATAGAAAGAAGGTGCCGGACATCTGGATAGGGTTTCAGATGTCCTGGATCTTAATCTGAAAGAAGTAAAAGCGATTCGGTAGTCCCTCCAGTCCTCGTAACGAGTTTTGGGAACCAGTGGTCCAGATCAACTCTGATATTCCACAGCTCTCTCATATCTTAAGAAGTATCTTCTCTCGGTCCCTGTTCGAGTTTACGAGAAAGCCTATTATAACAACAGGCGTAGAATGTAACGATCCTCTAGAGGTTCGTTACCGGATTGCAAAAAGTCCGTACGAATCGTCTCGATCGACGGCAGCAACTATTGACTTCCGAGTGGAATCTTTCTTTAGAAGTAAGTTGAGAGTTGTGGAGACTTTAGGGACGCCCTTTCATTCTTCTCTTCGATATGTTGAGGACGAAGAGGCTTCTTCTTCTCTGCTCCCTTATTCTCGATCCGGGATCGGTACCATTAACATCCTATGATATTGAACGGGGATGGATAGTCCTTCTTTTCCCCTTTTTTTTTCAATCGCTTAGGAATGTAATAAGGGATTTATGACGTCACAGGAAAGCGACATGAGGGCGACAATGACGCTGATCGCCCCATGTTGGCCTTCAGGATCCTGGATTCACAGAGGTCACATACTTCCTAGTTCACTTTCCAAGGACCTTTTCCGAGAGAGTCGGTCTACTCTAACTCGAAAGGTACCTATAACCTCTCCGCTATGAGTCCGTTTGACTACGTTCAGGCTATCGAGATGTTGACAGGAATAAGATTACCGTCTTCCATTTCCGTCTGAAGAATGGGATAAGCTGGCAGTCACAACTATTAAAGAATACGCAAATATGTTGTTGACGGGCCTTTGGGCTCAGAGATTTGCGTCTGTCAAACAACAAAGCCCTTCACGATCTTTGAGTTCTGTGGAATCTCGAACCCTCGCTCACCATCTACTTTTTGTCTCACCTGTTTTCTCGGAGTCAGACACTCGCGCGAGATCAGGCGACATATAGTAGCCCTGAGTTTCTTGTTGACGAAGTCGGTTGCGTTTATACACCCCCGATGATCGTGTAACATGAGACCAGGTTGGACTGTCAGGCATTCTTCCTTCGGGACTGAATCGCCTTTTTTGCTCCTCGTCCTTTCTCCTGGCACCAGAAGCTCGAGTCAGGAGTTGATTCGCTGACGACGTTGGGTTGCGTTGATACACCCCCAAGGTTTGCTTAGATTGAATCGCCCAGGCAGTCCAGACACTCATCCTTCAGCGAAGAATAGTGCCTTATGGTCTTCAGGGTACAGCCTTGCTGTCCTTGATTCGTCTGACTGGTCAACTGGTCGGTCACCTGACTTTAGTACAGACGGACTGACTGTGCATTTCCAGATCGAAGCTTTCAATATGGAACTTAGACGTAGTCTGAAGTTCTTGATGTCAAAGCATTCGAACCTCTCCTACCTGTTAACTTCTTGCATGTGATCAGGAAGGCCTTCTTCTAACCACCCTAGATACGACAAAGAGGGTTAGTGAGATTTTTAAGCCATCGTCACAATGTTTTGGCTTTAGAGAACACAAGGCGGTGTGCTCTCTAACCCTTCCGTTGTGGCCTAAGAATGGTAACCCGTTTTGTTTTTTTCCTTGGGCCAGGAGCTTGGAAACAAGGATGGCACAAGTTAGTGGGCAGGAGCCAGAGAGAGTCCTGTGCCCTGTCGGGGTCTCTCAAGTTTTATCTACATAAAACTCAAGAAAGTCGAAGTCAATCGGCAATCTGCAGTGTTCCGAAAAAGACCAGACTTGCCCATATCGAAGAACAGCCTGGCTTTAGTGTTAAGGAGTTCTTTCAAAAATGCTCCTTCATTGTGTTTGCACAAAGATTTGAAATCTTTTATCTGAATGCTCACGAGGTGAGGCGCGGCCTCGGAAGCATTTCAACAGAGCATGGCACTCAGCAACATCCTGAGTACCATGTTTAGCGAAGCGAACTCTGTGTTCACTTCACACTCCCTGCGAGATGTGAAGATGGCATATGAGATCTGCTGCTCGCTAGGGCCATACGTGTCTGCAGGACACAATCTTGGGGGCAAGAAGTACCACTCATCCTATCCTGTAGAAAATGGTTAGGAAGAGCTCTTAATTTAGTTGTTGAGTCGCCGACAACGGCGACTTCTTAACTCTTAAGCCTTAGTTAACACACCTTAACTTTGGCTAGGTTGGTCAGGTGGTGATATATATATTTATATATCATATATATTTATTTTACTTCTTAGCCCTCATGGTATGGTCAATATGGTCTAGTCACGTCGTGGTCTCGCCCTTGTTGACAGATCATCTGGAGTGCACCAGCTATATAGGTCTCTACCTCGCTGGCAACTCTAGTAGCACAAGCAGACTTACGTGGCAGTAACCACGAAGCCAGCTATGCTAACAGGTGGAACCAAGATGTAAATCATCTGCATGCATTTGTTTCCCAAAATCCTTCTATTCTGTCCCTTCCCACCTCCAAAGGTGGGATTCAGCTATAATATATATCTGACAGGTAAGTTTCATGAACAAAATGATATTGTTATGATACAATAAGTTTGTTCATACTTACCTGGCAGATATATATAATCAAGTACCCACCCACCTCCCCTCAGGGGACAGTGGAAATAAAAATTATGAATAGAAAATGGGAATGGTTCCTGATACCCGCCTCCCAGCGGCGGGAATGGGTACTAACCACCTGGCCGACCACTGCGTGTGTCGGAAGTTTTTAAAATTCTGTCGGACTTCAGAAAATACAGCTATATATATATCTGCCAGGTAAGTATGAACAAACTTTATTGTATCATAACAATATCATTTTTATGTTTTACTTTAAGTAGTGTTTGGTATGTGGACCTTTAATAGATGTGGATAGTAATTGCAAGATTATAAGGATAGATTGGGAGGTAAAAGTTTTCAGCCCTAACTCCCTAGGCAAATATGTACAAAAAAGAATGGCTAAAACTATGGTTTTGTTCATGAAACTTACCTGTCAGATATATATATAGCTGTATTCTCCGACGTCCGACAGAATTTCAAAACCCCCGGCACATGCAGTGGGCGGCCAGGTGTTTAGTAACCATTCCCGCCGCTGGGAGGCGGATATCAGGAACCATTCCCATTTTCTATTCAGATTTTTCTCTGTCGCCGGTCGGTAAACAACTGTTTACAGACCTCCGCCTAGGATTTTGAAGCTTCTTGTGCCTAACTTGAGTATTCTGATTGACTTTTGTTTTGATTTGGCTTGTTGGCTTGGCATACGTGATAGTGGATTTGATTTGGATTTTGGCTTTGACTTTTCTTTGATTACGATGTCTGGATCTAGCTCTGCTAGCTTCAGGGTGTGTAAGGTGCAGGAATGTAAGGTGAGGTTACCGAAAGCTTCGGTAGACCCTCATTCGGTGTGCTCGAAATGTCGAAGTCATGTATGTATGTTGAATGATAGATGCATCGAGTGTGAGCAATTGACTGAGGTTGAGTGGAAGGCATATGATTCTTACGTGAGAAAGCTTGAGCGTGATAGAATCAGGAGGTCTTCCTCTAGAAGTGCTTCTGTGAATAGAAGTCAGGGTAGGAATGTATCTCCATTAAATCCTCCTGTAGATGTAATTCAACCTAATCCTGTTGTATTGCCACCAGACAATCAGGAAGTGTCTACGGAAGGAAATGTATTATCTACGATTATGGAGTCGATTCGCGCCCTGGAATCGAAAGTGATTGCTCTACAATCAAATGTGTCTAAGTGCAATGATAGTGTTAGTGCATCTAGTGTTGTGGACGGGGGGCGTCAGATCGGTCCCATAAAGCCTCCAGGCCTAGGCCCCTGCCGGACCTCCCAGGCTTAGGGAGAGGGCAAGCCGAAAGCCGAAGGAGGGTGACGGGATCCAATAACCGGTCTGACGTCCCTTCGGCAGAATCTGAGGACGAATCTCAGGCTGCCAGGGTTCGTGCACGGGCACGGATCCTTAAAGAGTGCTTCTCATCCTCCGAGGCTTCCTCTCCTCGCCGAGGTTGGGACTCTCAGAGGACCTCTCATGGGGAGAGCGGCAGGGGCGCAAGGTGCCGCACAGGCGGCTGTCGTCCTTGTCGCCCTCTTAAGAGAGGTTTCAGAGAAGAAGACGCTTCACGTCCTTCTGATCAGTGTTTGGATTCTTCACCTGAATATTTTGAAGCTTTTCCACCGCAGAAAAGGAACAAGACTTCATCAGGGGAGGACTCGTTCGAGCGTCCAAGTCGCTCTAAATTTGTTCCTGATTGAAGAAAGGGCATCCCTCGCCCATCTTCCTCTCACAGGATGAGTCCTTCCTCCTGGATCGAGAATTTTCTCCATCAAGGGACAGGGAAATGCTTTTTAGAATGCAAAAGCAGTTAGCTTCCTATTTTGAGAAGAAAGAGGCAGAACCTAGTCATCGGAGGAAGGATCGGTGGCTGCCTGTTAAGAGGACTAGGCAGTCCCCGGCTCCTTCTCCTCGTTTTTCGGCCTTTGAGTCTCCTCCTAGTAGCCGACTCATTCGAGAACGTGAATGCGTTCCTCATGAAAGGGCGTCTAGGAGAGACGAATTTGACAGAGACATGAGTTGCCGCACAGGCGGCCGGGGTCTTTGTCAAAAGGCCGAGAACGCTCAGAGATCCATGACAGAAGTTCACAGTTCGGTTGTGCATTCCGCTTTGCATGACGATAATCAAGACGCTTTTAAAGGAGCATCAGGTAGTGTTCAACGTTCTGTGCATCGAAGTTCTCTTCAGGACGTTCGGGAAGACGCTTCTTATGACGCTCGGCGTCTTAAGCAGCAAAGCGCTTGCCAGGACGCTCGAGCAGACGCTTCTCAGGACGCACGGCGTCTTATACATCGGGACGCTCGCCAGGATGCTCGAGCTGACGCTTCTCAGGACGCGCGGCGTCTTACACATCAGGACGCTCGGCAGGACGCTTCTCAGGATGCGCGGCGTCTTACACATCGGGACGCTCGCCAGGACGCCTTGGAAGAATGTTTGAGTCCGAAGCGTCAAGATATTTCACAAGATATTAAAGTGTCGAAGATAACAAGGAAACAACGATTGGTTACTTCAAACTCTTCTTCAATAAGAGGCACCCTCTTGCGAACAGGACCTCAAGGATTATTATCATCGCGATCTTTGAAGGACACTGATAATCGAGAGAGAGATTCTTCTAGTGATTTGTGCCCTACGGATGATGACGAGCCAACAGCGTCAGCGGCTTCAGACTATAAGACGTTAACGAACCTTCTTAAGAACTTGTTCCCAGATAATTTTCAAGCTCCCGTTCCTTGCTCTCCCCCTTCACAATTAGCCTCATCGAAGGCCAGGAAGGCGCCTGGCTTCGTTAAAATGGCCACTTCGCTCTCTGCGAAGAGAGCATTTAAGAGAATTCAGGATTGGATGGATTCAAGGAAGGCTAAAGGGAAGACTTCTTTTGCTCTTCCCCCATCTAGACTGAGCGGGAGAGCGGGGATCTGGTACGAAACGGGAGAAGAGGCAGGATTGAAAGCGCCGTCTTCTTCTCAAGGCGATTTCGCAAATTTAGTGGACGCTCCGAGGAGGTCTTATTTATCATCAGCGAAGGTTTCTTGGACGATGTCAGAAACAGATCATCATCTCAAGGGAATATTTAAGACGCTGGAAGTGTTTAACTTCTTGGATTGGTGCTTGGGGGCCTTGGATTTACAATCTAGGAGTCAAGACTCTATTTCTTTGGAAGAGCTTTCAAGTGTGCTGGCTTGCATGGATAGAGCAGTAAGGGATGGCTCTGATGAATTAGCATCTCATTTTGCTACCGGACTGCTAAAAAAGAGAGCTCTCTATTGCAGTTTTGCGGCGAAAGCGGTTTCTCCCGCGCAGAAGGCAGAATTATTGTTCGTCCCCTTCTCTACACATCTATTTCCGCAGTCCATGATTAAGGATCTGTCAGTTAATTTGCAGGAGAAAGCAACGCGGGACCTCTTGACTCAGTCTTCCAGACGCCCTACTCCCCAGGCTTCTACTTCAACCGCACAAGCCCCCAAGAAGAAATTTAAGCCCTTTCGTGGAGCACCTTCTCTAGAGGTTTTTTCGAGAGGAAGGGGGTCCTTTAGAGGCAAGACCTCTTCAATTAATAGAGGAAAAAATTGACATTTCTGCCCTTTAGGCACCTGTAGGTGCGAGACTCACCTTGTTTGCTCAGGCATGGAGGATGATACGGTCAGACACCTGGTCCCTGATGTGATCGAGAGAGGATACAAGATCCTTTCCTCTGCGCCTCCTTTGAGCACGAAGCCGATAGACTGTCGCCCGCATACCAGTCAGGAGAAGAACAGGTTTGCTCGGACCTTCTAGACCAAATGTTAGAAAAGAAAAGCCGTAGAAGAAGTCCTGATGTTGGATTCCCCAGGCTTCTACAACAGTTTTTGTTTGTTCCTGTTCCGAAGCAGTCTGGGGGAAAATGGAGACCTGTCCCTAGACGTCAGCAGACTGAACCTTTTTGTGAGGAAGGAAAAATTCAGGATGGAAACATCTTAGTCTGTGTTAGGGGCCTTGAGACCAGGGGATTGGATGGTGTCATTGGACCTCCAAGACGCTTATTTCCACGTCCCGATTCATCCTCAATCAAGGAAATTCCTGAGGTTCGTCTTAAAAGGGCAGGTCTTCCAGTTCAGGGCTCTTTGCTTTGGTCTGAGTACGGCACCGATGGTTTTCACTTTCCTCATGCGGAATGTAGCAAAATGGCTTCACCTATCGAAGATAAGAGTCTCGCTCTACCTGGACGACTGGCTAATCAGGTCGTCTTCGGAGTCAAGGTGCCTGGAGGACCTTCAGACGACATTGCAGCTGACGAAGGGCCCTGGGCCTAATGGGAGTAATTCGAATTACGAGAGTCCCATCTGATCCCACACAGTCCACGTGTATCTGGGGGATTCAGATGGATTCAGCTTTTCTTTTCAAGCTTTTCCATCAAAGGAACGTCAGCAGAAATGCTTAGAAAAAGTGTCAGCTTTCTTAGGGAAAGAAACATGCTTGGCGAAGGAATGGATGAGTCTGCTGGGAACCATTTCTTCTTCGCTGGAGAAGTTTGTTTCCCTAGGGCGATGGTTGGCCCCACCTCAGGCCACTCCAGTTTTTTCTGGCAGAAAACTGGAAGGACAAACAGAATCTAGACTCGACTTTGGTGATCTCACAAGCGGTCAAGGATCAACTGAAGTGGTGGCAAGATCCAATCAACACTTTTCTGGAAGGACTGTCCCTCAACCTTTTGAGACCCCGACCTAGTGTTGTTCTCAGACGCCTCCATGGTGGCTGGGGAGCAACACTGGGCAAGGAGGAAGTGTCAGGCCTCTGGAGAGGGGAACATAAACTTAAAAGAGTTGGAGGCTATTCGGTTGGCTCTTCAATTCTTCGAAGAACGATTGGTGGGCCGAGTTGTCCAGATCAACTCGGACAACACTACGGCTCTCGCTTACATCAAAAAGCAGGGGGGGACACACTCTCGATCACTGTTCATGGTAGCGAGAGACATCCTTCTATTGGCGAAAGCTCGAAGCATAGAGATCCTAACAAGGTTTATTTCAGGAATACAAAATGTTCGAGCGGATCTTTTAAGCCGTCACATCAGAATGCTTCCACAGAATGGACCCTACATCTAGAGGTTTGCCAAGAACTATGGAAGTTGTGGGGACGACCGCTAGTCGACCTCTTCGCAACCTCGAAAACGAAGAGGCTTCCGATTTATTGCTCTCCAGTTCTCGACCCGGAAGCAATAGCAATAGATGCCATCCTATGGGACTGGACGGGGATGGACGTTTACGCCTTTCCCCCGTTCAAACTCTTAGGAGAGGTAATAAGGAAGTTTGCGGCGTCGCCAGGAGCGAGAATGACTCTGATCGCCCCCTTTTGGCCCTCAAGCGATTGGTTCACGGAGGTCATGTCTCTTCTGGTAGACTTCCAAGAACCCTGCCCAGAGAGAGTAGATCTTCTCAAACAGCCCCACTTCGAGAGGTACCACGGAAACCTCTCCACTCTGAGTCTGACTGCGTTCAGACTATCAAGAAGTTGGCCAGAGCCAGAGGTTTTTCAAGACCAGTGGCAGAGGCTTTGCCAATGCGAGGAGAGCTTCCTCTCGAGCGGTTTATCAATCGAAGTGGGCTGTCTTCAGGAGGTGGTGTAGGAAGAAAGGTATTTCCTCCTCCACGACCTCTGTGAACCAAATCGCTGAGTTTCTCCTGCATTTGAAAAATGACAGACTTGCAGTGCCGACAATAAAAGGATATAAAAGTATGCTGTCACTGTCTTCCGTCACAGAGGGTTAGACCTGACAAATGATAAAGACCTTCATGATCTTTTGAGATCGTTTGAAACAACTAAAGTACCGCAACCGAAGGTCCCATCATGGAACCTTGACGTAGTTCTAAGGTTCTTGATGTCGGCTCTGTTTGAACCTCTACATGCTGCCTCGTTGAAAGACACTACAAGGAAGGCTATTTTCCTAACTGCTCTTGCCACGGCAAAAAGGGTTAGTGAAATTCAAGCAATGAGTAAAGATGTGGGTTTCAGAGGACACAGTGCAGTGTGCTCCCTGAATCCTAATTTCTTAGCTAAGAATGAAAACCCATCTAACCCCTGGCCGAAAACCTTTGAAATCAAGGGGTTAGCAGAGTTCATTGGTCAAGAGCCAGAGAGAGTCCTGTGCCCTGTCAGGGCTCTCAAATTTTATTTGCAAAAGACTAAAGACTGTCGGGGTCCTTCTGAAAATCTATGGTGCTCTGTTAAGAGACCCGACTTTCTTATGTCGAAGAATGCACTGGCATTCTTTTTACGAAGCACCATAAGGGAGGCCCATGCGTCCTGCCCGGATGGTGATCTGAAACTTTTGAAAATAAAAGCCCATGAGGTGAGAGCTGTCGCTACCTCAATGGCATTTCAAAAGAAGATAGGTGGCACTCAGCAATATCATTAGTGCTACTTTTTGGCGAAGCAACTCTGTGTTTGCTTCACATTACCTGCGGGATGTGAAGACGGCATATGAGAACTGCGAGTCGCTAGGACCATACATATCCGCAGAAATGTTATTGGGGGTAGGAAGCAGCACGAATCCTATCTTATAGGAAAGGGATAGGTGTGCTTTTGATTTTATGGTGTTGGTTTATGGTTGAAGGGTTGGTCGCTTGAGGCGCTTTCCCTTTCTTTAGCCTAGAAGTTATGGGACTAACTTCGATAGGTTAGGTCAGGTGGTGGTTTTTAGCTTCGTTGCCCTCACAGTATGGTCAATATGGTCTAGTCACATTGTGGTCACGCTCCCGTTGACAGATCATCTAGAACTCACCAGCTATATATGGAGACTCTAGTAAAACAGAAGCAGACTTGAGTGACAGTAATCACGAAGTCAGCTATGCTAACAGGTAAGGAACCAAGATGTCAATCATCTGCATGTAATTTGTTTCCTAAAATCCTTCTATTCTGTCCCTTCCCACCTCCAATGGTGGGATTCAGCTATATATATATCTGACAGGTAAGTTTCGTGAACAAAATGTTATTGTCATGATACAATAAAGTTTGTTCATACTTACCTGGCAGATATATATAAGTTAAGTACCCACCCACCTCCCCTCAGGGGACAGTGGTATGAAAAATCTGAATAGAAAATGGGAATGGTTCCTGATATCCGCCTCCCAGCGGCGGGAATGGGTACTAACCACCTGGCCGCCCACTGCGTGTGCCGGGAGTTTTGAAATTCTGTTGGACGTCGGAGAATACAGCTATACGTATATATATCTGCCAGGTAAGTATGAACAAACTTTATTGTATCATGACAATAACATATTTCTGAAAAGATTTGAAATACCTCTCCCTATCATGTAAAGTTACAAGCTATCTAGAAGCTGTCTTGTTTTTATTTCCTCTACTATGAATTGACATGGTTGTGTTTGCTACATTAAGCTCTACAATTTGGCTTATGCTTTCCATCTGCGTCACTCACCTTTGTTCTGATGTGAAGGTAATTTGTTTCTGAACTTTTCTTTAATTGCACTAAAACTTACATTTGTTATTAGTGCCATACCAAATTCTTGTCACTTGGCCTTTACTTTGTCCCATAATTGTCTTAAATTCTTATAAACATTCAACTTTTGGTTTGGTCATGTCTGTAAACTGTAGCTTCTCAGATTTTGCTGACCTTGGCAGGTAAATTTTATCCATCAAGTAAATGGATGTGTGTAAATATTGTAAAGTACTTCAAGTAGGACTTTTGATCTAAGTCATCCATACTCTGCAAGTCTTTTTAACATTAAAGAAGCACCCAGGTGGCTTTTTGAGAGATAGAGAACTTTTTATGTACTGGTGCATGTTGATACCACTTATATGTACGTATATAACACAGATCTTCAAGACTTTTTATGTATGATGTTTCTAACAATTACCATTTGGTGAAGAATATTTGTTTGTTCATACACAATATACAAACCCTCAGTCCTTTACCATAGGAATTGCTTATGGCAAGTTGGACCACGGCCGGTAAAACTCTTAAACAAGGTGGTTGGGCAGTAACTACCATCCGATAGGCGAGGAGACCTGCCTGCCTGGATGTAAACATTCCACTTTGCTTTCTGCTGTCATGTGATGCAGACATGTTTTCGTGAGCTCGTATTAAACATCCAGGCAGTCCCAGGGGTTCTGTTCAGATGGCTTGATGATTAGCGAAAATTGGCAATTTTCGCCGCCCCGATAACTTGATTTTACCGCCAATAACCGGTTAATGGCACTTTTGTCAGGTATTTATTGGTGACAATACAATAAGTCCCCCGCATTCCGGACTCACGATTTGTGGACTTGCCTATTTGTGGATTTTTCCACAGACAGTATAAGATAATGGCAATCTGGTTTTATGGTGCTTGTCTAGCGCCATTAAATTGGCAATTTATGTCCCTGTAACAGACTGAGTTTTGATTATCGGCGCCATGAGGTGCAAATAATAATAGAGTTATTGACAGAGGTGCCATTAACCCTTAAACGCCGAAGCAATATTTTAAAAATTGTCTCCCGTATGCTGGCGGCGTTTGCGAGTGAGCTCCGAAGCGGAAAAAATGTTTTTTTCAAAAAATCACAGCACACTTAGTTTTCAAGATTAAGATTTCATTTTTGGCTCTTTTTTTTTTTTTTTTTTTTTTTTTGGTCATTGCCTGAAGTTTAGTATGCATCCATAAGAAATGAAAAAAAATATCATTATCATAAAAGGCAGTCCCCGGGTTAAGACAACTCCTGCTTACGATGTTCCGAGGTTATGACGCTTTTTCTTAAATATTCATAGAAAAATCAGCCCTGGGTTAACGACGCTTTAAAAAACGCATACTATAATAAAAATCCTTTATAGTTTAGCACAGTATATTAATAAAAATAAGTTTCTGGTTAGATTACAACAAAAATTTTTATACATTCAACTTCCCTGCCAGATATATACTTAGCTATAGACTCCGTCGTCCCCGACAGAAATTCAAATTTCGCGGCACACGCTACCGGTAGGTCAGGTGATCTACCGCCCTGCCCTGGGTGGCAGGACTAGGAACCATTCCCGTTTTCTAATCAGAATTCTTCTGTCGCCCGGACCGTCAACATTGTTGTTGGTTCCTCTCGATTGGATTTTCTTTTTTCACCTCCAATTGATCTTCTTGACCGACTTTTGGTGACGTATCTGGATTGTTTGATTGGCATACGCTTTTGTGGACTGTTTTGTGGACTTGATTTGGATTTTTCTTAAAAATGTCTGACGCTGGAATGGTTGTGAGACGTGTGAATGTAGGCTGTAAGGTGAGGTTGCCGAAAGCTTTGGTAGACCCTCACACCGTATGCAAGGGTTGCAGGGAGTATGAATGTTCTTTCACTAATACTTGCAAGGAATGTGAGAATTTGAGTGAGAGAGAATGGAAGAATCTAACTAATTATTTGAAAAAGTTAGAGAGAGAAAGAGTGAGGAAAGCTTCTTCTAGAAGTTTGAGTAGTTCTAGATCGAATGAACTAGTTCCTAGTTTGGGATCTTCCCCAATTGTAAGAATTGCTACTTCTCCTTCCTTTTCAGCCTCTTCACCTATTGCAGATCCTGTAGATTCGGCAAAAGAATTTGCGGATCTAAAAGCAGCCTTCAAGATCATGGAAAACAAAATGGCTGCCCTGCAAGGTAAGGCTAGTGATGTTACAGTGGACAGTTATGTGAGTGTCCCCAGTGTAGTGGAGGGGGCATCTGGTCGGCTCCACAACGCTCCCAGGTCTAGACCTCTTCCAAGCTCACATGCCCAGAGGAGAAGGAATGTCAAAAACCGTAAGGAGGTTGTGGAGAATCCCCACCGATCAGGTGTCCCTTCGGCAGGTTCTGTGACACCCCACCGACTGCCAGGGATCGCTATTGTAAAAAAGCGTCCCTGCGTGATTGTTTTTTCATCGTCAGGGTCTTCGTCCTCCTAGACGTGATTGGAGGGATTCAGATCGCTCGCGACCACTGAAGAGGAGTTGGAAGGCTCCGACTATTGACTCGAGCCCGGAACACTTCCCTGAGGAGTCTCCTTCGGAGGTTAAGAGGGCAAAAAGAGCCATAATTGTCCACCCCATAGTTAGAAGGAGTCAGGAGGTGGAGCCCATGGACTCCTCCCCTCCTCCTTCTCCTCCTCCCGAAGAGGATAAAGAGGAGGTTACTAAAAGGTTTCTAGTTTCCATGCAGGAACAGATATCGTCTTTGGTAGGAGTGCTTTCAAAGGAGCCTCCTCGAAGGAAAGACACTTCCCTTCCTATCAAAAGGTCCTCCAGACGTGTGGAGGTACCTGCCGCCAGGATTGATGCTCCTACTAGAGGTGAGGCTCCTAGCAAGAGCGAGGAGTCAACCAAACGCAAGACTCTTATCAGTTGCGAGGAGCTGATCAGGCGTCTGGCACCAGCCAGGAGTGAAGAGTACCCAGCCCAGGAGGCAGGAGCCAAAGGAAGCCCAGGGGCGAGGAGTCTCTCAGCAGGCAGGAGCCAAGAGCCAGGAGTGAGGAGTCACCCAGGCAGGAGGTAGGAGCCAGGAGGCAGGAGTCAAGAGGCAGGAGTCAGGAGTCAGGAGTCAGGAGTCAGGAGGCAGGAGTCAGGAGTCAGGAGGCAGGAGGCAGGAGTCAGGAGGCAGGAGGCAGGAGGCAGGAGTCAGGAGTCAGGAGTCAAGAGCCAGGAGGCAGGAGTCGGAGTTCTTCCATGAGGCAAGATCCGAATAGACTCATATCTGGAATCGATGATTCTTCTCCAAACAGAAGCTCCTCTCCTTCGGATCGTAGGAGGTCTTGGAAAGACTCTTCCTCCAAACGAGAGCTTTCTCCTTCTTTGGATCGGGGTTTGGATGAGTTGTCTGATGACGAGCTTCCTACAAATGTGGACTCTCGAATTACAAGACTTTAGCCTCCTTGTTACTGCAAGAGTTTGGAGACTCTCTTAGTCCAGCCGCTCCTCCTTCTCCTCGTTCTCTCTTTTCTAGTACGACTACTGTGAAATCCTCGGCCTTCCTGAAAATGAAACCTGCGATTTCAATGATAAAGGCCCTCCAATCTTTGGATTCTTGGATGGGCACTAAGAAAGAGTTGGGAAAAACAGTATTCTGCATGCCTCCTTCCAAACTCCATGGAAAGAGAGGTATTTGGTACGGGACAGGAGAGACTATGGGTCTTTCTCTTCCTGCATCGGCAGACGCTGACTTTGCTAATCTAGTGGATGCCTCCAGACAACACTCTTTAGTCTCGGTCAGATCTACGTGGAGCATTTCAGAATTGAACCACTTTCTTAAGGGACTTTTCATCACTTTAGAAGTGTTCAATTTTCTGGATTGGTCTCTTGGAGTTCTGGCTAATAAGTCTAAGGACCCGGAATTTCTTAAAAACCCAGAAATTCTCCATAGCGTCCTGTCTTCCATGGACAAGGCGGTACAAGACGGTTCGGGAGAAGTTGCTTCCCTATTTGGTGCTGGTCTTCTAAAAAAGAGATCAGTTTATGGATCCCTTTTATCCAAAGCGGTTTCTCCGAGCCAGAGGACAGCGTTATTGTTCGCCCCTCTGTCAGATCATCTGTTTCCTTCTCAGTTGGTGAAAGATATATCTCGCTCGCTAACTGAGAAGGCGACACAAGACCTCCTTGTCCAAACTTCTAAGAAGAGTCGTCCTGTAGTGTTGACGAATAAAAAGGACTCTCGTCCTCCTCAGCAGCCCTTTCGTGGAGGTGCAACGGCTCGTCCCCCTTCCAGAAAGAAGAGCTCTGATAAGAGAGGAAGGTCTTCCTTCAGGCCATTCAAGAAAGGAAAGTGACTTGATGATCCTCCAAGCACCAGTAGGCGCCAGACTCCTGAACTTTGCAGGAGCCCCTGGGCAAAAAAAGGGGAGCCGACCCTTGGTCATGTTTCAAGTCCTAAAGATAAAGGGATAGTAATCCCCTTTCGAAAGGACAGTTCCTTCCCCATAACCTCTACTCCTCGGGAACTGTCAGTGAGGTACAGAGACCCTGTAATGAGAAATACTCTCCTTCAAATGGTGGAGCAAATGTGGGAAAAGGAGGCCATCGAACTTGTACAGGATCCACTCTCCCCGGGATTTTACAATCGCCTATTTCTAGTACCAAAGGCATCGGGGGGGTGGAGACCAGTACTGGACGTAAGCGCTCTGAACCGCTTTGTTCAGAAAAAGAAGTTCCGTATGGAAACGTCCGCCTCAGTAATGTCAGCACTTCGTCCAGGAGATTGGATGGTCTCTCTGGACTTGCAAGATGCATATTTCCACGTTCCCATTCACCACTCGTCAAAGAAATATCTTCGATTCATGCTAGGAGGCAAGATTTTTCAGTTCAGGGCTCTGTGTTTCGGCCTGTCTACAGCTCCACAGGTCTTCACCAACCTGATGGCGAATGTAGCGAGATGGCTTCACCTAGAGGGAATAAACATCTCCCTCTACTTAGACGACTGGCTTATCAGGGCCAAGTCGGAGAATCAGTGCTTGGAGGACCTATTGATAACAAGAAATTTGGTAGAATCTCTGGGATTACTCGTGAACCTCGAGAAGTCGCAACTGATCCCCAGCCAGAACTTGGTCTATCTGGGGATTCAGATTGATTCTCGGGGTTTTCGGGTATTTCCTTCGCGAGAGAGAATCACTCGAGGTTTGTCAAGAATCTCGAGCTTCTTAGAGAGAGAGAGCAATTCAGCGAGGGATTATCTGAGCCTTTTAGGGACTCTGTCCTCGCTAGAAAAGTTCTTCTCTCTAGGGAGGCTTCACCTTTGCCCTCTTCAGTTTTCCCTGAAAGAGGTGTGGAGTTGGAAGACGGGACAACTCTCAGACACTTTCCCGATTCCACAAGAGATAATAAGTCACTTAAAGTGGTGGATCCTTCCTCTACAAAAGAACGAAGGCGTGTCACTTGCCCTGCGGAACCCAAGCCAAGTGTTATTTTCCGACGCTTCAGAGTCGGGATGGGGAGCGACGCTAGGAGCAAGGGAGGTGTCAGGCACCTGGACAAAGGAACAGGTGTCCTGGCACATCAATTGCAAAGAGCTAGTAGCCATACACCTGGCCTTAAAGATTCTCGAGGAGATAGTCAGGAGGCGGGGGTGAATTCAGATAACAACTCGGACAACACACGGCTCTGGCTTACATACGCAAGCAAGGAGGGACTCATTCATTCTCCCTCTATCAGATAACAAAGGACCTGTTAACCTGGGACAGAGAAAGAGGCATAACTCTCCTCACAGATTTGTGCAAGGGATAAAGAATGTGAGAGCGGACAGACTAAGCAGGAGGAATCAGATCCTTCCCACAGAGTGGACTCTACACACAGAAGTGTGCCGAAGTCTGTGGTCCCTGTGGGGGAGGCCTCACATAGACCTGTTTGCTACGTTCCTCTCCAAAAGAGTAGAGATCTTTTGCTCTCTAGTGGAAGATCCAGGAGCCTTTGCAATAGACGCGTTTCTCCTGGATGGATTGTTGGGCCTAGACGCCTACGCCTTTCCCCCGTTCAAGATCCTGGGGGAAGTACTCAGGAAATTCGTAGCTTCAAAGGGCACGAAGTTGACCCTCATAGCCCCATTTTGGCCAGCTCAAGAATGGTTCACGGAGGTACTGGAGTGGATAGTGGACTTCCCGAGATCTCTGCCAAGCAGAGCAGATCTACTCAGACAACCCCACTTCGAGAGGTTTCATCACAACCTCCCCAGTCTCGCTCTGACTGCCTTTCGACTATCGAAAGACTTGTCAGAGCGAGGGGTTTTTCTCGCAAGGCTGCAGGCGCTATCGCTAGAGCCCGCAGATCTTTAACGAGAAGAGTATACCAATCGAAGTGGGAAGTCTTTAGGAGGTGGTGTAAGAGTAAGAAGCTGCCTCCCTCCAGTACCTCTATAGTTAACATTGCCGATTTCCTCCTTTTCTGAGAGAGGAATCGCACCTTTCCGTGTCGACAATCAAAGGATACAGAAGCATGCTGTCTTCAGTATTCAGGAATCGAGGGCTAGAGATTGCAGAGAACAAGGATCTACATGATTTGATTCGGTCCTTTGAAACTTCAAAATCAGCATCTCTTAGAACACCTAGTTGGAATCTGGACGTGGTCCTGAAATTCCTTACCTCAGATAAATTCGAGCCTCTACATCTGGCTTCCTTCCGCGATGTCACTAGGAAATGCTTATTCCTGTTGTCTCTTGCGACGGCCAAGAGGACGAGCGAATTGCACGCTCTGGACTCCACAGTGGGATTCAAAGGAGATGCGGCTATCTGTTCGTTCCAGACATTGTTTCTGGCGAAAAACGAGAACCCATCAAAAACCTTGGCCAGAAAGCTTTGAGGTAAAAGGTCTATCTAACCTCATAGGCAGAGAGACAGAGAGGTCTCTCTGTCCAGTTAGAGCTCTTAAATTTTATTTAGAGAGAAAGAAACAGATGGGAGGATGTCAACAAGGTCTTTGGTGTGCTGTGAAGAACCCCAAAAGACGCATGTCTAAAAACGCCTTGGCCTTCTTTGTGATAAGCGTGATTACTGATGCACACAAGAACTGCTCGGATGAATCCTTCGGTCTTCTAAAGGTTAAGACTCATGAGGTGAGGGCAGTAGCAACGTCCCTGGCGTTTCAAAAGAATATGTCTCTCAGGAATATCATTGAGACTACATATTGGAGGTGCAATTCAGTGTTTGCGTCTCATTACCTGAAGGATGTGAAAGTGACTTATGAGAAGTGCTTCTCTCTAGGTCCATTTGTATCAGCAGATACAGTTCTGGGTCTTGGAGCAAAGACTGATCCTTAAAATATTTTTATCTTTAATGTACATAAACCCTCTTGTCAGATATGTGCTTGGTTTCCTATTAGCAAGCGTACTGATGTCGCACGGGCGGCTGGTGTCATTGCTGGTAGGGGATCAGGGGTATGTATGGCTAGTAGGGGGGTACAAAATTTTTTTTTTTATGTTTTGTTATAAATGAACGTGTATTTATGTTTCGAGTTTTTGGTTGTTTGTAAGGAGTTCGGGGATAACTCCTTGCAATCTTAGAACTAACATGGATGTTAGGATCAGGTGATCGGGATCGGTGTTGTGCTCCTTGAACAAGGTGTATTGTCATGTTAGTGGAATAGCACCCAATGACAAAGGCCTTTAGGCTCTGCCGAGTAAGTGGATAAGACCCCATTGGCAGACCCACAAGAACTCTTAGCCATAGATCAATATCTCGCTGAGCCTCTTGAGGCGAAGCAGACTCCTAGGCAGTAGCCACGAAGTCTTCAGCCTAATAAGGTAGGAACCAAGGTTTATTAATACCTACAACATATGTTGTTTACCTGTCTATTTCAGTAGTTAGCTGTCTCTTACCCACCACCAATGGGTGCTAATCAGCTAAGTATATATCTGGCAGGGAAGTTGAATGTATAAAAATGATATTGTCATGATACAATAAAGTTTTATACATACTTACCTGACAGATATATACGATTAATGGCCCACCCAGCCTCCCCGCAGGAGACAGGTGGAAGAGAAGAATTCTGATTAGAAAACGGGAATGGTTCCTAGTCCTGCCACCCAGGGCAGGGCAGTAGATCACCTGACCTACCGGTAGCGTGTGCCGCGAAATTTGAATTTCTGTCGGGGACGACGGAGTCTATAACTAAGTATATATCTGTCGGGTAAGTATGTATAAAACTTTATTGTATCATGACAATATCATTTTGAGGTTATGATGATTTTCGACACTTTTTATGTCGTATTTTTCTATGTTTTTTAGTGACGCCTCATATGCGGAACTAGTTTCCGAGCGAATGAATACAGTACTAGCTTGCGATGCACAAAGTTTATAACAGTCCAAAAGTGCAAATAATGAAAAAATCATTGCTTGTTTCCAGTAATAATAACAAAACTATGTTTCTGGTTAGATTACAATGCAAATTCCAAGCATCCAAAGAGAGACATTATCCAGTTATTTGATCAGAGAGAGAGAGAGGCGTCTTCCGACGTTCCGAGTTAACGACGCTTTTAAAAAACGCATACAATGATAAAAATCCTTTATAGTTTATCACAGTATATTAATAAAAATAAGTTTCTGGTTAGATTACAACAAAAATTTTGAGGTTATGATGATTTTCGACACTTTTTATGTCGTATTTTTCTAATTTTTTTAGTGACGCCTCATATGCGGAACTAGTTTCCGAGCGAATGAATACTAGCTTGCGATGCACAAAGTTTATAACAGTCCAAAAGCGCAAATAATGAAAAAATCATTGCTTGTTTCCAGTAATAATAACAAAATTAAGTTTCTGGTTAGATTACAACGCAAATTCCAGGTATCCAAAGAGAGACATTATCCAGTAATTTGATCAGAGAGAGAGAGAGAGAGGCGTCTTGGCAAATGAGATCATTTGCCAATGGTCTTGGGGATTGACGTAACGTGTATTTTCTGAGCAGATAGGACAGAGAAGTGTTTGTTTCATTAAACGGCCTCCGACTCATGCCAGTAAATGTTTTGTTGATACTAATAATATAAGCCTATTTAAAGATACGTTTACTTTAATTAGTCTATTTGATACGTAAATAGTAATCAACTGTTCTTGTAGCCCTCAAGATTTGGCAAAATCGAAGTATCCAAAGAGAGACATTATCCAGTAATTTGATCAGAGAGAGAGAGAGAGAGAGAGAGAGAGAGAGAGAGAGAGAGAGAGAGAGAGAGAGAGAGAGAGGCGTCTTGGCAACAATGGTCTTGTGGATTGACGTAATGTTTATTTTCTGAACAGATAGGACAGAGAAGTGTTCGTTTCATTAAACGGCCTCTGACTCATGCCAGTAAATGTTTTGTTGATACTAATATATAAGCCTATTTAAAGATACGTTTACTTTAATTAGTCTATTTGATACGTAAATAGTAATCAACTGTTCTTGTAGCTCTCAAGATTTGGCAAAATCACTCCAGGTTGTACATAAAACTTCAAGAATGTAGTGTCACCCGAGGATTACAATAGTTTTTACCTTCAAGAACCAGCATTTTTTTATGAAAATAACTCCAGGTTGTACATAAAACTACAGGAAACAACATGTAGTGTAACCAAAGGATTACAAGTAAGGTTTTTATAACTTTTTATTAGTTTAGGGCATTTTTCCAACGTCGTTCCGACTTACGACGATTTTCGGGTTACGATGCGTCTTAAGAACGGAACCCCCGTCATAACCCGGGGACTGCCTGTATTGAGGACATGGCTGCTTTTACCTTGGAAATTGATTTTTCCTACAGTTTTAGTGTTTTTGGTGATGTAGTAGTATAGTCTTGTGATACTGTTATTTACAGTAGTGCCTCAGGTTACGAAATTAATCTGTTCTGAAATGGCCTTCGATTTTTTCGTATCCAGAACTACGTTTTACATGTAAATTGCCTAATTCGTTCCAAGTCCTACAAAAACACCACATTAAATTTTATAATACGTAAAGCTAAATTGACCAATAAACAATGAAATACAACAATTTGGACCATTCAGTACCTGACCTAACCATTACTGTACCTGTAAATAAATTGTATTAGTGTACAGGGTACAAGAAATACTGTACGTACATGTCCGTACGTATGTAGTAAATGTGGAACCTTACCTTTCGAGTGAGGCGATGTCCGAAAGTTCTTCTTGATTATCTCCATCTTCGTCTCCATAGAAAGCATCCTCTTCTTTCCGTGAACTTCAGCAACATTCTTGGGACCCATGGCTAGTAACATAAGTAATTAAGTTCACACACAACACGATAAAGTAACTTAATGTATAACAAAAGTGAAATTACTAACACGAATTTACGTTAACAAACGAAATCTACGTAAACAAACGAATTCCATGTGTGTATGATATCGCTGCCGAAACGAAATGGTCAAGGAACTCCCTTATGTTGATGCATGATGGGATAGATGCTGACCAATAGGAGAGCAGGATCTTACGGTGGTACTACATCCGGGCCAATGGGAGAGCAGGAGGATGGTGGCAAGTATACTGAGTTGGCGAGTTTTGAAATTGTTCTCGGCGGTCCGGGCAAATCTCAGACTTTACAGTACACCCTTTCACGACCTGAATTATTTTCGAACACAGAAGCAAAAAAATCTTTGTCTTTACCTTCGTAACCTGGATTTTTCGTACGTAGGGACTTTCGTATGTAGGGGTATGACTGTTTGTCCAATTCTCTACCTAACAATCAACCCCCACCCCCTTATACCAACTCGCACCTTGTGCTCCCACCACCCCGAGTGACCCACCTCCCCTCAGCCTCATCCTTCCATGGAACATATGGTTCCCTGAAGGCGGCGTATCCCTTGGCCTCTACTGGAACACAAACATGGCCGCTTAGTGGGCGTGTGTTGTCCCCCACCCAAAACTCTGAGTTTCCAAAGTCCCCCATCATTGTTGGGTAGAGATAGGATGTAAATAATAGTTGCCCCCATAAGATAACTACAGTGGTCCCCCCGTATTCGCGGGGGATGCGTACCAGACCCCCGTGAACAGTTAGAACCCGCGAATGTTTGGAACCCCTATAAAAATGCTAAAAACAGCCTATTTTGTTAGTTAAAACTCAAGAAAACCCCACTAGAAATTTTCATACATGGTTTTTTTTAATAGTTTTATCACAAAAAGTGCATTTTATGATGAAATTCATAAAAAAAACCAGGAATTTGTGGATATTTACCATAGAAAAATACCGCGAATGCGCGAATTTTCCGCGAATAATGCAGGGAAACGTTCCCGAGAGAAATCCGCGAATGTGTGAGTCCGTGAATCTGGAGAACGCGAATATGGGGGGTCCACTGTACTACTTTTTCATCAAAAGCATTAAAACTGTAGGAAAAATCAATTTCCAAGGTAAAAGCAGCCATGTCCTCAATACTTAGAAATACCAAAATCAATTTCCAAGGTAAAAGCAGCCGTCGTCATCAATACTTAAAAATATGTACCCTTATTTATTGTTTTAGCCATAGATTTCAAGGTTTTAATGACCTAGGCTAGGCTAGATTATTGGCACTGAATAGCCTTTCTCTTGGCCACCATTGGCAATGTTTTTATTTTCATTTTATGGTTTTTTCTGTTGTTGTCGTCTTGACTCGCAAGTTGTAAAACAAGTACGTACGTCATTAAATGAGGAGTACCTGTACTAATGGGAACTGATTTGAAGGATTATTGAATTTAAGATTTTCCTTTACTTAACCCTTAAACGCCGAAGCGGTAAAAAAAAAAATGTCTCCCGTGTGCCGGAGACGTTTCAGAGTGAGCGCGGAATCGGAAAAAATATTTTTTTCAAAAAATCATAGCGCGCTTAATTTTGAAGATTAAGAGTTCATTTTTGGCTCCTTTTTTTGTCATTGCCTGAAGTTTAGTATGCAACCATCAGAAATGAAACAAATTATCATTATCATATATAAATAATACGATATATGATGGCGCAAAAACGAAATTTCATATATAATTGTATTCAAATCACGCTGTGCGCAAAACGGTTGAAGGTAACAAGTTACTTTTTTTTATACATTCAACTTCCCTGCCAGATATATACTTAGCTATAGACTCCGTCGTCTCCGACAGAATTTCAAATTTCGCGGCACACGCTACCGGTAGGTCAGGTGATCTACTGCCCTGCCCTGGGTGGCAGGACTAGGAACCATTCCCGTTTTCTAATCAGAATTCTTCTGTCGCCCGGACCATCAACATTGTTGTTGGTTCCTCTCGATTGGTTTTTCTTTTTTCACCGGCAATTGATCTTCTTGACCGACTTTTGGTGACGTATCTGGATTGTTTGATTGGCATACGCTTTGTGGATGTTTTGTGACTTGATTTTGGATTTTTCTTTAAAAATGTCTGACACTGGAATGGTTGTGAGACGTTGTGTGAATGTAGGCTGTAAGGTGAGGTTGCCGAAAGCTTTGGTAGACCCTCACACTGTATGCAAGGGTTGCAGGGAGTTATGAATGTCTTCACTAATACTTGCAAGGAATGTGAGAATTTGAGTGAGAATGAATGGAAGAATCTAACTAATTATTTGAAAAAGTTAGAGAGAGAAAGAGTGAGGAAGGCTTCTTATAGAAGTTTAAGTAGTTCGAGATCTAATGAACTAATTCCTAGCTTGGGATCTTCCCCAAGGGTAAGTATTGCTACTTCTCCTTCCATTGCAGCCCCTTCTCCTATTGCAGAACATGTAGATTCAGCGAAAGAACTTGCGGATCTAAAAGCAGCCTTCAAGTTGATGGAAAACAAAATGGCTACCCTGCAAGGTAAGGCTAGTGATTTTTCAGTGGACAGTGATATGAGTGTCCCCAGTGTAGTGGAGGGGGCATCTGGTCGGCTCCGCAACGCTCCTAGGTCTAGACCTCTTCCAAGCTCACATGCCCAGAGGAGAAGGAATGTCGAAAACCGAAAGAAGGTTGTGGAGAATCCCCACGATCAGGTGTCCCTTCGGCGGTTTCTGTGACAACCCCAGCACTGCCAAGGATCGCTATTGCAAAAAGCGTCCTGCGTGAGTGTTTTTCTTCGTCGGGATCTTCATCTCCGAGACGTGATTGGAGGGATTCAGATCGCTCTCGACCACTCAAGAGGAGTTGGAAGGCTCCGACGATTGACTCGAGCCCGGAAAACTTCCCTGAGGAGTCTCCTTCGGGAGTTAAGAAGGCAAGAAGAGCCCATTCTGTCAACCAGAGTTAGAAGGAGTCAGGGGTAGGGCTGGATGGGGCCTCCTGGACCCTCCTCCCTTCCTCCCTTTCCCCCCTCCCGAAGAGGATAAAGAGGAGGTTACGAAGAGGTTCATGATGGCTATGCAAGAGCAGATTTCGTCTTTTGTAGGAGTCCTGTCAAAGGAGCCTCCTAGAAGGAAAGACTCTTCCCTTCCTATCAAAAGATCCTCCAGACGTATTGAGGTATCTGCCTCCAGGATCGATGCTCCTACTCGAGGTGAGGCTTCCTGTACGAATGTGGATGAACCGATCAGGCGTCTGGCACGGCCAGGAGTGAGGAGTCACCCAGGAGGCAGGAGCCAAGAGCCAGGAGTGAAGAGTCACCCAGGAGGCAGGGAGCCAAAGAGCCAGGAGTGTGGAGTCATCCAGGCAAGAGGCAGGAGCCAGGAGGCAAGAGCCAGGAGGCAAGAGGCAGGAGTCAGGAGTCAAGAGGCAGGAGTCAGGAGGCAGGAGTCAGGAGGCAGGAGTCCGGAGTCAGGAGGCAGGAGCCAGGAGTCAGGAGGCAGGAGTCAGGAGCCAGGAGTCAGGAGGCAAGAGTCAAGAGGCAAGAGTCAAGAGCCAGGAGGCAGGAGTCGGAGACTCATTCCTGGAATTTATGACTCTTCTCCAAATAGAAAGCTCCTCTCCTTCAGATCGTAGGAGGTCTTTGGACCGGTCTTGGAAGGACTCTCCCTCCAAACGAGAACTTTCTCCTTTGTCTGATCGAGGTTTGGACGAGTTGTCTGATGACGAACCTCCTGCAAATGAGGGACTCTCGAATTATAAGGTCTTAGCCTCATTGTTACTACAAGAGTTTGGAGACTCTCTTAGTCCGGCGGCTCCTCCTTCTCCTCGTTCTCGCTTTTCGAGCTCGGCTACGGCAAAATCTTCGGGCTTTCTGAAAATGAAGCCTGCAATTTCTATGAAGAAGGCCCTCCATTCTTTAGATTCTTGGATGGACAAGAAGAAAGAGTTGGGAAAGACTGTATTCTGCACGCCTCCTTCCAAACTCCATGGAAAGGGAGGTATTTGGTATGGGACAGGAGAGACTATGGGTCTTTCTCTTCCTGCCTCGGCAGATGCGGACTTTTCCAATTTAGTGGAGGCCTCTAGACGTCACTCTTTAGGATCGGTCAGATCGACGTGGAGCATTTCGGAGTTGAACCACTTTCTAAAGGGACTTTTTGTCACTTTAGAGGTGTTCAATTTTCTGGATTGGTCACTCGGAGTTCTGGCCAACAAATCTAAAGATCCGGAGTTTCTTAAAAACCCAGAGATTCTCCATAGCGTCCTGTCTTGCATGGACAAGGCAGTACAGGACGGTTCGGGAGAAGTGGCTTCCCTTTTTGGTGCTGGTCTTCTGAAAAAGAGATCAGTACAGGCAGTCCCCGGGTTACGACGGGGGTTCCGTTCTTGAGACGCGTCGTAAGCCGAAAATCGTCGTAAGCCGGAACGACGCTTGGAAATATGTCTTAAACTAATAAAAAGTTATAAAAACCTTACTTGTAATCCTTTGGTTACACTACATGTTGTTTCCTGTAGTTTTATGTACAACCTGGAGTTATTTTCATAAAAGAATGCTGGTTCTTGAAGGTAAAAACTATTGTAATCCTCTGGTGACACTACATTCTTGAAGTTTTATGTACAACCTGGAGTGATTTTGCCAAATCTTGAGGGCTACAAGAACAGCTGATTACTATTTACGTATCATATAGACTAATTAAAGTAAACGTATCTTTAAATAGGCTTATATATTAGTATCAACAAAACATTTCCTGCTATGAGTCAGAGGCCGTTTAATGAAACGAACACTTCTCTGTCCTATCTGTTCAGAAAATAAATGTTACGTCAATCCCCAAGACGGTGACCATTGTTGCCAAGGCGTCTCTCTCTCTTCTCTCTCTCTCTCTCTCTTCTCTCTCTCTCTGATCAAATTACACTGGAACTTTGACATACGATTGCCCTAATATACGAATGTTTTGAGATACAACAGAAAATTTGCGAAAATATAAGCTTTGATATACAACGAAATATTTGAGATACGATTTTGCGATGAGTGTTAGTTGTATAGGCGACTGATAAATGGCGTTCAGTCTGTTTGTTTGTTGGTGCTGCATGTTAACACGTCGTTGTTTAGTTCGTTGTATTTGCGCCTATTTGTCGTGTTATTTTGTCTATTTTATTATTAACCATGGGTCTCAAAGCTAAAGACAAAGCAGGTGATAAGAAAAAACCCAAGAAAATGATTTCGATGGAAGCAAAACATGAAATTATAGCAAAGCATAAAACCTTCCAAAGGCATCACCATTATTTCTAAACTACAAACTGATTAAAATAAAAAAATAAAAATTAGTTTAGCAATGTTATTTCATTTGTGTTTATTACGTAGTTATTAGTGTACATACGTAAATAAAAAGAGAACAAATCGTTCCCTGCCACCCTTCCCTACCTCCTCCCCCTGCAGGCCTCACGTCATCTTTCGTTGTGGTAAGTAAAATTCCTTTCGTTTTTTTTTTGATTGATTTTATTAACATTTATTATCATTTATCACATTGCTATGTTATTTTATCATTATGTGTGTTATTACTCGTTTATTTTGTGTATAAATTGTGTATATTATATGTAATTTAGCTGTGTTTAGGTGTGGTTTCATACCGCTAGAACGGATTAATACATATTACATTATTTTAAATGGGAAAAAATGCTTTGAGATACAACTGTTTTGATATACGACGATGGTAACGGAACAAATTAAATTCGTATGTCAAGGTTCCAGTGTACTGGATAATGTCTCTCTTTGGATACTTCGATTTTGCCAAATCTTGAGGGCTACAAGAACAGTTGATTACTATTTACGTATCATATAGACTAATTAAAGTAAACGTATCTTTAAATAGGCTTATATTATATTAGTATCAACAAAACATTTACTGGCATGAGTCAGAGGCCGTTTAACGAAACTAACACTTCTCTGTCCTTAACTCGGAGTGTCGGAAGACACCTCTCTCTCTCTCTCTCTCTCTCTCTCTCTCTCTCTCTCTCTCTCTCTCTCTCTCTCTCTCATTGTAATCTAACCAGAAACTTCGTTTGTTATTATTGATTGTAGTCTAACCAGAACTTCGTTTTGTTATTATTACTAGAAACAAGCAATGATTTTTTTCATTATTTGTGCTTTTGGACTGTTATATGTAAACTTTGCGCACCGCAAGCTAGTATGTATTCATTCGCTCGGAAACTAGTTCCGCATATGAGGCGTCACTAAAAAACATAGAAAAATATGTCATAAAAAGTGTCGAAAATCATCATAACCTCAAAATTTTTATTGTAATCTAACCAGAAACTTATTTTTATTAATATACTGTGCTAAACTATAAAGGATTTTTATCATAGTATGAGTTTTTTAAAAGCGTCGTTAACTCGGAGCGTCGGAAGCGTCAGCGTCGTAACCTTGGAACAAGCGTCGTAACCCAGGACGGATTTTTCCATTGAATATTTAAGAAAAAGCGTCGTAACCTCGGAACGTCGTAAGCCGGAACCGTCGTAACCCGGGGACCGCCTGTATATGGATCCCTATTATCAAAAGGGGTTTCTCCGAGCCAGAGGACTGCTTTATTGTTCGCCCCTCTGTCGGATCATCTGTTTCCTTCTCAGTTGGTGAAGGATATATCTCGCTCGCTAACTGAGAAGGCGACACAAGACCTACTGGTACAAACGTCCAAGAAAGGACGCCCTGTAGTGTCGACGGTTAAGAAAGACTCTCGTCCTCCTCAGCAGCCCTTTCGTGGAGGTGCAGCGGCGCGTCCCCCTGCCAGAAAGAAGAGCTCTGACAAGAGAGGAAGGTCTTCCTTCAGACCTTTCAAGAAAACTAAATGACTTGTTGCTCCTTCAAGCACCAGTGGGCGCCAGACTCCTGAACTTTGCAGGAGTATGGGCAAAAAGGGGAGCCGACCCTTGGTCAGTCTCGGTCCTAAAGAAAGGATACGTAATCCCCTTCGAGGACAGTCCTCCCCTAACATCTACGCCTCGGGAACTGTCAGCGAGGTACAGAGACCCTGTAATGAGAAAGACTCTCCTTCAAATGGTGGAACAAATGTGGGTAAAGGAGGCCATCGAACTTGTGCAGGATCCACACTCCCCGGGATTTTACAATCGCCTTTTTCTAGTACCAAAGGCATCGGGGGGGGTGGAGACCAGTACTGGACGTAAGCGCTCTGAATCGCTTTGTTCAGAAAAAGAAGTTCCGTATGGAAACGTCCGCCTCAGTAATGTCGGCTCTTCGTCCAGGAGATTGGATGGTCTCTCTGGACTTGCAAGATGCGTATTTCCACGTTCCCATTCACCATTTGTCAAAGAAATATCTTCGGTTTGTAGTAGGAGACAAGATTTTTCAATTCAGGGCTCTGTGCTTCGGTCTGTCTACAGCTCCGCAGGTATTCACCAACCTGATGGCGAATGTAGCAAGATGGCTTCACCTAGAGGGAATAAACATCTCCCTCTACTTAGACGACTGGCTGATCAGGGCCAAGTCGGAGATTCAGTGCTTGGAGGACTTATCAGTAACAAGAAACATGATAGGATCGCTGGGATTACTCGTGAACCTCGAGAAGTCGCAGCTGATCCCCAGCCAGAGCTTGGTCTATCTGGGGATTCAGATGGATTCTCGGGGTTTTCGAGTATTTCCTTCGCGAGAAAGAATCACTCGAGGTTTGTCGAAAATCTCGAGCTTCTTAGAGAGAAAGAGCAGTTCAGCGAGGGATTATCTGAGCCTTTTAGGGACCCTGTCCTCACTAGAAAAGTTCTTCTCTCTGGGGAGGCTTCACCTTCGCCCTCTTCAGTTTTTCCTGAAAGGGGTGTGGAGTTGGAAGACGGGACAACTCTCGGACATCTTCCCGCTTCCACAAGAGATAAAAGATCACTTGAAGTGGTGGATCCTTCCTCTTCAAAAGAACGAAGGTCGTATCGCTTGCCCTGCAGAACCCAGACCAAGTGTTATATTCCGACGCTTCGGTCGGAGTCGGGATGGGGAGCGACGCTAGGAGCAAGGGAGGTGTCAGGCACCTGGCAAAGGCACAGGTGTCCTGGCACATCAATTGCAAGGAACTAGTGGCCATACACCTAGCCTTAAAGTTCTTCGAAGAAATAGTCAGAGGCGGGGTGATACAGATAAACTCGGACAACACCACGGCTCTGGCTTACATACGCAAGCAAGGAGGCACGCACTCTTTCTCCCTCTTTCAGTTAACAAAACAACTGTTAACCTGGACAGAAGAAAGAGGCATAACTCTCCTCACAAGATTTGTGCAAGGGATAAAGAATGTGAGAGCGGACAGACTGAGCAGGAGGAATCAGGTCCTTCCCACAGAATGGACTCTACACGAGGACGTGTGTCGAAGCCTTTGGTCCCTGTGGGGGAGACCTCACATAGACCTGTTTGCAACGTTCCTCTCCAAAAGAGTAGAGATCTTTTGCTCTCTAGTAGAAGATCCGAGAGCCTTCGCAATAGACGCGTTTCTCCTGGATTGGTCGGGTGTGGATGCCTACGCCTTTCCCCCGTTCAAGATCCTGGGGGAAGTGCTCAGGAAGTTCGTAGCTTCAAAGAGCACGAAGTTGACACTAATAGCCCCATTTTGGCCAGCCCAAGAATGGTTCACGGAGGTACTGGAGTGGATAGTGGACTTCCCCAGATCTCTTCCAAACAGACCAGATCTACTCAGACAACCCCACTTCGAGAGGTTTCATCACAACCTCCCAGGTCTCGCTCTGACTGCCTTTCGACTATCGAAAGACTTGTCAGAGCGAGGGGCTTTTCTCGCAAGGCTGCGGGCTCTATCGCTCGAGCCCGCAGAGCTTCAACGAGAAGAGTATACCAATCGAAGTGGGAAGTCTTTAGGAGGTGGTGTAAGAGTCAGAAGCTGTCCTCCTCCAGTACCTCTATAGTTAATATTGCCAATTTCCTCCTCTTTCTGAGAGAGGAATCACACCTATCTGTATCAACAATAAAGGGATACAGAAGCATGCTGTCTTCAGTATATTCAGAAATCGAGGGCTAGAAATTGCAGATAAAGATCTACACGATTTAATTAGATCCTTTGAAACTTCAAAAGCAGCAACTCCTAGAACACCTAGTTGGAATCTGGACGTGGTCCTGAAATTCCTTTCCTCGGATAAATTCGAGCCTTTACATCTGGCTTCCTTCCGCGACGTCACTAGGAAATGCTTATTCCTGTTGTCTCTCGCTACAGCCAAGAGGACGAGCGAATTGCACGCTCTGGATTCCACAGTGGGGTTCAAAGGAGATGCTGCTATCTGCTCGTTCCAGACAATGTTTCTGGCGAAGAACGAAAACCCGTCAAAACCTTGGCCCAGAAGCTTTGAAGTAAAAGGTCTATCTAACCTCGTAGGCAGAGAGACAGAGAGGTCTCTCTGTCCAGTGAGAGCTCTTAAATTTTATTTAGAGAGGAAGAGACAGATGGGAGCTTGTCAACAAGGTCTTTGGTGTGCTGTGAAGAAACCCAAAAGACTCATGTCCAAAAACGCCTTGGCCTTCTTTGTGAGAAGCGTAATTACGGACGCACACAAGAACTGCTCGGAGGAATCCTTCGGTCTTCTAAAGGTTAAGACCCATGAGGTGAGAGCAGTAGCAACGTCCTTGGCGTTCCAAAAGAATATGTCTCTTAAAAACATCATTGAGACTACTTATTGGAGGTGCAATTCAGTGTTTGCATCTCATTACCTGAAGGATGTGAGAGTGACTTATGAGAAGTGCTTCTCTCTAGGTCCATTTGTATCAGCAGATACAGTGCTGGGTCTTGGAGCAAAGACTGATCCTTAAAATATTTTGATTTTATCGTACATAAACCCTCTTGTCAGATATGTGCTTGGTTTTCTATTAGCAAGCTCACGGATGTCGCACGGGCGCATAGTGTTATTGCTGGTAGGGGATCAAGGGTATGTATGGCTAGTGGGGGAGTACAAAATTTTTTTTTGTATATTTTGTATAAATGAACGTGTAATTATGTTTCGAGTTTTTGGTTGTTTGTAAGGAGTTCGGGGATAACTCCTTGCAATCTTAGAACTAACATGGATGTTAGGATCAGGTGATCGGGATCGGTGTTGTGCTCCTTGAACAAGGTGTATTGTCATGTTAGTGGAATAGCACCCAATGACAAAGGCCTTTAGGCTCTGCCGAGTAAGTGGATAAGACCCCATTGGCAGACCCACAAGAACTCTTAGCCATAGATCAATATCTCGCTGAGGCTCTTGAGGCTAAGCAGACTCCAAGGCAGTAGCCGCGAAGTCTTCAGCCTAATAAGGTAGGAACCAAGGTTTATTAATACCTACAACATATGTTGTTTACCTGTCTATTTCAGTAGTTAGCTGTCTCTTACCCACCACCAATGGGTGCTAATCAGCTAAGTATATATCTGGCAGGGAAGTTGAATGTATAAAAATGATATTGTCATGTTACAATAAAATTTTATACATACTTACCTGACAGATATATACGATTAATGGCCCACCCAGCCTCCCCGCAGGAGACAGGTGGAAGAGAAGAATTCTGATTAGAAAACGGGAATGGTTCCTAGTCCTGCCACCCAGGGCAGGGCGGTAGATCACCTGACCTACCGGTAGCGTGTGCCGCGAAATTTGAAATTCTGTCGGAGACGACGGAGTCTATAGCTAAGTATATATCTGTCGGGTAAGTATGTATAAAACTTTATTGTAACATGACAATATCATTTTTCGTTGTAATGTACACTAAATTTCAATCATTTTGGTATATAACAAATTGTAAAACGATAAAAGCAACACAGAGAAAATATTATCACAAAATAATGCATGAATTCGTAACGTGCGGACGTAAACACATATTTTTTTCAAAAATTCACCATAAATCTAAATATTGTCCTAGAGACTTCCAATATGTTTCAAAATGAAGACAAATGATTGAATATTACTATACTGTAAGAATATTAGCTTACAAATGCAGTTTTCGACCATATCTGACGAGTTAAAGTTGACCGAATGTCGAATTTTTTTTTATATATTTTTTTATATGCAATTATTTCGGAAATAAGAAAAGCTACAACTTTCAAATATTTTTTGTTTTATTCTACATGAAATTGCGCACATTTTCATATATAAAACTCTATGAAATGCCTAATATGAAACGGAGCAAATATTCCGAGAATGGGACTTACGCATTTCGGAGATTTGTGGCGGAGAATCCGCGCACGGAGGGAAGGAAATTTTTTTTTTAATTCACCATAAATTTAAATATTGTGCTAGAGACTTCGAATTTGTTTCACGATGAAGATAAATGACTGAATATTACTAGACTGTAAGAGTTTTATCTTACAATTGCGTTTTTCGACCATTTCGGTAGAGTCAAATTTGACCGAACGTGGTTTTTTTCTATTTATCGTGATTTATATGCAAATATTTCGAAAATGAGAAAAGCTACAACCTTCAACTATTTATTGTTGTATTATACATGGAATTGCGCACATTTTCATATATAAAACGTTATGTAACGGCTAATTTAAAATGGTGCAAACATTACCACAATCGCACGTATGATTTTTGCGGATGAGTTACCGCGCGGACGTAAAGAAAATGTTATTTTTTTCATAAATTCACCATAAATCGAAATATTGTGCTAGAGACTTCCAATTAGTTGCAAAATTAAGTTAAATGATTGAATATTACTAAAATATAAGAGTTTTAGCTTACAATTGCGTTTTTCGACCATTTCGGTAGTCAAAGTTGACCGAAGGTTGAAATTTTG
Source organism: Macrobrachium nipponense (assembly GCF_015104395.2). Classification (NCBI taxonomy): domain Eukaryota; kingdom Metazoa; phylum Arthropoda; class Malacostraca; order Decapoda; family Palaemonidae; genus Macrobrachium; species Macrobrachium nipponense. Next base: position 26,560,802 of record NC_087218.1, on the reverse strand, counting down.
GCACTTATCGTTATTTATATGAAAATATCTCAAAACTGATAAAAGCTACAATCATGAGTATTTTGTTGTTGTATTCTACATAAAAATGCGCACATTTTCATATATAATACTCCATGTAACGGCTAATTTAAAATGGTAAAAAAATTATGTCAAAGTGACGAAATAATTTCTGAGATGTGTCACAGATACTTTTTAGTGCGGCAAGAAAGAAATTCGCGCTTGCGCGCCTGCGTAACGATTGTAAACAAAACAACACCTTGATCCGTGAACTCCCAGCATCCCCCAAGGCGCGTGATTCAAGAGTTTTCGGCTGGTAGGCCTAAAAGTATTTTTCCGCGAATTTTTAAAAAAACTTTTGTATGTCGACGTAAAATACGTCCAGTCGGCACCCGAGAGACAAAAAATGTTGACGTAAAATACGTCCAGTCGGCGTTTAAGGGTTAATTTATTCCTTAGTTTTAAAGTTCACAACTTAATCTTATCATCCTCTAACTAAGCCTAACTTAATGATATTACCAGACCACTTAGAAATATAAATGTAATTCCTTAATCCTAATATTACGATGATACTGCTTGGACTTTTGATATTCCTTGTGTCAGCAGCTCCTTTGGCAGAGAGCCTCTGGTTGTTTTTTTCCAATTCCTGAATCATTATTTCCAGCTGCTCCTAGGTGCGTAGCCTGTAATTGTTGACCTCCCTCAGAGCCACTGAGGAACCACAACCAACTGGCAAAACTGTCTCTCTCAGCTACTGCTGTGGAGTGCAGGTGAAGGGGAGCCTCAGTTCTCACTCATTCCTGTCTTACTTCAGACTATGTGAAATGGAACGGTACTCTTCACTAGTACATCAATACGAGCACTGCAAAAAAAAAAAAACAACATGAATACACCAATCCCTCACCCACAAGCACAACAAAAAATAAAAACAATGAAAAAACAAATCCTAAAACAAGTTTAAAAATTGCCTAACCTAATCAACTTAACAACAACAACAAAATAATATATAGAAAGAATCAAATATTAATTCACACAAACCAACTTCTATACTACTACTTCAGGAGTCTAGATTCAAATTTCCTATGTACATAAACAGCAACTCCAAGTAGAATAGGAGAGATGAAAGTCCTCAGTCGCACTGCTTTTAGAACTGAATGAGTAATTTTGTAGAGCATAACCTGTGTTTGTTGTCTATCTCCCCTTCTCCTCCTTTTTCAATTAAGTCATGTAGTAACACATGAAGAGATTCAGGCATATTGCTTTTTACATCATTAAAGAGTCCTTCAGGAGCTGGATAGTTGCAGGAGTCTTACATCTTTGACTTGAAATCCTCTTTAATAATAGCTGCTGCAATTCTAAAAATCCTCAGTCGCTCTTCTCATCATACAACCTTTCCGTTATACCACGAATTACTTAGTATTTCGATACTTAGTATTTCGTGTCCTGAATTGTGAAAACATACGATATGTGTTTCTTTATGGAGGGTGGTTATTATATCTCCTCCATACTTCTCTTCTAATTTCTATGTCAGATATTTTGTACTTAAATGGCAGGATTGGTTCAGATGCATCACATCCTCAATTCCTTGAAAGTAAACTGACAGTCTTCACTATCTTCCAAGCAGGAACAAACTTTCTCAAAGGCAGTTACTATAATCTTCATCCTTAGGTCTCTACACTTGCCTGATGGATTTAACTGCTGGTTCTTCAAAGAAAAAAATTTACTGCAACATGATTCATGGTATCTAGCTTCGTCTGCGACCAACACTGAATACCATCTACCACAACTTTTACTTTTTTGCCCCTTTCATCTTTTTGCTCGTTAGCTTTATCCAACACATTTTTTCTGAACTATAAAGTCATCACTTCATGAATTTTTTGGCATCTACTGAAAGGTTTTTTTTTCTCTTGTTTCAGCACAACAAACTCCAAAGCAAAATACACAGTTTCTCTTAAAATCAAATTTAGTTTGCTTGGACCTTAGTTTCTGCCCAATAGGCAACTTTTTTCAATGGGTTATTTGTGTCCTTTCTTGTTGCAGCTGTAATACTGTCTTCTCTAGTATAGTCTTTTCTACACTTAAGATGCACTTCTTCTGATAAACTAGTCCACTTCTGCCATTTATTATCTCCTCTCATCTTACTACCTTCAACACGTGTCGAAATGCATTTCCTAACACAGACAGTTTCACCTACTATCAAGCTGTCTTCACAGAGTGGGCATAATCTACTTTTTTCTATGTTTCCCTCCACTTCTGTGCTATACAGGCAGTCCCCAGTTATCGGGGGTGTTCTGTTCTCAGTGGGGTGCTGATAAGCAAAAACTGCCATTAACCGGAACTTGGTGATTTATTATGGCGCTGATAACCGGTTAATACTTAATGGCACCTATGTTAGGTATGTTGAGGTGCCTGTGGTGGCCTCTCAGCAAGTTGTGTTTTCTTACCCGGACAGGTTGCCTCTCTCCTGAGGTGTGCAGTTCTAGAGGTGAGAAGGATTTGAGAGTGACTGGCATCTTCCTCCTCCTTCCTCTTTCTTCTTTTCATTTGGGCTGAGAATAGGACTTGAACCTACACTTGCTGGACTGGTGTCATGCGGTAAGTCTACACATGAAGGTTCCTTTCTATTTTTCGTGTTGGATTCATAGAAGCAATCCTGCTCCTTCCTCCAGCAAGGGGAGTAAGGAAACTCAGGTAATAAGTCAAACCCTTCTCAGATCTTTGCCTCAATACCTCTGACTTAATTTTCTTCCCAGACTTTTTCATATGAGTTATGATTCCTCACTCATTAGAAAAGACCCAGAAGTCTGAATTGATCCTGCAGTTCATGTACTCCGATCAGTTGTCAAAGGCAGGGCACTCCTCGCTCTTTTGACCTGGAGTAGCCTAGAATGTGCCTAACTCCAGTCAGTTCAAAAGACTCACTTAAATTTTTACCCTCCTAACAGTGAGTCTTCATATCATAAAGGACTGAGGGTTTGTATGATGTTTAGGAACAAATCACAGTTTTTAAGAGTAAATTGTATTTTTCTTAACTATACAAACCTGAGGTCCTTTATGCTAATGCCCCCCTCATGCCACCCCTCAATCTGAAACCTGGGCTGAAAGCAAAGTGGAATGTTTACTTCCAGGCAGGCAGGTCTCCCCGACTATCAGATGGTAGTTACTTCCTAACTGCCTTGTTCAAGAGTTTTAATGGCCATGTTCCAGTTTTGCTGTAAGCAATTCCTGTTGTAATGGACCTTAGGTTTGTATACAGTAAACCCTCCGTATTCACAGGGGATGCATCCCAGACCCCACCCACCCCCCTCGAATAGCTAAAATCCTTGAATACATACTTATAGCCCCTCTAAAAATGCTTATAACTAAAATTGCTTGTAACTGAATATTATGATACATGTAGTTTTATTACAAGAAGTGTATTTAGTCACGAAAATTATATGAAAATCTAGTAATCTGTGAATATTTCTGAATAAAAAATACCACTAATAATGGGTAGATATGGTCCAAAGAGAAATCGGCAAATCTAGAGAACGCGAATAGGGTGGTCGACTGTAGTTAGGAAAAATACAATTTATGTACTCTTAAAAACTGATATAACTAAAGAACATGATTCAGGATTTTCATGTTGTCAATTCTTCTCTACAAAGTGATGAAAAAGGAAAAAAGGATAAAAGCTGCATAGCTTTCTGCCTATTACTTTAATCCATTCCGTTTGGTCTTGTCTACAGAAAAGCTCAAAATTTCATCTTTTACTTGAGAATTAAGAACAAATCCTTGAGGAGAACCGTATGGGAATCTAGAATGTAACTTGGTTGCCTTGTTAATAAGTTTTCAATAATGATAATGTCTGAGATATTAACTGATATGTTGCAGATTTTGTGGACCACTATAACAGTCGTTATTATGTGGGAATCAGCGCTAGGGTACGTGTTCAGTTAAAAGATGGAGTTTACCATGAAGACATTGGTTATGGTGTTTCAGAAGGCATGAAGAGTAAGGCCTTGTCCATTGAGAAAGCAAGAAAGGTAAGAAAAGTTTAGTAAGAATTTTTTAGCACCTTGTGGATAATTTCTTTGTCTTTATTTTTGTGCTTTCTATTCCAAGGCTTGGTAAGGTGAAGGTTCTTTTGGAGGTCATGGTTTTAGTACCCAACGCATTTGAGAATTGCATTGGCATATGAATCAATTACTTATTTTTCATCTATAATCCTCATTTGGAGTCATGACTTGAAATCTCTCAAGATTTAGTGCAGTAGCTTCTCATTGTTAGTAGTACTTTAAATACATTTTAATGTCTCTCAAACCATGCAGTCCATTTAGCTGAAACTGGTTGCACTGTAAAAAAAAACCAAGGGATTTCATCAACTTCAGCAACCTGTCACTGCTAGATCTGAACATTGGATGCTTCAGCAATAATCATCCTTTGCGACTCATCAGTAGAATTTAGTTGCATATGCAGTAGTGATATGGCATTTGTAGCCTGATTTTATGTTTTGTATTTGTTGCATAGTTCATAATACTTGCCAAGTTTTTCTCAAAGTAAATAAAAACAAGCCTTGTAACACCGTTCATCACAGCCTTTACCTGTGTTGTCCTGCATCCACAGATATATTTGTCCCTTCATTTTTGTCTTACCTATTCATAAATATCCAGTAAGAACTAAGCTGCAGTTGAATGATAGCTAATACTATCTCCACTTAGGGAAGGTTTTCATCTCACCTGCTCAATTCTTCCATTTTGTTTATAAATTATTAAAGTTTTTCCAGTCTATCCCCATTTCTGAATATGTACTCAAAAGTCATATTTGAGTTTTAGGCCAGGGAGCCAACTTTGATAGCTTTTCTTCCCATCCTTTAAAGCGATTACAGTCCATAGACCATCTGGCGTGAAGTTAATATTTTAATCAAATCATGTTCAGTCCACAACCCATAGGTCCTAGTAGAAAAGCACTGCTTGCAGTCTGCCATATGTTGCACACCATGTACTGGTAGTACTCAAGGTTCTCTATATTGTCCCTTCATTCCTTGGGTACAATACATTCTGTGGTTTCTTCCCAACTAGGCGACTTCTTACGCTTCATCTTGCTCCAGTCATCACATTCCATTCAGAAACAAGTTCTTTTGGCCTATTTCATGGTTATTTCATTTGACTTAGTGGTCCAGTCTACTTACTAGTTTCATCTCAACTTTTTCACCATTTAAATATGGTATTCATCTGGTGTTAGTTTTATTTTGTATGGATAGTTTGTAAAGTATGTTTAATACAGTAATTACCTATACTATATATGCTTTCATCTTCGTTAGTTTGACCCTAGAATATGTAAGATCAGTAGAAAGTGTTATTGTAAAATTATGGACATTTGTCAATTGGGAAACTAAGCTAATTTTATATTTTGTATTTAGTGCAACTAGTTTGTGAACTGGTCTGAAATGTTGACTTTCTTTATGTATTTTTGGCAGCAAAATGTAATGAGACAGATTTTTTTTAACAATAAGGAGCTATTTGAGGAGAGATTGAAGTTTAAAACTTTGTACAAAATATGTATTTACATTTCAGGAGGCTGTAACAGATGGTTTGAAGCGAGCTTTGAAGAGTTTTGGAAATGCACTAGGAAACTGTCTGAGTAATAAGGATTATCTTCGGTTTATAGGAAAAGCACCAGCTGCTCCAGTTCCTCAGATTACATCTGGAGATTTGTTAAATGAAGTTAATGAAACAGGTCTGGCAGCAATTCGCAGAAGAGCCTTACAAGAAGGAAGATTTGGAAAAGTTGAGGTACGTATATTAGTTGTTTAATTTTTGTGAGATATTGGTATCATTGCTAAATCTGTGAAGAAGATATGTGGATTTATATTAGATTAAAAACTTAACATATTTAGTTTTGACTTTGGTCTACAAAAGGGGAACGCGTAATGGCGGCGCCCAGCCTCGTCAGCGAAGGTGACGCCAGACAAAACCCTAAATAAAAGAACCACAAGGGTCAAAATCACTCCCTAAATAGTGTCGAACAAAAAACCAGTACTTAACTTGGATGGGGAGGCAGATTGATGATCCATAGCTAACAAACACAAGCCAAAAAGGCTGAGAAAAACAGAGCGCAAAAATTACGTGAGCTCTCGGAATGGCTATCAAAGGAATGTCAGCCCTGACGCTACCTTCGCGATAGCAGGGAGTGAGCCGTAGCACGGCTCCCCTTTTCTAAAGGGTTTTGATGTGGAAAAGGCTAATTGGAGAGGCTGCTGTGGTAGTGTTTTTCACTCGCCCCAGATTCATACCGACACCCTTTTAGAAAGGGAGAGCGAGTCAGAATATTCTGGCATGTCCAATTTAGCAGTTCTTTGGTATTTTTGTAATATTTTACCTTAGAAATAGCGCTAAAGGAACGTATTTCACGGAGCGACACGGCTGAGCCCAGAAATAGATTTTTCCTACGTCAAAATCCCTTTTAACCAGAATTTGTGCTGTGTGAGCAAAATTCTGTTTCTTTGTCAAGGGAATCTCTTTCTTAGTAATTTGAATTATTCTTCATGCTGGTAAGAGAAGCGATTTGATTTTTAATTCATTTGTAATTTTTGAAGTGTTTTTCTTGTCATAATTATTCTTATTACATGTCTTATGCTTTCATTCTTTCCTTGGTTATGACTGGAGTACAAAAGGTGTGAGTGAGTGTACAGTAACTTGTTTTTCACATGTTACAAATCATGTCCTATCCATCGTTGTGCTCACTTATGATACCCTTAATATGGAATTTTTACATGAATTACAAATAAAATATGAGCAGTCCCCAGTTATCGGCGGACTCGGTTAATGGCGATCCGACAAGCGTCATAAACTCAGTGATTTATGGCGCTGAATGGGCCAAGTTTTGGTTATCGGCGCCATGAGTGCCGATAATAGAGTTATGGTGCCATAACAGTATCCCTAACAGAGGTGCCATTAAATGAAACTTGGTGCCATAAGTATCATAAATCCCCTAGTTTCAGTTAATGGTGGTATTCACTATACTCTGTTTTTTTTTCATCTGTCCATCCGCCTGTGGTGTTTTTGTATGGTAAAACTGCGTCCCGGGCTTTAGATAGTTACGCTAATTGTAAGTTTTAGGTAAATAAAAGGATATCTGGGTGTACATTTGTAACTGGAAAGTGTTTTAATAATTTACTGTATGCGAATTACACCGTTAATATTCGAAATAGGATATTATTATAATCGTTGAATGTAACTATCTAAAGCCCGGGACGCAGTGTTACCATACAAAAACACCACAGGCGGATGGACAGATGAAAAAAAACTGAGTACAGGCAGTCCCCGGGTTACGACGGGTCCGGCTTACGACGTTCCGAGGTTACGACTCTTTTTCTTAAATATTCATTGAAAACTCCGCCCTGGGTTACGACGCTTGTTCCGAGGTTACGACGCTGACGCTTCCGACGCTCCGAGTTTATGATGCTTTTAAAAAACACATACTATGATAAGATAAGAATCCTTTATAGTTTAGCACAGTTTCTCTCTCTCTCTCTCTCTCTCTTGTATTTTAATGAAAATATACAGTAATTTGTGAATACACAGTGTTGCACATGAAAAAAAGTAAATTAGTGATAATTTTAGAGATACGGCCCTAAGAAAAATTACAAATTATTAGTGAAATTTTTCCTGTGGACATGTTTTCAAGAACGTCGTTCCGGCTTACGACGATTTTCGGGTTACGACGCGTCTTAAGAACGGAACCCCCGTCGTAACCCGGGGACCGCCTGTATAATCAGCACCCCACCGACAACCGGGGACTCGGCAGACTCGGTTAATGGCGATCTGGTTTTATGGCCCTTGTCTAGCACTGTAAATTCAGAGATTTATGGCGCCATAACAGGCTTGAGTTTTGGTTATCGATGCCATAAGGTGCTGATAATAGAGTTATAACGCCATAACATTCCTAACAGAGGCGCCATTAACCAAAACTCGCCGCCATAAGCACCATAAATCGCCGAGTTTCAGTTAATGGCGGTTTTCACTTTACAGCACCCCGCTGAGAGTGGAACCTCCCACCAATAATGGGGGACTGCCTGTCCTCTATTATCGGCGCCTCTAACTGGAAATCAGCGCAGTTTGGCAGCAAAATGATTCTCGGCGCTAGACGAGCCCCATAAAAATGGATCGTCAATGACCGATGCTGCCGATAACCAGGGAGTTCCTGCACAGACTATGATAGTCAAGATAAATATATATTATTTGTACATGTTATACAAACCCTTGGTCCTTTACATTAGGAATTACTTTCAGCGTATGCTGGATTTCAGCCTAAATGGTCCTCCTCCTCCCAGCACATATGTCCTGGAGTTGGAGGGAAGAAGTGTGAGAGCTTCGGCTCCCTAGTGGAAGTGGATCCTCACGCCCTTTGTGCCAAATGCTGGGGGGGTGTGTTTAGTAGAGCTCATCCTTGTGATGTATGTTTCGTGGTCGTCCGAGCAGTGGGGAAGGTATGAAGGGAGAAAATGATATCGGGGGAAGGCTTCCAGGACTTTGTCTGAGGGTTACGTGCTCCCAACGACATGTGGTAGTCGATCCTTCGTCATCCTCCCTTCCTTCTCGTAAGCTTTCTCAACTTGCTGTTTCCCTTAAGATGGAAATCTTTCCCTCTGCTTCTTCAGAATGATATGGGGGGGTTGGCTGGCGACTGGGACTTGTTGTACTCAGGGGACTCTGCTCCCCCTCAAAGCAAGTGGAGACTCCTACTGATAACCCGACTTTTGATTCTTCAGGTATGGTGGCTTCACAAACTGGGGACTTGCAGCAGGCATGGATGACTCTTGGCCTGCTTGGCATACCATCTCTCCAGCTATAAGGGCATACGTTCCAGGTTTGGTCTTAAGACCTGAGATGTTGTATGCCCGAGTAGTTCAGGAAGGGAGAGGGTCCCGGGAGGAACACAACCTGAAAGGACCTAAAGGTCCTTTACCTCAGGATGTGGACACGCCCAAAATCCAGAGGATATTTGCAGAGGTCATTGCACTGATTCGTCAGCACAGTGGTGTAGTGGAAAGGACAACGGCTTCACCTACCGACCGCCCCTCTCAGTTAGAAGCCTTTTGGGGTCCTAAGAAGGAACCCAAGGTCTCTATGGGGTTGCCATGGTCCTCCTTAGCCAAAGGTGTCCTTCAGCAGGTGAATGATCTTGCCTCAAGACGAAAATTTACTCAAGGCTAACCGTTTGGATAAGCTGCGTCCCCCTCCTCTTGCCTTGACAGAAGTGATTCTGCAATGCCCTCAGAGGGGCCTTTGCTGACAAAGCAGGTTGAGCGGACTTAGTTTGTCTTGGTCCTGGCCTTTTGCTATAGCACCTTGTTGTGGAAATTGTCTCATTTTTGTAACAAGAGGCAGCGACCCCGGAGGCTATGACTGTGACAGCTCTTCAGGCAGTCTTCTGGTTGGATCTGTCGACTCTCACAGCATCCAAAGTCGCTGCTTCCCCAGGGGCCGTAATCCCTGGGGAAGACTCAACTTTTAGGAGACAGCCAACCTGTGGGCAAACCTGATATTGAGGAGGAGGGATGCTGTCCTGAATCACATCACCAGGTCCATTGGTTGCGAGTCAGCATTGGCTTTGAGGAACGCGCCGTTGCTGGGTTCTGCCGCTTTCTTCTCTGGAGAGCTGGTAGATGCTGCGGTAAAGTGGAGAGCTGAAGACAGTGACTGCCTTGTCCACCAGGCAGTTGCAAAGACCTCCAGGTCTTCGCGTGCCACTGTAGCTTGGCCTTCAAACCAAGCGAGCTCATCCTCTCCCCCTTAGAAGTCTCTTCCTTTCGAAGGGAGCACAAGGAGGTACCTAGCCTTCTTCTGCCTCTTCAAAAGGGGCACGGCCACCCTCCTTTCAGCCCTCCTTCACGTAGGGGAAGGGAGATAAGGGAAAGAAGAAGGGGGAACAGCTACTCCCAAGGGGTACCTATTGAGTCATTGGGCAACAGGCAGCGACATGGAGCCAAGACCTGGGTAGTGTGTCCTTTGGAAGGGATATCTACTCCTTTTTGAGTTGAGGCCACTTCTCACCAACTTTCCGGTCTGCCTCTGTTATAGATTTAAACTATTTTTTGGTTGATCTATAGTTGCTAGACAGATAATGACATTCTTTGAAATAATAGATATCAGCATTAGCTCTCATGGAAATAAAAGTCAATGTTCTTTGTTGAAAAGAATCTACTGTCTCAGAGGCTACATTGACAAAACCTGAGTTTGCATGGAAAATTCCTCGAACGTTGTGTTTGTGTGTGTGTTTGTTTCTTTGGGTGGAACCAGTGAGAGATAAGTGTTATTTAAAATAGATTGCTTTCCTAACAAGGAGAATATAAAATGTAGAAAACTCTATTATGTGTAGATCAGGAATTGTGAAATAAATGATGTTACTACACAATCAGTTTTGCACAACGAATTCATTCACTCCATGACGTAGGAGATCAGGAGTGGTTTTACGAGAATGCTCATTCGTTTGTACATCACGTTTTACCTCCACTGTATCATATGAGTTTTGGGGCATTATTCGCCCAGCTTGTCCTTGAAGATGGAGGGTGCATGACAACCACAAAAGTATTATCATGGACATCAGAGGTGAGAGTTGTTGGAACTTACATTAATGAATTTGAGATGACGTGTGAAGTGGCAGAAAACCTCTCTTTCTCATGAGAGATTCGTGAGAAATTATTATCATTCCGTTTTTGTGCACTTGTTGGTGAAATGTATCACTGCCCTCTCTATGGGATTTGTATTATTTTGACAAATGTGTTAATAAGAATTATGTTTCTTTCTGACAGGAACTCTTTTGAATTGTCGCTTTTTGTCCCCTGTGACCTGGATTATTACCTAGTATTGATAATACTTATGGTGTTTAACGTGTTGAAGAGACTAATTGATTTACTGTATTACTATTAAAGTTTGTGGAATTGATATCAGAGTATGGCGAGAAGTGTCCCTTTTATTTTTTTGTTTCACTTGTGGGAATGGTTCACTTTCCCGGGATCTTTTTCTAGAGTCCATTTTCTGTGTCAAGTTTTAATTAACTATTTCAGTCTTTCATTTGATTATGTTTCTAGCTGTCTGGCAATAGTTAGAATTTTGCTTAAATATTTTAGAGAGCAGTTGTCTTGCAAGTTGATTAAAGATTTCAAGATGCCATGTTACCATATTCAGTTTTGTGCCTCCCCTAGGTATATACCTCCAAACTTACATCCCTTGTTCAGCCAAGGATCTAACACTGAAAGAAGAAGTGCAAGCCATGCTGAGCAAACGAGCTGTGGAAGTCGCATGAGATCCTTCTCCTGGGTTCTACAGCCAAGTCTTCCTAGTAGAGAAGGTCTCGAGGGGGTGCTGGAGACCAATGATAGATTTCTCTCCTTTGAACTGATTAATTCGCCAGACTCTGTTCACGATAGAAACGGCATGTTCTGTACTCGGTTCGAGCAGGGAGAGCAACTTCACGCTTTCAGTAGACCTGAAGGATGTGTGTTTCCCATCTATCAGTCTTCCAGAAAGTACCTTCACTTTATCCTTGTGGTGACAGTGTTCCAGTTCAGGGCACTGTGTTTCGGACTCTCGACTGCCCCTCAGGTGTTTACGAGAGTGTTCACCCTGGTTTCAGCTTGGGCCCATTCGGTAGGGATATGTTTCTTGAGATATCTCAATGATGGCTAGTCCTGGTGAGCTCCTGCTCTCAGTTACTATAGGACAGGGATCATCTTCTCAAATTTTGTCAGGATCTCAGAATCGTGATAAATTTTGAAAAGCCAAATCTCATTCCCAAGCAGAGGAAAGTACCTGGGCATGCTGATCAATACGGTTACAACACAAGTCTTTCCCACAGACTCTCATATCAGCCAGTTCAGGAAGGTAGCTCAGCTGTTTCTGTCATGACAGTAGCAGCCAGCTTGGCTATGGCAAGATGTGATCGGTTACCTGTAGTCCCTGAAGCTAGTTCCTCTCAGGTATCTTCACTTTCGGTCTCTCCTGTGGAGACGGAAGGTGTTTTGGTCACAGGCTCGAAGCCCTCAATCCTTTCCCATCCCTCTGTCAGAGGATTTGGCCTGGTGGCTGGAGACAGGAACCTCTTAATAGGAGTGGGGTTGCAGGGGCTTCTGTTCTCAGATGCATCGTCCGAGGGTTGGGAGAGCTGGATGAATAGCTGACTGCAGGAGTGTGGGATCGACACGACAAGCACCTTCACATCAACATCCTAGAACTCAAGGCGACTTTCCTAGCCCTCCAAAAGTTCCAGGATCGAGCGATGGGACACTGTGGTGTTGATGAGTGGCAACACCACAGTAGTGGCATATGTCAACAAGCAGGGAGGCCTTGTGTCCCTCCCGCTGAGAGAGTTGAGAGTGCAGGTGCTGCCCACTTGGTAGAGCTGTCGGCCTGGTACATTCCAGGCAAGAGGAATGTAGTTGCAGACAAGCTCAGGCACCAGAATCAAGTGATTGAGACAGAGTGGTCTCTTCACATGGATGTGGCGGATAGGTTGTTTGAGCTGTGGAGGTGTCCAGTCATGGACTTGTTCACCACCCAGCACAACAGAAAACTGCAGATCTATTCCATAATGCCGGGACTCATGGGCTGTTGCAAGAGGATGTGTTCTGACCACCCGGAATCTTCGGATGATTCTGGTGGCCCAAATGGCCTCAGGCCATTTTGCCTGATTTGCAAGGTGACCAGCAGGATGCTGATCACCCAGAATCTTCAGATGATTCTGGTGGCACCCCAATGGCCTCAGGCCGTTTGGTACCCCTACCTTCTGGCTCTACTCTCCGAGACATTGAAAGAGCTTCCTCCATGGCACAACCTTCTATGTCAGTTGCACATAGAGCAGTACCACGGGATGGTATGACAGATTGAAGTTTCTCATCAGTAGCTAAATCTTTAACTGAGGAGTAACAAGGCTACTTTCAGGTGAAAGACTATGCTGAACCTGGACCTGTCTTTCACAACTGAATTGGAGAGAAGCAACTCTTGTTATCTGCTGAAGAGCAGCTCTGACCAGAGAAAAAAATCCTGTCAATGGCACCAACAGGCGAAGATGACTCCAATCCCTGGTATGCTACAGAGGACTGAAAGAGTTATCCAGCTTGTATGAAATTTCAATATGGGATTTTTTTTATTTAAAAATACCTTTTTGTTAATTATTTTGTTTATATGGATAAACAATCTTAGCAGCTGGAATTCACTTTAAATAACCCTATAATTGATAATCCAGCTTCTAAGAGGTCCTCTGGATGTTTGTATGTAAGGGCGTAACGGAAAAAGCATTTTTCTTCTTATTGCTACTGTCACGTCAACACCACCACTTCACCTCTCGCACCTTCAAGAGGAATTTTTAAATATTCCAAATTTCCGCAGCAGCTAAGATATGGAAGAATAATTCTTATCCTTGGAGTACTCCTGTGATGGTTCGGCTCATCTATGTATGTTCACCATCTATGCCTCTAGGCTACAACCATGAACTGTTCAATACTGCAGAGAGCTTTAACTGCCGGTGGGTTCCCTCATTATCGGTTTTATTACAAGTGAATTCCGTAGTGAGCTTAGCAATTGTTTATCTTGTGTAAATAATTTGCTGTAATCTCTGTCCTCACTTTAATTGTTACTGGAAACTTTATCATACATTCATGCTCACTTACGTACTTAGCGCTAATTTGATATTTATTTCGTGTTCACCACGCTATTGAATAAGTATATTTCAGTTGTTTAGGGATTTGAAATTTTGTTGGTACCTGCAGCTGAAGCGTGGTTAACATATTTAATTTTTTTAAGTGCATTTGTGCATGAATTCAATTTCCTAAAAGTTAGGTAGTGGGAGGTTAGGTGTGTAATGTGGTATTTTCTCTGGCTATTACAGCTCTTTGGTGTTCGTGTTGTCGGTGAATCTGTCAGGGAATCAAGAGAACTACGTACTGCCCATCTGCATAGCCAAGGCCAACCATTTATTATTCAATGAAGTTTAGATTGTAATTCGTCTTATTATTGATGATAATAGCAGAATATATGGTTAATTTTAGTGATAACTGATTAAATCCTTAACCCATAAACGCCTATTGGATGTATTAAACATAGACGAAAATTGTCTGTTGGGTGCTTAATTGACGTATGAAACGTCAACGCAAAAAAGTTTTTTTTTTTTTTTTTAATTCGCAGAAAAATAGTTATAGGCCTACTTGCCGAAAACTTTTGAATCACACACCTTGTGGGATGCTGGGAGTTCACAGATGAAGCTGTTGCTTTGTTTACAAATGTTACCCAGGCGCGCATACGCGAATTTCTTTCTTCTCGCACTAAAAAGCACCAGTGACACATCTCAGAAATTATTTCGTCACTTTGACATAATTTTTGCACCATTTTATATTAGCCGTTACATAGTTTTATATATGAAAATGTGTGCAATTTCATGTAGCATACAACAAAAAACAACTCATGGTTGTAGCTTTTATAAGTTTTGAAATATTTTCATATAAATACCAATAAGTGCCAAAATTTCAACCTTCAGTCAATTTTGACTCTACCGAAATGGTCGAAAAACACAATTGTAAGCTAAAACTCTTATATTCTAGCAATAGCCAATCATTTACCTTCATTTTGGAACAAATTGGAAGTCTCTAGCACAATATTTCGATTAATGGTGAATTTTTGAAAAAAACTTTTACCTTACGTCCGCGTGGTAACTGTCGAAAAAATCAGAAATATTTTTGTCCGATTGTCATAATGTTTGCACCTTTTTATATTTGCCGTTACATAAAGATCTATATATGGAAATGTGCAAAATTTCATGTAGAATACAACAAATAACAACCCATGGTTGTAGCTTTTATCAGTTTTGAAATATTTTCATATAAATAACGATAAGTGCCAAAATTTCAACCTTTGGTCAACTTTGACTCGACCGAAATGGTCAAAAAACGCAATTGTAAGTAAAACTCTTATATTCTAGGAATATTCAATCATTTACCTTCATTTTGCAAAAAATTGGAAGTCTCTAGCGCAATATTTCGATTTATGGTGAATTTTTGATAAATCTTTTTCCTTATGTCCGCGCAGTAACTCAGCCGAAAAAATCAAAAATATTTTTGTCCGATTGTCGTAATGTTTGCACCATTTTATATTAACCGTTACATAAAGTTTTATCTATGAAAATGTGTGCAATTTCATGTAGAATATAACAAAAAAATAACTCATGGTTGTAGCTTTTATCAGTTTTGAAATATTTTCATATAAATCACGATAAATAGAAAAAATTCGACCTTCGGTCAGCTTTAACTTGACCAAAATGGTTGAAAACTGCAATAGTAAGCTACAACACTTACAGTCTAGTAATATTCAATCAATTACCTTCATTTTGCAACAAACGGGAAGTCTAGCACAATATTTCGATTTATGGTGAATTTTGAAAACTTTTTTTTTATGTCAGCGCGTTACACATTCATGCATCATATTGTGATAATATTTTCTCTGTGTTGCTTTGATCATTTTACAATTTGTTATATACCAAAGTCATCACAATTTAGTGTACAATACAACGAAAAAATAATTAACTCATTAGCTTTAACCGTTTTGCTCACAGCGCAATTTGTATACAATTATATATGAAATTTTTTTTGCGCTGTCATATATTCCAATATTTATCTATGATAATGATATTTTTTCTCATTTATGATGGGTACATACTAAACTTCATGCAATGACAAAAAAAGGAGCCAAAAATAAACTCTTAATCTTGAAAACTAAGCGTGCTGTGATTTAAAAAAAAAACTTTTTTCCGCTTCGGCGCTCACTCCCGAACGCCGCTGGCATACGGAAGACACTTTCGGAAATACCTGCTCGGTGTTTAAGGGTTAATTGAAATTATTATTCCAGTTTTTAAATATTTTCTCAAAATTCAGTAAACAGCTATTTCCACTGCCAGTCAGTGAGAAAGCCTATGCTTGCAGGGGAAGTCCGGATAGTCTTTAGTCGTGAAGACACAAGGATTGTACTGCCCAAGTAAACGCTCCTGTGTCACTGACACAGGGAGGAACTCTTCTCGGTAACTTGGAAGCAAAGCTAGCAGGCCAGGCGAAAAACAGTCCTTCAGCATTCATCCTCAATTCAGGGTGAACACAGCACACCTCATGAGTTAGATAAATACATATGAAGAGAAGACAAAAACGTTGTTTGTCCCATAAAGTCAACATGTCATCACAGCGGCCCGTGGGTCAGGTGAGATGAAGCATAAGACCTACAGACTTCTGTTGTACCAGGCAGTAAACAGAAATTTGATGGGGAGTCTTCCAGACAGGCAATCTCTCAATGAAAGGTTGAATGAAGGAAGCACTCTGCCCAAATCACTCAAATCCAGAAATGTGTTGAGCTGATGGAACTATCGCACTACAGTTACACTCGAGCACCTGCAATGTCAACTGAAACCGGAGGGAAATGAGACCCTTGTTTGGTGATAAATGCCACTACTGTAGTGTTGTTGCTCAACAACACCACTGGGTGTCTCAAAAAACAAATCCTGAAACTCTCGGAAGGCCCAAAAGGCTGCCTTTGAGTTCCAGGATGTTGATGGTAAGGTATTTATCTTGGTTGCATATCTTGAAGACAACGGTCCTACAGGTATGCACCTAAATCCTTCATCATTTGACAGAGATAAAAAAGGATTAACGACTGGAAGCAGACCACCTCCATTCTCCAATGAAGAGAGTGAACGCAAAGTTGCCCAAGGGGCTTCTACGGTGACAACAGGACATTGAAGACAACAAGCTCTAGCTGATTTGGCTGTTCCCCGAACCGGAAACATGGGAGAGGAGACGGAACGAAAGTTTGATGGAAGAAGGCCGAGACCCAGAAGAAAGCAGGTCCTTCTCCTGAAAGATACCTACTACTGGGCGTTGCTATGTCATTATCAAATCCAGACTCAACAGACAACCCTTCATCAAAGCATCAGCAATAAAAGAACGCCTGTTTTTTCCTATATCCTTTCTTCTGCCTTTCTTCTTCCTGATTGAAAAGAAGATTGAAAGAGACAAACGTATGTGCAATTTCTCAGAAAAGGAAGAAGGCAGACCTCATAACATGTTCCTTGACTATCGCGGTATCTACCATTCTCTAAAAAAGAGGCAGAACTGAATCAAGATCTGTTCCTAAGGGTCGAGACAACTTCAGGCTTTACAAAACTGGAGATCTGAACTACGACAATGCCCTTTTTCTTAGCACCAGAATTGCCCACTGGCTGCTGTCTGGTGCTGGGTAGGGAAAAAACAACACCCCTGACTGGACTCCAGAAGTGAGGATGAATGTATGATAAAGTTTCCAGTAACAATTAAATTGAGGACAGAGATTACAGCGAATTATTTACACAAGATAAACAATTGCTAAGCTCACTACAGAATTCGCTTGTAATAAAACTGATAATGAGGGAACACACTGGTAGTTAAAGCTCTCTGCAGTATTGAACAGTTCATGGTTGTAGCCTAGAGGCGTAGATGGTGAACATACATAGATGAGCCGAACCATCACAGGAGTACTCCAAGGATAAGAATTATTCTTCCATATCTTAGCTGCTGCGGAAATTTTGAATATTTAAAAAATCCTCTTGAAGGTGCGAGAGGTGAAGTGGTGGTGTTGACGTGACGGTAGCAATAAGAAGAAAAAGGCTTTTTCCAAGACGTTGCTGTTCACCTCATCTTGTATTTAAAGTTTCTGTAATGGCAAGTTGTTTGGCAGTTACGCCCTTACATACAAACAACCAGAGGACCTCTTAGAAGCTGGATTATCAATTATCGGGTTATTTAAAGTGAATTCCAACTGCTAAGATTGTTTATCCATATAAACAAAATAATTAACATAAAGGTATTTTTAAATGAAAAAAAAATCCAATATTGAAATTTCATACAAGCTGGATAACTCTTTCAGTCCTCTGTAGCATACCAGGGATTGGAGTCATCTTCGCCTGTTGGTGCATTGACAGGACTTTTTTCTCTGGTCAGAGCTGCTCTTCAGCAGATAACAAGAGTTGCTTCTCTCCAATTCAGTTGTGAAAGACAGGTCCAGGTTCAGCATAGTCTTTCACCTGAAAGTAGCCTTGTTACTCCTCAGTTAAAGATTTAGCTACAGATGAGAAACTTCATTCGGTCATACCATCCCAAGGACGTCCCTTGGCGGCATTTGACTCTTATTTAGGACTCCTGTCTCTTGCTCCACATACACCCTTGCGAGTACCATAAGATAGAGATCTGTTTCTTAAGATAGCCTTTCATCTCGCTCCAGTCTTTGTTGAAGAGGATAGATGATCTTCAAGGACCTTCTTTGATGTGAACCTTGAAGAGAGGGGGGGGATCAATAACATGACTTCGTCTCAGATGTTGTAGCTAACTCTGAATCCATCAGTACCTGTTACTAGGTTCAAGTCCTTCATGATCAATCATTACTTTGTCCCGTTAGCGTGCTGCTGTACTTTCCAATATTGACTCAACTTCCCTAAAATGGACGTCAAAGACTTTTCAATGGTACTAACTCAGACAAGGAAGACGTGTCTAAGGACACATTTTTCTCTTTCTCATGGTTTTGTTAGACAATCAAGAGGAGGTTCTCTACATCTGGCAACGACGTCACGAGTACACTCCACCTGAGAGCTCACAAAATCAATGCCTTAGTCCATCCCTCTAATTCCTGAGGAATCTGTTGGTCTGAAAACAGATATGTGGTCTCATCAGACCACATTTGTCTTTCTACCTTCAATTGCCCACAAGTCCTTTGAACGTATTTTCTGTGGACATGTGGTGGCTACTCAACAAGTGTTTTCTTACACGGCTCCTTTAACAGGACAGGTAGCATCTTGCCTGAGGTATGGTTCTGGAAGTGAGAAGGATTATGAGTGACTGGCCTCTCCTCCTCCTTCCTTGTCCCCCTACTTGTCTTCTTTTGGACAGAGAATAGGTCTCAAACTACACTTGCTGGAACTGGCATCTGATGCGGTAGGTCTGCATATCGAACACCCATTCTATTTTTCTTTCTAGAATCATAGAAGCAATCCCACTCCTTTCTCTAGCAAGGGGAGGAAGGAGAGACTGGCTATAAGACAACCCTTTTCGTGTTTTTCCCTTACCACATCCAACTCTTCAGATTCTTTCCAGCCTTTTTTGTATGAGTTACAATTTCTCACTCATTCAAAAAGGTCCAGAAGTCTGACACTTGATCTCGCAGTTCCTATACTTCGATCAGTATGTCAGAGGCAGGCTACTCCTTGCTTTCTCAACCAGGAGTAACCCAGGTGTGGCAAACTCCAGTCAGTTGGTTTGTATATTGTGTAGGAACAAATGACAATTTTTAAAATTGAATTGTATTTTTCCTAACTATATAAACCTGAGGTCCTTTACATAACACTAATGCCTGCCTTATGCCACCTCTCAATCTGAAACCTTGGCTGAAAGGCAAACTGGAATGTTGACATCTGGGAAGGCGGGTATTCCCACCTACCAGACAGTAGTTACTACCTAACCACCTTGTTCAAGCGTTTACAGCCGTTTTCCTGCTTCATCAAGAGGAATTCCTAATGTAAAGGCCTTCAGGTTTGATAGTAAGAAAAAATTAAATTTACTTTAAAAAGTTGTCATATTTTGAAAGGCTCATAATTAAAGGTACTATGGGATGTATTGAATAAACTTCAAGTAATATATATTGCTTATTAACATTTGAATGGATAAGGACTTCATTAATTCAGAGATAGTGTATAATCAATATGGGAAATATTTTATGTGGATTTTGTTCATAATGAGTGAATTTTGTTGATACAAGTTTTATTACTCTTGTAATTTTTTTTTTCTAAGGAAAGGAGGCCTGAAGACTTCACACATCATATGACATCAGATACAAATGTACCTGGCCAGTCAAATAAGCATGAGTGTAAGCAGGAAAATGTGATTAAGAGAAATCCAACCATTGTGAAAAACATTAAAGTTGAACCATTTTCAAGACATATCGAATTGTCAACTGAGACTAAAAGTCCACCAATAAATCAGTCATCATCACATACATTCAAGCACAATAGTCTTACTACTCCTTCCCTGCAAAGGCAGACAACAACTTTTAATAAACCTGATGATCATGTAGTGAAGGAGTGTGTTGAACCACAACATGTTTTGCAAATTGTAGAAGACAATGGGAAAAAAGCAGGAAAATGTGATGCAGATGAAAAATGTAAGCAAGCTGATCAAGTCGTTTTAAATGAGACTGATAAATCCATTTTTTTCTCTACCACCATAATTGAGAAAGAAAATTGTACTGTTTTAAATGATTTGGACATTAAAGGACAAGCAGTTACACCAGGTAATAGCTCTAGTGATGATAGAGAGCAAAGGAAAATCAGGCAAAGAGAAAAACAACTTGAGTTTAAAAGGAAAAGGGGTAAGATGGATGAGGATAACACTATAGTCTCCTCAGAAAATAACTCTCCAGCAGAACAAGCTATGTGGGAAGCAGCAGATGAAGTCATTGGAGAAGGTTTGTGGCTGTAATGTTTGTTTTTCTTGAATATATCCTTATATCTAGTAGTATTCAATTCACATATACAAACTGGAGTTTTATCCAACTGGCTTGTTAAAATTGGTTTATTTAATAGTGGCTGCAAAAAAAAACTTATATCTAAGAGAATGGAGTTAACTAAAGATGTGAACATAGTGTGTAAAGAGAGGTATACCAGTATTTAGTTTGAACTGTTGCTTTTTGTGGATAAAGATGTAAAGCTTGTGGATTGTGGTTTTTGAGGGTAGTAGAAAAATAGAATATAGTACGTAGAACATATTAGAAAATTAAGGAGCCCTGATGCTGCATGAGAAGTTACCTGATAATGCTGAGACAATGGGACTGAGAGACTGACGTAAAGTATTTAATGAGAGTTAAATGTGTGATATAGAGAGACCCTAAGATGAGGGAATAATAGTAATTTATACTTGACTGAGTGTTCATGTTAAGAAAATAGGGAATGAAGTGACATCATTAGATGTTTAGCTTGAAAGGAAGAGAAAACCTTTGTGGGAACCATTAATGTTCAGGGTGGATTAGAGGATTTTGTAATAAAAGTGTTTTTATTATTTTACACCTGAGTTGTGAAATGTAACAGGCCCTTTGCTGCACATGGTATTAGAGGTGAGATATTTTGGAAAGTAGACTAGGTCATGTCACATATGTAATTTGGAAGAGTGACAGACTTGATTTTCATTCTATTTTATTTAGTGTTAAGTATGTGGGTATACTTGCTACCCATTATATATTTTTAACAGGTAAGTGGTATTTTTATTGCAGTGTCGTACTTAACAATTATCACAGCTGTAGGTTCCCTACATGGCAGACAAAAGATTCAAACATTCGCTGTGGCGCCGCCATCACCGATGTAGGTGACGTCATCTCCTGCCACTCAAGGGAGGAACAGGTACAACAGACTAGGTGTCATCATTTCATTCTCTGCTGGCTCCTGGTTAACATTAGTAGTTGGTACAGACTTTTTCTTCATTGCTGGATGGTTTTTGACTGCCATATTTTGGTGAAGTACTCACTTCATGTTTTTTGCTCGTTGTTTGCTTTCAATTTAGTTAGCTTTGATTGCAATTAGTTGTGGCATTTTGTAGCCATCATGTCAGATTCTAGCCCTTCAGGAGTTAGGTTCTGTGCCAGAGGGTGCAGGGCTAGGTTGAAGGTTAAGCCTATTTACGACCCACACTCAAAGTGTATTAAATGTAGAGCTAATGGGTCTGAGTGTACTCGCAGATTGTCTTGTGACAAATGTAAAG
This sequence comes from Macrobrachium nipponense, assembly GCF_015104395.2. Taxonomy (NCBI): domain Eukaryota; kingdom Metazoa; phylum Arthropoda; class Malacostraca; order Decapoda; family Palaemonidae; genus Macrobrachium; species Macrobrachium nipponense. The sequence goes on along the minus strand of NC_087218.1, from coordinate 26,539,015 downwards.
ATTGGAGTGTCAATCAATGGAAGGTTTTTCTTGCATATTCTTATAACTAGTAAAGGATAGGATGAGACAGGTAGCTCTAAAAGCTAAAAGCAAAGCTAGTGTACCCTCTTCTCCTCCTCCTCCTCCTCTAGCCATGTCCCCAATCTTAAGTCCTCCTTCTCCTGCTCCTTTAACTCCTTTCCCAGCTTCCCGTGTGGTATCTCCTGATGCCATCGCCAGCCTCAAATCTAGGTTCAATAAAAAATATGGTGTTCGTGCCAATATGGTAATGGAGTTAGGTTTTTGAGTTAAGTCTTTTCTAGAAAAGGCTAATAATAATTAAGTGCTGAGTGTTAGTGTAGTGCTTTCTGAGCAGGTGGCTATTTGTCCCACCAGTTCTCCTAGATGAAGGTCCCTGTCCCGCACCCCTGCCTCAGGGAGAAGACATACTAGAGGTCCCAGGGAGGCTGGTGGGGTTTGCCCACAAGCAGTTGCTTCC